>NW_004524612.1:13416862-13422065 GCF_000260255.1 Octodon degus
GGATCTTGGTTCATGGAACTCAGGGGATGGGCTGTTGTCCCCGTCCATCTTCCACTACAGCTGCTTTTCAACTTCTTACCCACCGGGCCACTTTCTAATCTTTTCACAAGCACCACTTCCTCCTGAAAGCCCATCCAGGTCCCACCCCGCCCCTCTCTGCTATCCAGAAAGCCAACCCAACCCTCTAAGCATAGGAGTCCAGCTCTTCCACAAATGTCACTATTGTACCTTGCAAGAAACCCCTGGTTCAAGGCAAGGACACCGACTCTTCTCTTCTAAATACTACTCACCAGAGATGCTTCAGTAACAGAGTGCACTTCTGGCTTTCTCAGATGCCCCGCCCAACGGCCGGACCGTGGCAGACACTTCACCTCTCAAGGTTGGAGGGCATCCCTGAGGTCACACAGCGTCGCACGCCAGCTGATGTGGGAATCCTCTCCACCAGCTCCAGCCTCCATCAACCCAGTGAGGAAGATCTGGAACCTTCCAGGTTAACAAATACTGTCACTATCTGACATTTAGGCATTTGAATATTTACTGAGTTAGCAAGTAAATGAGCAAAGGAGGGAAGGGTAGTAGCTAAGGTGCACGCACGTATTCAGCGTCAGAAAGTCACTATCTCCGAGACTGAGACACCCACAGCAGACCAGAGGTGCCTCACTCTCACAGGGCTTGGAACAGCCCAGCAGGGACAAGCAGGGAGCTAAAATTCTCCCTGGAGCAGGCAGCTTTTGCCGTTCTGGCATGACCCTCCCTATGTGCCCACAATGGCTACTGTCCTCTCAAGCTACACCGGAAATCTCCTACATGCACGATACTCCCAGCAAAAGCCTAGGAGCAGCTCACTTACCTGTGATCACAAAAGAACACCAGACACTCAAAGGACACAGAGAACTGGTCTGCTGGGAGACTCAGAGCAGCCGGCAGAAGTCCCCTCAGACAGGGAGCGGCAGGTGCAGAGTGGAGCTTGGTCACTTTGTACCATGGTCAAGCAGCCTCTGGGGTCAGGAGCGCCCCAGCGAGATGAGGGCTCCTTAAGGTGGAGGCAGGTTGACTTCCTGGCCAAGGTCAGCAGAGGGACCTGGTTTCTTGGAGATACCCAGCTGTGGAGGCAGAGAGGTGTCCCGCAGGGCTGTGAGGGTGGCCCGGAGAGCCCAGTGCAAGGGCAGTAGCTGCAGGTGAAATTCACGCCCGGCCCCAGGAGGGAGCACATTGGAGCAAGCACAGATGCTGCTCGCTTGCGCGCTCGCTCTCTGTCCACACACACACACACACACACACATACACACACACACACACACCCTCTGGAGGGAGGAGGAGGAGGAGCCTGTGGCTATTCAGCCTGTGTCCAGCAGGGACAGATGCAGCGCTGCCTGTCCTCTGTCCAGTCCTGAGATGCCTCCCTCTCTGCTCTGAAGGACCAGGACCTCGTGCTCTGAGGTCACCGCCTGGGCACAAGTTCACCCCAGTGAGGCCCACTCAGGGTCAGTGCTGTCTGTCGCAGAGCAGTAGATGTTCTCGTGTGGGCGCTTCTCCCTGCCGCCCCGCCGTGCCGTCCCCGCAGCCCTGGATAAGCTTCCTCCCACCACGAAGGTCTCTGCGGCTTCTGCTTCCTATCAAGCTACTGCTATGGCAGCTCCCCCACTGTGTTCGAAGCTAAGGCGCTGGTCGTGGATGGCCAGGGCCATGCCAGGCTCTGGTCCTCTGCGGCTGCGTGATCTTGGACAGGTCTCTAAAGCGTCTTGCCTCAATTTCCTTGCAGACGAAAGGATGGAAACGAGGGCTCCTCCTTCACAGACTTCTTGTGACGGGTGGGTTGGTGCCCATTGTGGAGTGTTGCGGTGGAGCTGTACACAGCATGTGCACGCATGCCTGCCTGCGTGTACATGCACTGTACCTACTCCTGTGCATATGGCTGCTAGTATCATCTCTGAGAAAATAGAAAGATATAGAATGCAGTAGTAACTTGGTTCCTTGACTGCTTTGAAACTCAAATTTCACAGCTGAGCCAATGAATTTGGTACCTGAGGCATGGGACATGCAAATCCTGTCCTGTTTAGTATTCAGTGCAAAAGCTCGTACTTGGTGCTGATTGCCTTGTGACCAAGGTACGCTGTAAAAACAAATCACAGAACTCTCAAATGCCCACGATCCATAATGAACAAGCATTATTACTGCACCATATTTACATATAAACACGGAGTTAGGTGCATACATTCTTCATCTGGAGACTGGAAGATAGAAGGAAGGAAAGAAGAAAGGGAAGAAGGGAGAATGGGAAGAAAAGGAAAAATAGCAGAGCAGAGCGCATGAGTGAGGATTCTTGGATTCTTGGTTCCAAGCAACACAGATCATTCTGGCAGAACCAGCTTTGCTGCAGGGTCGGGGGTGGCTCACAGCAGCAGGCAGGTAGCTGGCGGACCCTCATGGTGATAGATGGGACCAGGGCAGCACCAGCCCCAGCCCCGACCAGCTCTCTGGCCAGCAGAGCTGCTGCAGAGCTGGAAGTCAAACTCTGCAATATCAGAGGCCCTGCTCCACTGCTTGCTGTCGCTGGAAACCAGCCACTCCTGCTGCTGTGGCCACTACTGTCACAATTAATTCCCTTCTGTCCCTCATTTTTCACATTGCTAGATTCCTATTCAAAGGTCAGGACAGACTCAGATGATTAACCATGAACTAGACACAAGGGAGGCTGGGAGAGGAGGGATTGCGGGCTTCGGGCTTCTGTTCAGAATAGGGGTGGACATCATCAAAATATTTGGAAGTAGTATAAGCGCTAGGAAGCCCCCAGATGCAGTACTTTGTCTCAACATACTCAGTCTTCCATAATCACATGTTGAAAAAAATGCTTGTGGGCTGGCGAGATAGCTCAGCAGACTAAGCACCTGCTTAGACAAGTGCAGGGACCAAGGTTCAATTCCTGGCACCACATGCCATGCCAGCCCCACCCCTGGGCATGCTCAGCTGGTGACTCAGACCGGGCATGGGGGTGCACGCTTGTAATTCCAGCACTGGGGAGGCTGAAAACAGGAGGATCACTGCTAGTCCGAGCTGTGTAGTGAGACCTTGTACCAAATACATTAAAAACAAACAAACAAAAAAAGCATATATCAAGTTGCTTCCGAATTTGTACCCATGGTTAAGACATGCAGACAAGGGTAATGTTCATCAACGGGGAAGGCATTTAGACTCACAGATCCCTAAAAACAGGAACCAGAGAAGAGCGTGCAGGGCAGGCAAAAGCCCTGGGCAATCAGCAGGCAGAGAGGACAAAGGAGAAGTGTGGCCAGGAGCCTTTTTTGGACCCATAAATTTTGAACCTTTGAAAGCTAGAGTAGACAGGGGATAAAGAAGCTTTCACTATTGATTTGGTCCTATGAGAAGTAGATGCCAAAGAAATGCATGCAAATTGAAGAAAATAGGATGCAAGCCTAACACAAGCATTTCCAAGTACTTGGCTGAAAAAAAAAAAAAAAAAAAAGGCCAGGAATATAGCTCAGCAATGCAGCACCTGCCTGGCAAGCACGAGGCCCTGAGTTCAGTTCCCAGAACCAAAAAAGACAATAGTGAAAACTACATATATATAAGTGTTCATCCCAACCCCTAACTAGGATGAGGTCTGAAGTCTCACCAGTCACTCTGGAAATGCCCGTTCTTGCTCTGGTCCTGGCCCAACATCTCAAAATTCTATTTTCTATGGAGCAAATCATAAAGTTCATCTAAGACACAGTACATACAAAGCAATGGAGTGAGCAGAAAATAAATTAACAAAGAAAGGAAAAAATGTGAGCTGGTATGGTCTTTATGGTAGGAACAGGTCATTGGATTTGAGTATTGATGAACTTCTTCCTCATCCACTCCCCAGAATCAACCCAGTGGCTAGCCTGTGCATGGAGTTAATGTAACTCAAGGGTTAGTACAGTCAACTAACAGAGAATAACTGGGACCTCTGGGTTTGGCAGCACATGCAGAGCTTGGGATCTGTCACTCACTGATGCTGAGAAGATGAATAATGGGCAGTGGCAGCTACTGGAGTGACATCAGGAGTGGCATCTGTAATTGGAGTCACTTAACTGTGTTTGCAGTGACCCTCTGATAGTCTACAAGACCCATCACCTAAAGTGCAGACGGTGTCCCGCACTTTGGTGACTGTCCTGATTCTGTGATTTCCCCAGAGGTCTAGTGCTGCTTTCATTCACTGTTTTGAGAAGCGAAACTGCAGAGCTTCCCTTGGGCTCTTCCTTCAGCAGGCTGTTGCTGTTGCAGCTGCTGACAGTGCAGACAAATGCCACCCTCAGAGATGCTTCCAGTGCCAGCCAGCTTTCCATCACTATGACAAAACACCTGGGATAAGTAGCTGGTGAGGGGACATGACTTTTTTTGGCTCACAGTCGCAGAGGTTTCAGTGAACGGTTGGTGGACTCCATTGATTCCGGGCTTGTGGGAATCAATCCTTCATGGTGGGACTGCATGACACAGGAAACTCTCGTCTCCCAGTAGCTGGAGAGCAAGGACAGCAGGGAAGCAGAGTCTCCACACTGCTTCTGGCACCCCCAATTATTCCCTCCACTAGGACCTGACTCTAAGGACCCACCACTTCCTGAGCACCACAAGCTGCTGGCCAAGCCTGTAACACATGGGCCTTTGGA
Organism: Octodon degus; assembly: GCF_000260255.1. Taxonomy (NCBI): domain Eukaryota; kingdom Metazoa; phylum Chordata; class Mammalia; order Rodentia; family Octodontidae; genus Octodon; species Octodon degus. The sequence goes on from NW_004524612.1 coordinate 13,421,515, forward strand.
GAACACTGAAGCATTTCCTTAACCCAAGCTGTGGCAAACAAGGTGCCAACCACCTCTCCCACATCCTGGAATAAGAACATGGTCTTTGTGTACCAATGCATACCTTGAGGTCTTGGAAAAGGGAGTGTCTCATGAGTCCTTTCATATTAAGAGGAAGGCCAACAGGTCAGACCTAAGAACATTCCCATTCTGTACCACCCCTTATATTGTCATAATCTCTGGTATCACATCTTCACCTGGCATGGACTACTAGTTAAGCAAACTGCCAGTACCAGCCTTAGCCGTCCAAGCTTGTAAACCAACCCCGAATCTCTAGAAAACATACATCCTTCAGTCAGCAAAACCCTGCTTCAGTGTTGTTACTGGTCTTGTGCTTCGAGAGTCCATGTCTATACATGCTCGTCAGAATGTGGACCTGAATGAACATAATCGTACAGTTTAGGGTACTTTTTATGTCCCATGCCAGGTTTTTCCTTGTGATCTACCTGCTGGAGCATATGAGAACTTGACTGTGGTTTAGATCTAGAGGCAGGGAAGGGCAGAGAAGGGTG
>NW_004524612.1:13423352-13424184 GCF_000260255.1 Octodon degus
CTGGACTATATTGGATTATTTTGCTGAATTCATAAACCTACAATATTTATATGGCAATGGCATACACATCTCTGACAAAACTAAACAAAGAAGGGGGATATAAATGAAGGACCATTTTGTAGTGGAAAATAAAATACAGGATAGATATACAGCTACTTTCTCCTAGTTCAATGAGATTTGTACTAATAGTGTTTAGACAAGCTATCATGTCTGCATCTTATAATATGAACTACTACAAAGACGATATGCAATGTATTATTGTAACTGTCCTACTAACCTGTTTTAAAACTGTCTCATTGCTATTTCTTTCTCAATAAAATTAATTAAAAAAATAAATAAATCCTGAGCATGGATCTTAGTCATCTGGGCAGCTGTCAACATGTCTCATGTCAACCACACCTCCAACAGATATCTTTCAGCGTTTCTCCTTCAGAGTGTGCAAAATATTACGCTTTCTTGGTTGACAGAATCAGAGGGACATTGTGGGAGGACAAGAAAGGGAATTCTTGCAACTTCTGCACAGGTGTGTGTCAGGATGGGCTCCACCCTCCACCTGGGTGAAGGGAGGTTTGCAAATGGGGTGATCCTTTACTGGAGGTTATGAAGCCCAAGGCGTTAGCAAAAGTTTCTGTACTATTCTGACTTTCTCAGTGGAATAGTAAGAAACAAAGTAGGGATAAAGAAAGCAGCATTGGAAACTTGAAGAGAACGAAGGTGGTGCAGGGGAGAAGGGAAAGCAGCTGAGATCTGGAGAAGCTGTGGCTAGAAGCAGGCTCTCCAGGGAAGAGCCAGAGTTCAGGTGGAATGAGAAAGGAAGAGAAACAAAAAAAAA
>NW_004524612.1:13424284-13447941 GCF_000260255.1 Octodon degus
AAAAAAAAAAAAGAAAAAGAAAAAGAAAGAAAGAAAGAAAGAAAGAAAGAAAGAAAGAAAGAAAGAAAGAAAGAAAGAAAGAGAAACAATGGAGGTTCAGGAAATAATGGACCCACTGATGATGAGTCTGAGGTCCAGAAGGCATGGTAAATTCCAGAAGGTTCGAGAAGCCTTAGAAGGAGTTTGGTTAGGCAAGAGTGAGAAATAGCTCCCTGGGCTGGTGACAGCTTATCAGCAAGGGCCCTTGGGACTTGGAAGACTAAGTTGGAAAGAGAAGTAGGAGCCAGGGTCACGACCAAAGTCTCAACGCAGAAGCAGACCTGGGCACATGCCACCACTGTCACTGAATGCTTAGGACCGCAGAGCCTGCTCTATTCCTGCCAGCAGCTACAACTCCCAGAATCGCCACTCAGCACCCTACTCCTGTGTGCCTCTTTGATCAACTTCCTTTTAAGGTCTGTGCCTGGTACACCTGATGTAGTTAGCCGGCCCACCGGCCATCCTCTTGGATTAGAGGCAGGCTTGGAGCACATGGTATTGAGTGTTCTGTAGCCAAAGTGGCTCCTTCTTCTACCAAGATTCACAGGCTTTGGTATAAAATTGGTCTGTCTTCCAGACCCTGTGGTTCTTGTTTACCACCACAGAACTTCCTTTTGGTTATGAAAACAGAAGGAAACTTATTACAAGAGTTTAAAAGCTCCCAGAATCTCATGGAGGATATGAAAAACAGGCTTGCAAACTCTACAACTAAGAATAGCACAATGACATGGATGGGGCAATGGTATCACTATCATAAGGCCACCACTGTACCACCCGATGGGTACCTTGTTGCCTGAAAGCTAGATTGCAGAAGTCTCATCTCAGCTTGCATAGGAAAAGCAGACGCTGCTCTCCCGCTGTGGCTGGAAGAAAGCTCCACCTCCACAGCTGTTGCCTCGCAGTGCTCCTGCCTGTGCCCGAATCACAGGCGAGTGCATCCAGCTAGCAGATCCCATGTCATCAGCCAAGACTGTCAGAGAAGAAAGGAGCTCCCTGAAGGAAACTGGGCATCTGCAGAAGCCAGAAGTCCGCAACTGTGGAAGATTCCACAGCCAGGAACACGGAAAGGATGTTCAGTGCCTGAAAAAAAAAAAATAGCAAGAAAAAAGACAAATAGTTCCACCAAATCTTTCCAGCAAGCTTCTTCTCATGGCTACAGAAGCAACTATTTGAATTCATAAGACTGGGCGTGGTGGCGCACGCCTGTAATCCCAGCTCTTGGGAGGCTGTAAACAGGCAGAGCACTACAAGTTTGATTTAGTGGTGAGACCCTAAACACCCAGTAGGCCCTTCCCTAAAATACAAGAAAAAAAAATTCTAAGGGGCTGGGGAGATAGCTCAGTAGAATAAGTGCTTGCCTGGCAAGCGAAGGGTCCTGAGTTCAATGCCTGGTACCGCAAAAAAAAAAAAAAAGTAATAATAAATAAAAGAATTCATAATTCCACTGAAATAAAAGCCCCTCTGTGTCCTCTGTTTTTGCTCTTTGTTTTTACTGACAAAATTGAAGAGCCTAGGATAGTGCCTGGCCATAACTGCTGCTTTATGTGTAGTTGCTAAAGGAGCTAAAGAAATTCAGTTACCACACTAAGAAAAGGCAAAGCTTCAGCGGGAATGTAGGCTTAGAAATCCGTGAGGGGCAACTGTAATCTGAGCTTGCTTCCATCTCCTGCAGGGGTGGGGGGAAGCAGTGTAAACTCCATTCACCACCCTTAAGAGTGAAGTAGTTTTTAAAATAGGTCTGGGCAGCCATGGCCTACACGAGGGTAGAAGTGAAGACAATCCAAAAGGAGGCTCACTGTGTGTTCATTAGGAATTTAGTCACTGACCTCAGGTGTCGTTCATGAACTTTCACTTAGTTGGGCTCTATGATTAGTCACGCTTTATTGTTGTGCACTGCCACCTACACCATGTATCATATGTATTAAAATTAGCAGACGTAGGGATTAGGATTCATATTTCATAAAGTTATCCAGTTCCTATAGCCATAAGCCCTTATCTTCCTGCACTTTGGGGAGCAGAAAATAGGAGAAGGGGGACTGTCACCGTGTGACCCTCCACAAAGGGCGAAGTGCAGTGAGATACCGCTGAGACCTTTAGTCTGTACTCAAGCAATGCAGGCCACAGTGCACAAGGTGATAAACTATTGCAGAGCGCAGCTACTTATTAATGAACTGTTCCTGGCTAAAGAAAAGGTCCACAGTCCATGCGGTAGAGTGATAGCTTCTTCTTCCCCAAAGAGAATTCCCATCTGGCAGTGGAGTTTCAAATGTTTTAAGTTTCTTACTTCTCTTTGCAAAGGAAATATTTATGACCCGCAGCTCTGTACACATGTTCTCCCTCTTACTTGGCTACTTTTACAAATCTATCTACGCCTTGTTAATGGAGTTTGGGGGCTAAAGTCTCTGATCTGAGGCTTGGCTTTCTGTCCTAAAGGGAAGGAGCTTCAATCAGCCTGGCCACTCAGGGACAGACAGAACAAGAGAAGCAAGATCTGGCTTCCAAAGGCTGGGAGAAGCTATGGTATTCATGCAGCAACAAAAGCAAAGGTTGGAGGGTTGCAAAGACTGGAGCTTGTCCAGCTGGCAGTAGAAGTACCCGAGTTACGTCCTGCTCTGGTTGATGGCATTAGAACTGGCCCTGCCAGGTTCTAGCAGAGCTGGCGTAACTCCAGGGGAGGATGTGGTTCTCATCTGGACAGGGCAGCTCCTGCTTCAGAGGGCAGCCTTGTTCCTCTCATGGAGTCTTAGTCACTTTCTAGTCACTAGGACACAATACTGGATACCTTCAACTTTAGAAAAAAGAAAGGTCTATTTTTCCCCATTGCACTATAAGCAGACATTTCAATCCATAGTTACCCAGTTCCAAGGCACAGAAGCAGGACAGAGAACCACGACAGAGGAGAAACGTGGCATCAGGCATGGCACCAGGAAACAGAGATCAAGCGAGAAGGCAGGGAGATGGAAGCTTCCGAACAACACCGCAGTAATGCACCTCCTCCTACCATTTATCTATAAAATCATCAATGGACTCATCCATTGATGATGAGCAAAGTCCCAATATCCAGTCACCTCTGCAAAGGCTCTATTTGCCCTGAGTTTAAATGGCCATTCTCATCCTACTTTAAGACTGAGGACACCCAAAGCAGAGTAACTAAAGTAGTTTCAAGGAGATTAGGGGGCCAAAGAGGAAAGTGATCAATGATGTAGAGTGTGCCTAAGGAGAGTCCCATGGAGAGAAAACATTCTCTCAGGCTTTCACAGAGAGACATTGGCCAAGCGATGGCCGTGACTCACCCATATGGCTGACACTGACAAAGGTTCTACAATCTGAGGTACAGGATCTCAGGATAAATCCTGAGGGGATTTCACTGACCTTATCAGACCCCAAAACTACAACTCTTGTTGCATAAGTCCTGCTTTACCTTGGTCTTAACCATTCAGCAGAAAAATATAAAAATGAAATATGAGAAGTAAAGCCATGCTGTTATGTTGAGCTGTAGGGGACTCAGGTCAACAATTTCTGACACTGCCAGTCAAGCGGAAGACCCAATACTATTATGGACTACTGAGCTCTTTCAGAATATTTTGCTGAGTTTACACACCTATAATATTTAAATGATGGACTAATCAAAAATGGGGATACAGATGAATGTTCATTTTGTTTCTGTGTATTCAAAGTGGTTAGGATAGATATATAGTTACATTCTCTTAAAGAATAGAGGGATTTGTTCTAATGGTGTTTGTAAATAGGATATCATGTCCGCATCTTGTACAGCAATTAACCACTAGGAAGAATGTATGCTACATGTTAATTATTGAAACTGTCCTACCAATTTGGTTTGAAACTGTCTCATTGCTATTTGTTTCTCAATAAAATTATGGAAAAAAAAGTAGTTTTCAGGGTTTGCAGTGACATCCAGTTGCCTATGAGAACTTGAGGCTTTCGGGGGACATCCAGAAATAAAGCGTCACATGCAGTAATTGCTTCTGCTTGGGAAGTGATCTCATCATGGGGTAGCCTGTAAGGCTCTGCATTTCTTGGACTCTAAGGTGGCTGCAGGTTTAGAACAATGGCTGGAGACTTTTAGGCCCTGCTCCAGGGGGCTTCGAACTGGATGTTTTTAAAGCTGGCAACTGGATATCACCACAATCCTGGAAACGACTTTAGTTACTCTGCTTTGGGTGTCCTCAGTCTTAAAGTGGGATGAGAATGGCCGTCGAAACCCAGGGCAAATAGAGCTTGTGTTAGACACTTGTAGTGGATTGCTAACTGGTAGTCAACCTGTTACACGCAGCTGAATTAACTAGTGTGGTGCTGGGTGTGGAAGGCCAATCTGAGGACTGCTGCCAGCAGCATAAGAGGCAAATGGGAGGAGCTGCTGAGAAGCTCCGGGAAAGCTGTTTGGAGAAGCTGCTGGAGCTGTTGGAAGCTGCTGGCTCTCTTGGGCAACTCTGCTGGAGGACCTTGTCATGCTGGCTTTCCTGATGAACTTGGCTGCTCTCTGCAGGGGAGGAGCTTGGGATCTCATTGTTGCTCAGAATGGCTATGGTTCATTTGGGGGTGCTCCAGTCCTCATCCTGAGTATCACTTCCTGTCTCTAGAGGGGAAGATGGTGCCCTGCTCAGCTTTTTGGATAAGCTTGTTCTGTTAGCTTTCCTGATGGGAACTCAGCTTTCCTCATCGCTGGAGGAGCTCAGGACCTTGCTATTGTCATGGCAGTGGTACTTTTGTGGGGAGCTCTGGTTCTTACCATGAACATTGCTTCCTGACTCCAGTTCAGATCCCTCAGCCTGCCAGCACAAATCCTTCACCCAGTTGGCATAGGCTTCCTAGCTTCCACTATTGACCTTTGGCCCTTTCCAGCACAGTTCCGTGAAGCAGGCCTGCATGAGACATCGTTGTGGGTTCTAGGCCTCCAATTGGATGTGTGGGAGGCATTGTTACAGCTATAGGTTTTCTACTGGACTCAGGCAGGATATTAGGATCCAGGCCCTCAGCTGTGTTCTTTGGACTTCAGTGTGTAGACAGATTCCTGTACTCCTTGTATATGGTTGTTTGGGTGATTATAAAATAATCTTATAAAATGTGTCCTGTATTTTATTGTTCCCCTTGCGAAAAACCCAAACCATGACAACGCTCCTTTAAGTAATTCACAGATTTATGTACAGAGCTGAGTCGAATCTGACTCAAAGCGTCAAGGCCTTGCTTGCTTCTTCCTATTCTTATTTACCCATGGGGCGTCTGCAAGCCCAGCCTCTAGGTCCCTGATACATATTCATAAATAATAGTCTGCCAGAATTCAGATGCAGCCACCAGAAATCACTGTTTCTGAAATCGGCTATTTTTAAATGAAAGAGAAGAAAAGGATTAAATATGGAATATTGGGAACCTAGAAAATCTTTGAGAGGAATGGAGGAGCCAGGCCCAGGCTGGGCATTAAAGAAACAAAACAACGATGGGATACGATAGTGATACACACCTATAATCCCAGTGCTTCAGGAGGAGGAGACAGGAGGAATACAAATTTGGCAAGACAGCCTAGACAACTTGGCAAGACCTCGTCTCAAAAGTAAAACAAAAATGGGGTAGGTATGTAGCTCCGAGCAGATGCCCTGGCTTCAACTTCCAATACTGCCAGAAAGAAAACAAAGGAAACACCACAGCACCAGTGAACCAGAAATTTTGATGTCTGCCAGAGTCAGCTGACGCCCTCTGGCCTAAAAGAGGGCCAGGGAGTAGGAAACAACTATGAGGTCTTTTTGAGCAACTGAGCCAACGACAGGAGGGAAAATCCTGGTGGAAGTCCATGCTGAGGGTGGAAAGGGGTCCATTCTGCCTTAGTCATGACCAAGTCTAGAAGCTGTGCAGATACTCAGTAGAGGTACCGAGGAAGTAGTGGGGACGCATGTCTGGAGCCTAAACGTAAGCTTGAGACTCATATTGAAGGGGTCCTATACTATGTAGAACTGGCTGAAAGTTGCTTTCTTTTTTTTTTTTTTTTAACTCTCAGTTTTACCATGAGTTCATCAACTTCTTGAGAGACGATTTAACTACACACTCCCTTCTTTGTTTCTCTTTCAGAATTCAAGACCAAGTTAATCTAGATTTTCCCTCCAAAATTCCACTCTCAGGGGCTGTTTACTTTTCCTGGCCCCAGCCTGTCCCTGAAGGACAGACACTTTCTCTCAATAAATTCTTCCTACTCTTAAAAAAAAAAAAAAAATCTACTCACAGCGCTCCCAGACAGGCCCTGGGGTCACCCAAGACCAAAATTTAAAGCACTTTTTATGTTTTTAGTTCTTGCTGCAACATTTCGCATCATTGACAGCTTCCTAATTCTTTGTGTGACTCTTGGGGACACCCTGCACTGTACCTAGCAGGATCTGGGCAGAGGTCACAGGTGAAGGACAGAAACAAGCATCTTAGCAGCTAACAACAAAGCAACCCGGAGCAAGCCCAGCAGACCCAGCAAGCCCAGGCTCTCGCCGACCTGACTGGAGAATGGAAGGTCCAGAGAAGCTGCAGAGTTCTGGACCTTACTACGGCTCCTCACCTTCCGGCAGCAGGCCAGTGGCCTTGGATTCATTCAGATCACAAGCTGGGGGAGGCTGCTGGCTGCGTCCCCAAGCGGGCGCTTGACCAGTGAGCCAAAAATCCTCTTTTGAGTCCTGAAGCTGCATTACAAAGGCATCCCGGGTCTCCAGCAATCCCTACACAAACACAGCTCAAAGACTCCCAACTTCAGGAAGTTTTAGCGTTTCCGGAAACAAATAATTCAGTAATCTGGAATCCAACGTTTAAAACAAATCTGGCTCATCCTTCAGCATTATTTCCAGTAGAACGTAAACAGGGTAAACACACCGGTTTATTTCTTCTGTTCCTCAAGAGAGTAAGTCCTCTGAGTTGGCACACAATGGCTGGAACAGCCTGTTTTATTCTAGAAACACTTTCCCCTGACGCAGAAGAGCTTGTACAGAGAAACAGCCTGGCTAGGGAGGGATCTGGAAAAGACATGCACTTATGGGATATGCCCATCCACATGCAAACATGGAATAGGAAAGCATGCCGCCGCAGTGTGCGCATACACACACACACACACACACACACACACACACACCCTTAAAGGACCTGCCCCGCCCCCCACGCACACTCTCAGGCCCGAGAGCCCAGGCACAGGGAAAGTCAGAAAAGGCCAAGGTAAGAGGACTTGAGACCTTCACTTGACACCAAGCAGGCGGTCCACCAGAGGCAGGATTGTAGGTTGTGGGTCGCTACTGAATACTTGGACTGTGTCCCAGTGGAGCAGGGCGGACCCGACTCTAAGCCGGTAGAGGGTATGGGGCGGGGGCGGGTCCTGGGCGTGGTCGGGGCGGGGCCAGGCGGGCGGCCTCCGGCTGCGAGATCAGCGGGTAGCTGCTCTGGCTGCGCTGTGTGGGCCTTCCGGTGGCGAGTGTGGGTCGAGGCCGCTGCACCCCTGGCAATGGCGCTGCGCGCGGCCGTGTTCGACCTTGATGGGGTCCTGGCTCTGCCCTCGATCGCCGGCGCCCTCAACCGTGCGGAGGAAGCCCTGGCGCTGCCCAGGTAAGGGGACCGGCGCTGCCTCAGCCTCTGGTCCGCACCATAGCGGGCAGGACCCCTGCCTCGGAGGTGCCATTCTGAGCTTCAGCCCTGGGTGAGCATGGCTTTTGGGCCTGAGCTCCGCGAGAGGTCGGAATGATTGCTGGCCCTAAAATAGCAGCGTGCTTAAGTGGACCCATTGTCTTTCTAAATGCTAAGAAATTAAACCCTGCCAAAGACTCCGGAATTGCACCTTACACTGAAAGCTTCCAAAAGGGATGGAATTATCGGCTGCTGCGCTTCCGTTCTCTCGCTTGGCGAGGTTCTTAGAACTTTCCCTGCGATTTACAAAAGGAGAAAGTGCTCTCCCATGGCCTGTGCTACAGGTGTGCTTGGTGTAGCGGAGACCTGCAGGGACAGCCTCAGCCTACGAACAGGGAAATGGGAAAGTGAGCGCGATGTTCAGGATGAGGGTCTGCAGCGTCAGAAAACGCCTGGGCTGCGGAACAGCACAACCGCCAGGCATAGAATTACGCAATGGGGTTGCGGCCGCGGGAAGAGAAAAGGCTGCATACAGAAAGTGTCTGGGGAAACCTGCTAACGTACGCTTGAAATTATTCATTCCAGGTAGATTGGTGAATTTTTTTTTTAATTTTCTATTAATGCTAGACGGTATTGTAAGTGGTTTTACTTTTCTACATTTCTGTATTTTCCCATATCTTTTATTTTCAAACATGTATTACTCCTACAATCAGAAGGAGAGGTGAATATACATTTTAAAAGTCTTTTAAAAAGAGAGAGTAAGATCACAGTGGGAAGGGAAGAAACAGCAAATCCTAAATTACAGGGGAAAGAGAGAAGCAGGCCTGAAGCTGTGCGTCCAGAGTTCGGCCACATCAAGGTTTCTAACATTTTTATGATACCAAGGCCGACAGGGCTCTTTAGCCCTTTATACTGTACAAATCACAGAATGTGTGTATTACACACATCTGCAAACGTGCTGGGTCGAAAGGGGGCTCAAAGTCTCCAGGAACCCCCACTTCTGCAGGTGTGGACGCAGAGGTTGAAGGAGAGTAACATGCTTTGGGTCACAGTTAACCCCCGGCAGCTCTGGAGCCCAGTGTTCTGCACACACACACATACACACACACACACACACACTGTCTCCTCTAACTTCCTTCCTCTCCAGCTTATCATGACTTCGCACCTCCCTCAGTTGCCATTCTGTGACTGGTTCAGTTTGTTGAAGATGAATAAATATATCATTGAGAAACATAAACAAGCAGGCTACAAAGTCCACGATCAGAATAATCACACTCCAGGTAATTAGGAGTTGACTGAGAACCAGACTTGGAAGTGGAGAGTCCCCTCTGAGCCATGCTGCCCAAATCAGGGCATTTGCTTCAGGAGTCTAGAATTCTTATGACCCCAGGTAGGTGCTTATGCCCCTGAGCTATGTCCCTGGCTTTCTTACAATACCAAAGAGGTATCTTAAGATACCAACAGAGGTGAGGAAGGAATAAGGAACTCATTTCCAAGTAGTCCTTTCTAACAATAATGTTGTCTTACTTCATTTTGACTCATAAGTTTGACCTGAGAAAAAGAGGACACCCTAGGCATATAGCTCATCTGTGCAAAGCCTGCCCAGCAAGCTGGACATCATGAATTCGATGCTATAAGGACATGTGACCTCATGTGACCCCCCCAAGCTAGAGTGATAGCAACTTATATCCAAGGCACAGATGTGCAGGTGTTGGCTCCTGAAAGCTGTGGGTGTTCAGACTCAGACTAGGAACACACCTCAGTTCTGACACGTGGGTGGGTGACTGACTTAATCTCTACCTTCCCCTGTTTTTGTTAGGAGTAAATGAGATGACATGTAAGATGGGCACTCAGGTATGCTTTGGATATCTTTTTACTTATAAAAGCATCACCCATGTGTAAATGATGCATTGGGTATATACCATTTATTAGACCCTGCGTTCAAATGATACCTTTGGGACCATGGTTAGAACTGTTCCCAGTTGACATAAAACAGGTCACAGCAAAGCCAACTAAATTCAGGGAGTAGAATACATGACCTTGACCTTATTAATCTATTAGTAAACTGGTGAGAGGCAGGAAACAGAGTCTCATGGTAACACGAAGGGCTTGGGAGCTTGGAAGTCAACAGTTTAGGGTGAGAGAAAGCCTGCTGGGCCTGCAGTAGGAGACAGCAAGACTTGAGCTTGGGGTTGGAGATTCCCTGGCATGGAGCTGAAGAACCTAGGCTGTGGGGGAGCCTGGGAATCTCATACTGAAGTTGTGAGGCGAGGAACACGAGGGATCTTTCTGAGAGCATGGAGATGTTCTAAACGATTTCAAAAACTGTAAAGTTTGCACCACTCTCAGTGGACTCCAAATAATTGACTTATACACTGAAAATGGGAATTGGGTGTGCACCTCAGTAAAGCTGTTTGGTAATGTTGATGCAAAGATGTGGCAGGGCCCCTGCTCAAACAAGAAAGTTGCACAAGGACACAAATGTGTGGTGTCTGTCTTTTTATATTTTGCCCATGGGGTTCAAACTGTGGCACCACCTGCAGCACCATCCCTGCCCCTGGCGTGCTGAGCCAGGGACCATGTCCAGGGGTGGTGGCGCACGCTTGTAATCCCAGTGCTGGGGAGGCTGAAAACAGGAGGATCACTGTGAGTCCGAGCTGCATAGTGAGACTGTGTACCAAATACATATAAATAAGTAAAGTAAATAAATAAATTTTGCTCAGATTGGATCCTCTTTGTTACCTGAGGAAGGCTGGTCTGATGAAGGTACTGACTACTACCAGAAATACAACCCCCAGGTTGGAGGGATTTGTTTCCTATTCAGGGATGGTAAATAGTTACAGCAGTGACAGACTGGTTGGCTTTAATCAGAAAACAGTTCTAGAGGTTAAAAGGCCAAGATGTAGGTGTCAGGGTTGGCTTCTTCTAAGGCCTCTTTCCTTGGTTGTAGGTGACCATCTTCTCCTTGTGTCCCCATGTGATCTTCCTGTGGAAATTTCCTCCTACAGGGACACCAGGCATGCAGGGTTAAGGCTCACCCTGGTGACTTCTTTTCATTTCATGATCTTCTGAAACAGTCTCCTAATACAGTATACAGACATTATGTGATACTAAGCACTAGCATTTTGCTGTAGAGTTTCAGGAGGAGGTTTATTTTGACTCTTAACCCAGGAAACATCTAAAAGTTTAGAAAATGAGACTAAGATAAAATAGTAGCTATATGTGTATAATTGAAACCAGAGAAAAACCTTCAATTCCTTTTGAAGAGTGTCACCTAGAAAGTGGCTCCATGCAGACAGAGATGCCAGCAGCTCACCTTTCTGCCAGCTGTCATCTGTGAATGTAAATCACGTCTGACTGTCTGACCGTGTGCTGCGTGATGGGTCACCAGGATATCTGTGATATGGTTGTTTCTCGTGTCTTTTTTTTTTTTTAATGTATTTAGTGCAGGGTCTACAGGGTCTCACTACTCAGATCATACTCGTAGTGATCCTCCTGTTTTTAGCCTCCCAAGTGCTGGGATTACAGGTGCTAACCACCACATCCAGTCTCAATCACTGTCTCAGTGCACTCCAGGGGTGGGGCTGCATGGCACACCAGGGATCGAACCTTGGTCACTGCACCTGCCTAAGCAGGCGCTTTAGTCTGCTGAGCTATCTGGCTGGCCCTCTTGTGTCTTTCAGGGACTTTCTGAATGATGCTTTCCTGACAGAAGGCATGAGTGGTTCCAGCGCCCGCCTCATGAGAGGAGAGATCACATTTTCCCAGGTGAGAGGACCCCTGGGGGGCATTCTCTGCTGCCTCCTGCCCCTCACCCAATGTAAGCCCCTTGAGGGCAGGGCCCTGTCTTCTTCACCTGTGTGCCCTTTGTGTCTTGTAACTCACAAGACCAACCAGAAGACGAGAGACATCTGAAGGGGCATTCAGGACTGGTTTGCAGCCTCACTGAGCCAACCAGAGGGACATTTCCAAGCCCTTCATGAACTGGGCCAGAGATCACTGCAGCCAGAAAACTTGGAGGACAGAGCCATGGAACCTAGTATCTCAGAAAATGATAGTTCATCATGGTTGTCACGGTCACTGGATTCACAGATGCCTGGCAGATAAGGACTGTGTCCTTCTGGGTGGGCCTGGGTGGGCCATGGAGGTGCAGGATGACCTTGGCTCCCTCCAGTCCCTGGCCCTTTCTTTTGGGGCGCTGTTCTGCTCTGATTTCGTGCTGCCAGGAATGAAGCGATCCTGCCGGGTTCCACCCTGCACCACAACATTCCTGACTTGGCGCTGCCGATCACAGACTAAAACTTACAAAACTGTGAAGCGCATACACCTCTCCTCCATTAAGATGTAGTTGTCAAGTATCTTGTCCCAGGAGTGCAGTATAATAGGGGGGTTGGGAGTCGGCGACCAGGGTCTGAATCGTAGGTCCCACTTGCAGACCCTGCGACCACTGCAGGTTACTTCATTTTCCAGAGTCTCGGTTGTGCCTTCTGTAAGGCGGAGTGATAGCACTACTCATCTCGTGGTGCCAGGAAACATGGAAATGCTTAATGCGGGCGGCTAATACATAGTAGGCACTCAGTAAGTGGGAGTGTTTCTCGGTAGTGTAACGTCAGGTACTTCCAACAAAGTAAACAGAATCTAACACCACTTGAGTTCTCTGTCAGTGCTTCTCTAAGAAAATAAGATATTGAGAATCTGCTTATAAGCACCCAATTTAAAAATGTTATATTTTGAAAAATGTTAATAAATCCCATCTCTTTGCTAGAGAATTCAGGACCCACTGTGACAGACAGTAGAGTCTTTCCTTGTTTGCGTAGGTGAATGTGACATCAGTGTGGGGAGTGTTACAGGACGACTGTGGTGATGATACAGGAACAAACACTGCTGAAGTTTTCATCAATTGAAAAAACAGTGATAATTCTAGGAATGGCAGGGAAGAGAGAAGTGCTGTGTATTTTTAGTGAATGCAGGGATTTTCGGAGAGTTTCTAGAAGTCAGCATGAAACCCCATGCCCCACTCAGACCCTTCAGTGGTCTTTGTGGCTTCTGTGACTGAGTGACACTTCCACGAAGCCCACACGGGTCGAGAACGACATCTGAGAAGCTGTGTGCTGCTGTGATAAAGTCTCCTTGAGCTTGAACTGTCCTGAAAAGTCAGATCCTAGAAGTGACCGTCACCTTTCGACTGTACATTTGTGTAGACTGTGGAAACAAAAGCGCACACGTAGTGTTCCGGTGGATGATTTTCACAAACTGAATGTACGTAGGCCATCAGCACCCAGGTCAAGACAGAAAGCCCGAGCATGCGCCCGGTGGACCCCACCCGCCCCAGTCACGCCCACCTGGCTTCTATCCCAGCACCACTCTTGCCTGTTTGGGGAGTTGTATGAGTGGACTTACATGGACAAGGCCTTGTGTGTCTGAGTTCGTGTGCTCAGCATCACGCGTGGGGTTCACAGAGCCGTGACACGCAGCGGTAGGGAGTGTTCTTCCACTGCTGCAGGGCATTCCACAGCGTGACTGTGTCTCAGTCCGCTGACCCACTGTGTTCCTAGTGGGTATCGGTAAGTGTTCACTTGGTGGTCTCACATAGCCTACTGCTATGATGGTGGGCCTAACCCACAAATCATCCTGCTGTAGTGAGTGTGGTAGCTTGCTGGGGCCATGGCTGCCGCTTTAGCAAATCAGCACAGGCTGGGTAACTTTGACACAAATATTTACTTCTCGCAGTTCTTCAGGCTGGAAAATCCAAGATCCACACAGGGTTTATGTCTGGGCAGGACTCTCCTCCTAGTTTCTTGTTGTATCCTCACACGGTGAAAAGCGAAAAGAGAAGAAAGCTTCCTTTGTCTTTCTATAAGGGCGCCTGTTCCACTCAGGGGGGCTCCCACTCACTGGGGCTCCATGGTCCTGATTCGCTCGCCTCAGAGTCCCACCTCCACACACCACCACCTTGCAGAGGAATGCTTCCACAGGTGCATTTTCAGAGCCACACAAATAGTTAATCCAGAGTGACACACTGAGCGGCTTAAACAGAAGAAATTTCTTGCAACTCCTTAGGCTGGAAGTTAGCACCGTGAACACACCACAAGGCTGCTTTTTTCTGACTTCTCTCTTACTTGCAGATGGTGGCCTTCTGGTGGCACCCACTCTTGGCTTTCTGTGTGTGTGTGTGTGTGTGTGTGTGTGTGTGTGTGTGTGTGTGTGTGCTTCATAGCCCTAGAGTGAAACACCTGAGGCATTTATTTATATAGAGAAAAAAATAACTCACATATCTAAAGATTTCAGTCCAACACCGAACAGCCCCACGAGCTGGGACATTGGCAAGGGCCAGCATCGTGACCGACGCTCAGTACACAAAACCTCTTACAACAGGCAACAGGAAGCAGAAGACAGAGGGCAGATTATGGGAGTCCACAGCCTGCTTAGGGGCATGCCCGAGTGACCTAAGGACCTGCCGCTACGCTGTCCTCCCAGCAGCTCCATCACCTCCCAACAGAACTACCCTGAGGCCCAGGACTAGCCATGGACTTCAGGGGACAGGGCCCCTATGCTAGTCATAGCAGTGTGTCTCCGTCCAGCTGTCTTCTTGTTAGGAGGGCATCAGTTCTACTGGGTTAGAACCCAGCCCAGGGACCTCATTATACCTGAATTCTCTCTACAGAGACCTTTCCTCTAAATATATCTTAATGTATATTTGGTTAGCACATCAGATGTGTGCATTTTGAAGGGACATAACTCAAGCCTGTAACAGTGGGTGCTTTTATTATTTTATTATTATTTTATTATCTGGGGCTTGTTAGTATGTGAATGTTCCTGCCCTCCCCATAGAGTACTGAAATCATCACCCTAAGGTGGTGGTCTTAGGATAAGAAGCTTTTGGGAAGAGTGGAAACCTTAGCAAGGGTCCTAGGAAAGAGACCCCAGAGGGCCAGCTGGCCCCTTCTGCCTTGTGAGGAAAGTAAGAAGCCTGCCGCGCACCCCGCTCCCCTGGCTCTGAAGCAGGAAATGACGGTGAGACAGGGATGTTCCGAGTAGTGCCACCATGACAATGCTGCTGGGTCCCTCAATCCAGCCGCACTGCTGGGAGTGGGTGTGTGGGTAGTTTCTGGTGTGCGAATGTTAAGAAAAGTATAGCTGAGAATATTTTGTCCACGTCTTCGGGGGAGCCCACATGGACCTTCCCAGTGGACGCATACCCAGGAGCAGCACTGTGGGTCACAGGGAATGCGTATGTGTGGATTTAGTAGAGATGGTCACAGCTCTTCTAGTGTCTACAACCACGGACATGCCCCCTGCTTCACCCCCACAGTGGGTGCCACTCATGGAAGAAAGCTGCAGAAAGCGCTCCGAGGCCTCTGGAATCCACCTCCCTGAGAATTTCTCCATACACCAGATCTTCGACAAGGCAATTTCAGCAAGAAGTATCAACCGCCCCATGCTGCAGGCCGTGCAGGCTCTCAGGAAGAAGGGTAAGGCTCCTGTGCCGGCTGCTCGCTGGCCCGACTGCAAGGGCCAGGGCCCAGAGACAGCTAAACGTGTCTTGAAATCTTTGGTCTTCTGGGCCCTGATGGAAATCCACCCTTAAAACTGGACCCCAAGATGAATTTTATCAAATGCCAAAACCAGCACCATTCGAATACTTGGAAAAATGACAGAATTTGATCTAATGAGGCAATTTGTGTCAGCGACTGCCTTATGAGCATTTCTCTGTCCTTGCGCTGGTCCTAGACATGACAAGAATGATTTACAATTTTGTCACAGGTTTTAAAATAAGGCTTTTTAAGTAGCTGTGATTCGCTTGCCCTGTGGGCATCAGAGTAACTGAGCAGCGACCTGGCTGGCACAAGCTTAGATCCTGTGAATGACCTCAGACAACCGATTACATTCATCCAGTAGTATTTATTAGTGTCAGCGCCTGGTACTTCTCCACAGGCACGTGTGATGTCATCACGCTCTCTAATCTGCAGGCTCACGTGGCTGAGGCTGTGCCACCTGTCTTAGTCCAATTTGTGCCGCTCTAACAATAACTGGACCAGGTCCTGTGGAAATGACAGAGGCTAACTGTCTCCCATGGTCAGGAGCCCACGCCTGCTAGGTCTTTCATGTCACATCATTCCATGCCAGCAGCAGAAGCACAGGGCAGCTCAATGCAGCCTCGGGCATTTTCCGTCTGCATTAAACCATCTGCAGTGGGAGAGCCCTCGAGTCTGCTCACCTCACGCAGTCGCACTGGGGACTAATTTGCAGCACAGGCCTTTGGGGGTCCCTTAAAGTTACAGCACCACCTCAAGTCCATAGTCCCCTTCCCGTTGGTGAAGGGGCCTCAGCATTAGCTCATCTGTGGCCTGCTGCTGACGTCACTCGGTTGTCCCCCTGGCTGGTCAGGAGGTAGAGCGGCCTCTACTTACACCTGTCTGGTGTTGGAATGGTAATGCATGTCCTGTTGGCCAAAGTCAGACATGCGGCCAGGTGGGGTTTGCAGCAGGACAGATGACAAGGAACACTGGACAGTGACCACATGGCTCTGGCAGCTTGTGCCTGAGCTTCAGTTTGCGCATCCATAAGTCTGGGTTTCAGATAGTCCCTGCTCACCCAAGAAGTGCGAGAGACTGGATGAGGTGAGGAGTGTTAAGCCTTTGATCCAGTGAGCTGGCGCATGTGAGAATGCTGATGGACAAGGGCCTGGCCCGCCCCTATCTTCTGAGAGCCCTTATCCCCCCAGCTCACCCTAGACTCTGCCAAGAGGTAGTCCTGGATGCAGACCATTCTTCTCCAGCTTGTCAACTGAAAGCTGGATATGCGGAAGAGGACCTCAGTGAGCAGGACTTTGCTCGGCCCCGTTATTGGTGCCCCCTTGTGGGCCTTCTGGGGCATCTTGAACAGGGCCAACTTCTGTAGTTGGTTGGTTCACTGGTAATGCTTTGCACAGGATTTAAAACCTGCATGCTCACCAACAACTGGCTGGATGACAGAGCCCAGAGAGGTGAGCTGGCCCAGATGATGTGTGAGCTGAGCCCGCACTTTGACCTCCTGTTGGAGTCGTGCCAGGTCGGGATGCTCAAGCCTGAGCCACAGATCTACAAGCTTGTCCTGGACACCCTGAAGGCCAGTCCCAGTGAGGTACGTAGATGCTTCTGCTCCGGAGACAGGACTATATACCCAGATATACCACAACCAGACACGCTGAGGAGTTTATGTTTGGGGTCTGGCAGAACAGTTCTCAATATATTTTTCCCAGGCTAGGACTTCTCCTAAAGGATTTTTTTAACCCATTTTTCAGTCCAGAAAGTTCTACCAGAGGTGAGCATCTGGCCTCTGTGGATGTGTCTTTTGTCAGATTTTGGTCAAAGCAAGTATGATCAAAAGCTATTAGACTAGCACTCTCCATTTACTAACAGAGATAGAGATGCTGGGAGATTTCGCTGCAGTCACAAAGCTACGTAAGATCACTCCATTGGGGACAAGCAGGGCCAGGTTCACATAAGCTCTAATGTTCAAATGGTGGTTGGACCACAACTTAATTCTTTTCTTCACATTCTGCCCTTGTTTTGCTCCTCAGGACAAGCCCTGAGCCCTGTCTCTGGTCCCTTCCTGCCCAGCCCCAGGGCCACAGCCTTTCTTCTAGGAGATACAGCTTCGGGCTTAAGGGCATACGCATACACCAGTCTTCTTTTTCTTGGCTTTGGGTAGATGAGTTGCTCAGAATTTGGCCCCTGTCCTAGATTATAAATAAACACATTCATGCTTTCTTCTATAACTTTTAAGGTCTTTTTATCCTTCTTTTCAAGTTTAAATCTTTGATCCATTCAAAATTTATTTTGGGATAAAATGTGAAGCAGTGTTCTACTTTTTTCCCCGGTTAACCAACCAAGGCCATTCAGTAACCTTCCTCACTGGCTCCTTTATTAGAAACTAAATTCTCTTTTGTATTTGAGTCTACATTTAGACTCCCTTATACTTCACAGGTATTTCTGTTCCTTTTCGAATACCAGACACTTCTGCTTTTTTGTAGGTTCATAATTTGTTTATTACCTGCCATCACAGAGTTTTTCACAGGCACCTTTGTAGCTGTCGATTTTTCTGCATGAGTTTTAATACCCTCTGCATGAGCTCATATCCTTCCCAGTCTTTTTGGAGCTGCACAACTGGCTGCAACCAGTAGGTGAATGGGGACTTTTGCAGGCCTATCTGTGCGCTTATGTAATTAAGTGTTTCTAATTCTAAGAGTAAGTGAAAACACTCAGTAGAATATCTGCATCGTAAAATCTCTCCTCTGCACTTACTATTTCTTCCTGAGGATTCCTCCCTTTCTGTCACATGAGCATCTTCTGAGTGACAACCACACTGTTTCCCATGTAGGTTGTTTTCCTAGACGACTTTGGGTCTAATCTGAAGCCCGCTCGGGACTTGGGAATGGTCACCATCCTCTCCCGTGACACCGACGCAGCCCTGAAGGAGCTGGAGAAAGTAACCAGGGTGCAGGTAATGTCCTGTGTGAGCAAAGCGGGGCTTCCCTGCTCCCCCTGTGTCAGTGAGAGAAAGCGTTGAGCAGCAGGCCAGAGTTCTTGGTGCCCCGGGCTCAGTACAGGATCCCCCGGGCTCAGTGCAGGATCCCAGGTGCCTCCATAGGGGGCCGCTTGCCCAGCTGTGGAGAACACAGTGCCCTAAAGATCACCTTGTCCCTTCCTCTGCTGTCAGGGAACAGTAAACGCTCAGCACAAGCATTTAAACTCCTCTGTGTCTGAAGAACCAGACAAGAATAAGGCAGGCCTTCACCTTGCTCTTTAGAAATTCTCTTATAAAATTCTTTCTTCTTCCCTCTCCTTTTCCTTCTCCTATTCTTCCTCCTCTTCTTCTTCCTCCTCTTTCTCTTCACCTTATCTTTCTTCTTCTCTTTATTTCCCTTCTCCTGTTTCTTCTTTTTTGTTCTAAGACATGTGTTGTCCAGGCTGGTTCTGACCACCTGGACTCAAGGGGTCTCCCTGCCTCAGCCTCCTAGATAGCCAAAACTAAAGGTACGTTACACTGCATGAAAATACTTCCTGTGAAGACCACGGTCCTTAGCTGGTCTGCAGGGCATGCCACCCATTCAGCCCTACCTGGCCCACATTGGCCACCTGACAGACAGAGGGCAGCTCTTATGTAGCAACTGGGCCTCACCCAGGAGGACAGAGCAGGCTTAATGGTGCCCCTGGGCTGCCAGGGGACCAGCCGGCACCTCAAGTAGAGGCACCTGTCCTCTGCCTTGCCCTGAGGTCTGGGCTCACACGGAGCCTACAGGGCAGACCTTCTCCAGCTCTGCACTGGCGTAGGCCCTGGCTCCTGGGGGATGAGGGCAGAGGAGACCAGGGCCCTGGCTGTGTTCTCAGTAATCCCTGTATAGGAGCCCTGGCCTCGGCACCCACAGATCGTGCCTGTACTTGGAGATAGGGTTCTTGAAAGAGGAGGTTAAATTAGAATGAAGTCAGGGGTGGGCTCCTACCCAGTCGGCTAGAGTCCATGAAAAAAGAGGAGGTAACGTCCAGATGGGGGCAGAGGACAGACTGTGTGAAAACACGGTGAGGTGACCAGCTACGGCTAAGGTGAGAGGCCTCAGGAGAAACCAGCCCGCCTGTGCCCCCAGAGCTATGAGCAAAGAAATGTTGAAGCTGCCCAGTCTGTGGTGCTTGGTGATAGCTCCTGAGCAAGCAAACACCAACGCCCCTGGGAGTTCCATTTTGGCCTAGTGAAGGACACATGTTCCCCAGAGGCACACGGTGCTGGGGCAGCAGCTGCCTCGTGAGCTGCCGGCTATCTGAGGAACTGCTGTGGAGACAGTGCTGTTTCAGTTGGCACCTCAGGGGTTTTGAGCATGCATTGCTCCTTTCTTGTATGAAAAAAGCCAGGACTTTCTCCTGCCTTCCCTCAGGGACAGTGATTGACACAGATTCCGCTATTTTGGGCTTGGGGCCTCCGAGGTCACACCACACACCTGGCCAGAAGAGGGAGGGCCACAGAATGTAGAGAACCTGGTTTCACAACCAGGTTGGGAGGTTGCATTTCGATGGCCAGAACCCATTCACAAGAAGGGAGGCAGGAGATGGGAGCCCAGCTTTCCCAGAAGGGTGGGGTTACCAGCAGCGCTCAGGAAGCTAAGGCAAAGGTGACCCTGGGCTGTCTCACAGGAGTCCTACCCTCTCTCAGGGAATGGCTCCTGGGAGGAAGTGCTCTACCGCTCTATCTCTACTTTGTACTTCTAGCTCCTCCAAATTGCAGCCCCTGTGCCAGTCGCTTGCAGCCCCAGTGACATGAGCCATGGGTATGTGACCGTAAAGGTAAGTCCCAGAGGATGCCTACAGAGGCATTTGTGGATGCCCACCATCTTCCAGGAACAACATTTCCTGTGAGTCTCATTCGTTAGAACTTGATAGGAGACAGGCTCCCTACCTCAGATGCCCTACCCCTATGACTTGTTAGTCCAACCCCATGGAACGGCAGGCCAAGGGGCCTTGAGAAGCCCAGCACACCGAGGTCTGGGCATATCTGGCCTGTGTTCTGGGTCCTAGAAAATATTTCATTCAAGTATTTAGGGAGCACTCTGTGTGCCAGGCATGGGCTGGGTACTGAAGGGCAGCAATGAACAGGGAAACCACGGGGCACTACAGGAGAAGGCCACTATAGCGCCAAGCAGCCAGGGGCATGGTGCAGCCCGGGCTGTGTGCACCAGGCCCCGAATCCTGACCAGGCCAGCCCATCTGTGCAAGAGCTCAGGGGGTCTTCATGGCATCCCTTGAGGACTTTTCTCCCTTTGCCTTTGGCTCCACATAAACGGATGGAAAGCAATCTACAGCGGCTGCATCACTGCGAGTGTCCTGGTAGGACTGAGGGTAGCAAAGCCTGAAAATAATTCCTATTTCAGAAACAAATAGCTTTAGGCAGCATCCCATATCAATGGAATTGTGCACACTACCATGAATATTATGGTCTGTTTTGCCGGCACACAACCAGATGCCAGCAAAACAGCAAGCGGAACCCTTCCAATCAGGAGGTGGTTTGGAGAGGAAGGCCACCTCGGTCTTTCTGTAGATACCTACCCCATGCCCTTCGTGTCACAGGGAGAGCACAGATCAGCCAGTGTCCGTGCCCAGCCAACTTCATCTACACTGAGGTCTTTTGCTGAGAAAGCTGGGTCACATGAGATCTGGTGGCCCAGTGATGTGGCCCTGGCCAGGTCTGCAGAGGAGTGTCCACTCCATCTGGCCTGACAGAGCCATGGTGGTCACTGCCTCTCCCCTCTTTCCCGGCAGCCTGGAGTTCGTCTGCACTTCGTGGAGCTGGGCTCTGGCCCTGCTGTGTGCCTCTGCCATGGGTTTCCTGAGAGTTGGTTCTCTTGGAGGTACCAGGTAAGGGAAACTAAGGGAGACCAGGCCACCCCAGCTGGGGAGAGAGGAGAAGAAACTGATCCTTGGCGGCACCCTTCGCCACCTGCTAGGAAAGCGTTGGAGTGAGTATAGACATCTGAGAGGGCTTTGCCAGCAAAGGGGCACTCCTAAGTACCTGTGGCCCAGATGCAGGGCACAAACCCCGCCACTGTTTACGGCATCCCCAGCAGCCAGGTTCCTTCCAGCACCATGGTGAAGAGGCTGGGTAGTGCAGTAGGGTATGTGGGATGGAGCCATTGGCAGGAAGAGGGACAGGGAGAAGCAAGCACATGATGTCAGCTTGCACTGTGCGACCATGCCGCAGCGTGCCTGTTTGCTTTCCAGATCCCTGCTCTGGCCCACGCAGGCTACCGGGTCCTAGCGATGGACATGAAAGGCTATGGCGACTCATCCTCCCCTCCTGGTAGGTTGATGTCCTGCAGCTGGTCTGTGTGGTCCTGTGTATGCCCGTCCCCATGCTTCACCTCCTGCATGGTGCTGTCCCAGGGCAGGGCAGGGCAGGGCAGGGCAGCTTGTCTTCCAGGGGTCCCTTGCCTTCCCTGCAGTGTCTGGTGTCACTGCACTTTGGGTCCCAGATGTTCCCCAAAGAAGTTGAAGACCCATTCCCGAGGGAGCCTCATCCCAGCCAGTGTTGTAGGACATGAGCAGCACCACACTTCTCCAGAAATTTTCTTACCTTGCAAGACTGAAAGCTGAATTCATTAAGTAACAACTCAGTTGCTTCCCCCCCCCCCAGCATCTGCAGCCCACGTTCTACTTTGTCTCTGTGGGTTTGAACCTTCCAGGTCCCTGTCAGGGGTGCAAACATGCAGCGCTTGCACCTTGGGCCTGGTTTAGCTCACTTGGCGTGCTGTGCTCCGGGGTCTCCGTGAGCTCGTGTGTTGCTGGCTCCCTTCTTGGTTAAGCTGAATGCTGTTTCATTGTGAGCATCTACCATATCCATTCATCCACCAAAGAGCTCTAGGGCTGCTTCCGCCTTCTGGCGACCTTGCATAGTCCTACTGTGAGCACAGGGTGCACATACCTACTCAGTTACTACGTTCTGACTTTTAGGGTATGTGTCCAGAAGTAGAATGACTGGATTATGTGGTGATTTAGAGGATGGGTTCTTAAGGCATTGTCTGTGGGTCCCAGTGGGAATCTACCCAAGGATGGGCATTTGGCACCCACAGCCCCTGAGACCGCAGACAGGCTAGCGACCCCTTTCCTGGTGAGAGGAGTCCTTTAGAGGTGTCCTCAGCACAGCGAGTGTGATCCTCACCTTGGAGGCAGGCATGCAGAGCAGCCAGGCGTGGGCATGTTTCCTAGGCGCTCTGAGCGTCAGGGATGGGGTTGGTGCAGGCTTAGTGAGCCACACCCCCTGCCAGCCCTGTGATCACACCCAGCGCATCTGGCTGTGGCGTCTGTTGACTTGGCCTTGGCCCCGAGCACGTCGTGTTAGGGGCGCCGTCCCCTCAAGGTGGTGATGGTGGCCCAGCCTACCAGGCCTCTTGAATAATGCAGCACTTTAGATGAATGGTCAGCCTCCAGCTCAGCCATCTGGGGAGGCCAGCTAAGGGCTTCCAGTTTGTAATTTAACCATTAAAACATTTTATTTTTATTCACCTATAGCTCAGCCTTCTGGGAATGTCACAGGCACAGCTTGTAATACCATTTAGTGGGGGGCTGGAGAGATGGCTCAGTGGTCTAAAGCACCTACTTGGAACAAGCTTGGCAAAGCACAGGGACCGCGGTTCGATCCTCCAGCACCACATGCCAGCCAGCCGCGCCCCCTGGTGGGCTGAGCTGGCCACACACACACACACACACACACACACACACACACACACACACACACAATAAATAAATAAATGTTTAAAAAAAATACCATTTAGTGTGGACACTAGCACATTATAAAAAGGGAACAATCCACGATTAACGTGTTAGTACCCCTTGAACTGGAGCTGTCCTGCACAAACTGCGACTGTGGGCTCGCCCTAACGTGTTCACATTCACATTTCTTTCTCTCTCCCTTCCTCTCTCTCTTTTTTCCTCTCGCCCCCGCTTTTCTTTCTCCATCTCTTCCTTCTTTCCATACACATACTCTCTTTTGGAAAACCATAATCTGAATATTACTTATTGCTGAAAGATTAAATATGAGTTCTAAAAGCAAGCATCATGATTTGGAATATACAACATGTCCATCTCTGAAAACTTACATGCACATTTCGTATCATTTCATGATAGACTTTAGGCTTAAAATTCTTTTTTTATAAAATTTTGAAGCCCCTGTGCCACTTACTAGAAGCTTCTGCTGTTGCTGTGAAGACATCTCTCGGCCATTGGTCTATGAATCTTCCTATCTAGTCTTTTTTTCCCCTTAGTTTTGACACTATTAGGATCTTTTATTTACTTGTTCTGTGTTCTGAAATTGTATGATGTTGTGCTCCAACATAGGTCTTTCCCATTCATTTGGTGAATATAAATATCGCTCAGTTCTTAGAACTTTTGTTAAATTAATTCTTTGAACCACTTCTTCTGTTTTTCTCTATTTTTAATTCTTGCCTTTTCTTTTTGCCTTCTAAAATTGCTATTACTGTTAAAATGTTCCTACTC
>NW_004524612.1:13449066-13486005 GCF_000260255.1 Octodon degus
GGCAACTGTGATGTGTTCGGGTATAGTCCACTCTTCCTGCCTAGCTGCAGAGCTGCCTTAAGGTTTTTCCAGTAGATGGATAGAGCCAGATAATATCTGTAGATCCAGGTGCTTCTTGTTGGAAAACATTTCTCTAGCGCCAGGGATCTTTTAGCAAAGTTGTTAGAGACAGACAGACAGACAAAACAGACAGAGAGACAGTGACAGAGAGAGACAGATACAGAGAGGAGGTTTCTTGGAAGTGAAACTTTGAATGGCTGAGCAGCAGTGTGGGAGCTGCTTCCACTTTGGCCTGTAAGCAGCTGAAAGTTGCTGAAATAGAGAACGCCTCACGCTGAGTTTCTCCTGCCGCTGGAAGGGAGAAGGCGCTGCAGAGAGGAGGGCCTGGCAAACGGCAGCAAGCTCTTGGTCAGGTTTGCAGACAATTGGAGAGCCCAAAGCAAAAGTGTGAAATAGAAAATAGAAAGAAAGTAGGGTGAAGGTTTGAAGAGAGCCATTTGGAGAGGAGTGGCTTTAGACAAGACCAACAGCAGTGTCCCTAGAAGGAGGCTGTAAAGATGCTGCAGCGTGGACTTCGAGTCTCACACCCTTGGTTGCCTCTTTTGTGCAGAGGGAACTCAGGTGGTTGTGAACCCTGATGCTAGACCCCAGCTCTGCTCGCCTCCTCCTCCTGCAATACAGCGCCTGAGGACTCACCCTCACTGCAGAGGCAGGGCTGTGGGGTCCCTGGAGAACCCTGTGTGTGCGGCCACCTTGGCAGTCACCTTAAGAATTTCTGGAAAACCTTCAACTAAATTTTTTATTTTTGTCTGCCGTGGTCCACCAGGGATATCATAACAAAATGCCACCATCTGAGCTCCTTAAACAATAGAAATACTGTTTTCCTCAGAGTCAGGGAGGTGGAAGCTCAAGACTAATGAATCAGCAGGGTTAGTTTTCTTAGCTTGTGGGTGGCTGGGTTCTCCAGATGTCCCCATGCGGTCATGTCCTGTCCTCATGTGTATCTATGTCCTAATCTCTTCTCTTACAAGACTGGTCACTCTGGATTAGCACTCACCCTAGAACCTTTAGAGTCTCTTTCTCCAAACTCAGTCGCAGTTTGAGATATCGGGGCTCAGAGCTGTTATCAGGGCTCAATAAAGGAAGGTAGGAATCTCACAATCAGCCCCAAACCAAGTGAATACTGTATCTCTGCCCTGGGAATGGCTGAGGTGGATCGATTCAACTTCTGTTTCTGTGTTTTCTTTCTTAGGAGATGGTGACCTTCCTGGATAAATTGGTAAGTCATTTTGTGGACCTGTTGTCTTTGGAGAATTCTGTTGGAGGCTGGGTAATTAAAGGGCGGGTGGATGGCTTGGAGCTGTTCCCTGCTGGACAGGTGGAACAGGGCAGGGGGAGGCATAGCTTCCGGCTGCAGGGGGGAACAAAAGGTGCAAAAGAGTGTTGAAGGATCATGTGGAGTTAGCTTGTTGGTTGTCCATTAAGTAGGGCGATACTGTTACTGGCATCCAGTCAGGGAGGAGATCCGTGAGTGTCGGGAAGAAAGTGGAGAATGCTGAGTTAGCTAATATGTTACAACTTCATCTCATCTGTCCTCTAAACTCCGTTGCCTTCCGGTGACATCACAGGCAGTGTCAGACTCAGTGATAATGAATGGAAACCCATCACCACAGTGACTGGCAGAGAACACACTGTGCTCCTGAGACTCCACTCTGTCCTTCTCTCCCCCTGCCCAGATTCAGCCTGGGGCATGGGGGGATAGTGCCAGGCCACTGATGTGGGGAGACAAAGCAGAGAGAAGCCAGGGTGGCAGGGTTGAGCTCATTAGTTGGCTGTGAGAGTCGGGAGAAGGCTGTGGGATGGCCACTTCTGCAGAGGCCCTGTGCAGACACGCAGAGGGGGATGTGGAAGCCTGGCCTCCTCATGCCCCTGGCCCTGTGGAACTGGGTTGGATGTGCATGTGAGGAAGACGTCCACTCCTGACTCTGTGGCCATCTTGCTGCAAGACCTTGAGCTGGCTGAGCTTGTCTCAGCCTGGAGAAAGAGGACTATGGCTGCAGGTCAGCAAGGGCAGGTGTCCTTGCTGGGACAAAGGGAAGAGGCCTGTGCCAGTCACAGGTGAGGTGGTTGTCTGTCTCTAAGGCAGAAGTCACAGTGTGTGAGCAAACAAGGTTCTGCTCACAGTGTCTGGGTCATGAAGCCCTGGAGGGCAGAGCCACGAAACACTCGCAGGAGATGTCTGATCCTGCTGTATGGTTGGAAGGGTGAGAATCGGGAAAAAACACACAAGGTTGGTAATTCCAGTAATAGCCTTTAGACAGCGGTGCCCCGGGCTTGGGGTAGCAGGGAGTAGCCAAGCTGCAGGAACTCACAGAGCTATTTAGGGTGGAGACTGGTGTAGACATTGTGAGACATTTGACAATACAGAGGAACGGAACATGAGCTCGATGTGGTGGCACAGGTCTATAATCCCAGCACTCTGGAAGGCTGAGGCAGAAAGATTGCAAATATGAACCCAGCCTGGGCAACTTGGTGACTTAGCAAGATCCTGTCTCAAAGATTAAAAAAAAAAAAAAGTTGGGGATGTAGCTTAGTGCACAGTCCCTAGGCTCAACCTCCAGTACTCCAGAACCACAGGAGCCTGGCTGCGCATTTGTAGCCTGGGTGTGGAAGGTCGCGAGAAGGTTCCAGGTCATGCATGTGTGCACCCAGCAGAGTTCCCAGTCAGGGAAGGTGAGCAATAGAGGCCATGCATCGTCAGCAGGGGCAGCAGCAGCGCCAGAACGGAAGAGGAGGTGGATGCATTTGAACGCCTGCATAACGAAGGGGGAGAGCTCCCCTGCAGAGTAAGAGTAGAATCCTAATGACTCAGAGGAAGAGGACCTTAGAGCAGGGAAAGGGCAGCCATACTTCTTTTCAGAGACAAGCAACAGGGGAGAATAGATTTGATTTGTGGGGGAAGGTAGAGTGAGTGAAGGAACTCAGGATCAGTGGCCTTAGTTTTCTAAGGAAATTGTAAGAGCTGGTGGTTCTCGAGGTGTGTGGGAGCCTGTGTGGGAATGGAAGCTTTAGGAGGTTGATGTCTCAGAGAAGCCAGGGTGGCAGAGGGGTTGACAGAAGAGGCCCTGCCTCTTCGCACACCATACTGGAAAGGCCCGGATGTCACATCCCGTCCCTGCTTGCTCCTCCTACAGGGCATCCCTCAGGCGGTGTTTATTGGCCATGACTGGGCAGGTGTTCTGGTGTGGAGCATGGCCCTCTTCTACCCTGAGAGAGTGAGGTGAGTGGGCCTCAGGCAACAGGTATTTGCCAAGACTGGATTTAAACTCACTGAAGAGTTGCTCCTCAGGGCTTTCTCCCCAGATGATTTCTTGAAATCAAAGTGGACATCTGAGAGGTAAACTCCTCTGCTCTCTGGTGCTCATTAGCTCATCCAAAAGGAGGCCTAATGAGCCTGTGAATTAGGAAGCAGCCTCTGTCCCAATTACAGGCAGTGGTACTCATAACCCTGGGTCCAAGTGGCGGTGGAGATACAGGAAAATAATGGCTGAGGGGAGAAACTAGGAAGGCCATTAAGGGGCATCAGAGACACAGAACAAAGTCCCAGAGACACAGAATCAAGTCCCAGGATAGAGTTCAGCCTTAGCCTAGGAATAAAATAGTGTGGCTTTCAGCTCTGCCCTGAAGTGGCTACGGACAGAACATTTCACCTCTTAGATCTTCATATACTCAGCCACGAGCAGCAGCAAGAGCTACACGTGGATATACATCCTGCAGGAACGTACAGCACGGCACCTTGTGGTCACCATCACCATTCAGAGTCATCCCTAGGGGGTCATGTCAGGGCCTCCAGGCGACAGGTGTTACACCCACAGTGGTCAGTCTTTGTGGACACACCCCATTTGAGCTGGTGAGCTGCAGGTACAGGCTGCCTGATCCCCTTCTTGGCAAGTTAGGGAAACATCAGGCTCAATAGCCTTTTGTGTTTCCCCAGCTAATCCAGTATTTTTTGTGTGGCTGAGATTCTAAGAACAGAACCAGCAGAGAGCGTTGTTCAGCCTTAGTTCCTGTGAGATTATGTCAACAATTGAAAGCAAGCAGGCTTCCCTAAAATACTCTTAAAAGTTTTGGCACTGTTGTTCTACTGACCCTCCTTCCCCCATCTCCACACCCTTCTCTCACTCTGACTGGAAATAAAGCTTGCACTGAAGAACTGGGTTCACCAGGAGATGATAGGCGTATTGCATGCCTTTTCAATGAATAAAAGGAAAGACAGCAGTAAGTGTATGATTTCTATCTTTAAGGAGGAAAAATGCTGTGTTGTTGACAATGAAAAAACATTTAACCCAGGCAAAGTGAATGCCTGAATGACATCAGATCCGGGTACCTCTGGTGCTCCGTTCCAGGTTGTCTCCATGTGGTGCTTCCTCCCCCTGGCCTGCCCCTGAGCCCTGGCAGTGGCTGCTCCTGCTGTCACAGAGTAGCCTTGTCACTGGCCTCCTGTTCCAGGGTCTTTCCTGGTGAGACACGCCTGCTGTATACAGGAACGTCTGCTACTTAAGAATGCCATTCACTGCACTGATCTTTACTTTTCTAGCCTGATGGTGAGTGGGCAAATTCACCTACCTTTGTGTAGTTTATGCCTTTGACTCCCCAGTTTGGCTTTCTACTGAGATAAACGATGGGCTTGTTCAATGCAGGCTATTCTCTTATTAGTCCAGAAGTGCATTTTTCATTCTTTGCCATCTTCCTAGAGATTCTGTTCCCAAAGGAGGCTGGGTAGCCTTTCCTGATTTTAATGCCATCAGCAACAGCATCTGTGTTCTATCATCTTATTCTATAATAGTAGTTTTTTAACTTACAGAATAAAGTATATGTCAAAGTGATTTAAAAACCCTGTTCCTCTCACTATGTGGCAAAGGCTGGAATTTCTTGACTTGGGATTTAGGTGATGCTGAAAGTAGGGTCACCATTGTAACATTAAAAGCCTACTGTCATCGATATAATTTATTTCATACCCTAGCCCTGCTGTTCAGTATGGCCGCCACCAGCCACGTGACCGCTGAACACTTGGGATGCAGCCCCCTGAACTGAGTTCACTGTGTGTGGAAAACACATGGCAGATATCATTGGCTTTGTGAAGAAAGAGAGAGAGGAAAGGAGGGATGGAGGGAGCAAGGGGAAAGGAAAGAAGAATGGCTGTGTAATATCCCATTAATGATTTTTAGTATTGATTACATTTTCATTATTAATATTACAGACCTGTTGAGTTAAATATTAAAGTTAATCTCACCTGTTTATTTTTACTTGTTTTACTGTGGCAAAGAAAAAGTTTTTAAATTAGATTTGTGACTTGTGTGATAGACAGGCAGGCAGGCAGGCTGTGTGGCACTCTCCAAGCCCCATCATTCCTTTCCCTGATTATTTCGTTGGCTCCAGTGACCCCACTCTTCCTATTCTGTACTCCCACATTCTCTTCTCCAAGTTGCTCCTGGCTAGGCGTGAGATATGGGATGCTTTAGAGACCAGCCAGCCTAACCACACACAGTCCTGTCGATGCTGTTTTAGCATTGCCTCAAATTCATGCCCCTGTTCTCCTATCGCTGTCGCGCTGCTTCCTATGGTGGCGGCCAGTGCTGCGGTGACTGCAGCTGCCCTCTGCTCCGAGTCTCGCTCTGCCCCTGTGTGCTCCATCACTGCTTGCTTCATCTTCCTGCCTGAAACTCTGGGCTACTCTGCATCTTCTCGGAAGCCCTCATGGCTTTCCTGGTTTCCTACAGCTTCAAGACAAGGCTGCAGGCTCTTGATGTCCAGGCTCCTTTCAGCTTCACATCTCTCAAGACACTCCTGTTAAATACTCAGCCTCTAATGACACTGTCCCTTTGCTCCCTCCGACAAAGCCATACGCGTTCCTTCCCTTTGAGAATCTGCTGATGCTCACCTGTGATGGCCCCCAAGTCTTGGGCTCCCCAGCTCCCTCCACCCTTGAAATTGAGTTCAAATGTTGTCTCATTCCCCGGGCCTCCCAGGATGCCACATCCAGATACTCTTTCTTGATCTCATCTGAACTCTCACGCTACTTCAAACAGCTCTGGTGGCTCGAGTCACAGCCATAACAAACTGGAGCCATGCATTTGCCTCTCATTAGTCTCTTCTTCTTAACTTCTCATCAGTTCCTTGGAGGAGAGGCACTGTTTTGTTTCTGTTATATTTTTCTCACCCCTGGTACATAACACGGAATTGCATTCTACACAGAAGAGAGACACAGCGAGTCAGTGAAAGACTCTATGAAAGACTGGGTAAGAAAGAAATGTATTGCTTGAAACTAGGGAGTCACACAAGTACCTTCATATTCTAATCTGTATTAGTACGGTGCATACAATATTTATGTTTCTTTACAAGTAGGTGAGAAATATTGTAGATGAGTAGATAATAAGGCGCCTGGGCTAGGGTCTTGTGCACGCAACTTTTATGCTCCACCCTTCAATGCTAACATCAAGAGCGTCTCTGGTTCTTACTGACTGTCTTCTCACAGGCTGCGCTTCGGTGTCTCTTGTTTTTGCAGGGCAGTGGCCAGCTTGAACACCCCCTTCATCCCAGCAAACCCCAAGGTGCACCCCATGGAGGCCATCAAAGCCAATCCAGCCTTTGATTACCAAATCTACTTCCAAGAGCCAGTAAGTGTGGCATGCAGAGAGCAATGAAGCTAGCACAGCAGCCCTTGTTTCCTTCCCTCTTCCTCCTGCTGGCTTGTCACTGTCCCATTTCCTGTAGTAGTAGTCCGAAATGATTTTACAGATGAGCTTGGACGCAGCTGGCTGCAGAGGTTCCCTACCGGTCACAGTGGTTCATGCTGGGGAGGCAGAGGGCAGGAGAGTAGTGGGTAGAGCTACGCTGGATTCTCCTGCTTCTTTGGAACCACAGAGTGGGAGCTGAGTGCTCACTTGGAGCTCCCCTTCTTCCTTTTCAGGGTGACAGGCTGTAGAAATCTACCTGTCTTCCTGGTGACAGTTCAGGACCTGTCACCAGCAAGCTGGCGTCTTTACCCCTGAAGACTGAGCTGTGTGGGTCTGGCACCTGAAGCCAAAGAATCTCACAGCAGGCCCCAAGTGGAAGCTTTCTAGGTACCAGCCACGTGCCAGCAAGATGCCTGTCAAAGATTAACTTCTAATTAGTTAATCTTATTAACTATAGCTGACACTATAATAGTGGGTCACTGCCACCTTTGGGGTTCACTGAGCCATGCAGCAGGAGTCAGCTGCTCAGGAAGAATAAAAGTTCTTCCTCAGCATGCTTCCTAAGGAGGAATCATGCAGCCAGGTCCCAGCTCCCTGGGACTGCAGAACGTTTTGTGACCGGAGCTGTCTCAGTTACTTTTCTCAGGAAAAAAATACCCAACATCCAGAATTAAGGAAGGAAAGGTTTATTTAGCTCACAGTTAGTGGAGGTTTCAGTCCATATTCAGCTGGCTGTAAGGCAGAGTGGCACATGGCATGGGCAGCAGTTCATGGCTGTGGAAAACAGCAAAGAGCAAAGAGAGGAGCAGTGGCTATGGCAGCGAGCAAGCCTCTCCCTTCCTTACGTTGCATCCAGATTATCTGCCCAGGGTCGGTGTGGCACTTACACCCATAATCCCCACATTGGGTCATGAATTAATCCCAAACTCTAGAAGCCACCCCAATGACTGCATGAGGCTTTGGGGGGACACCTCAACACAAACTATGATAGGAGCTCTGCTCACCCCAGAGGGCCCACTCCCCAAGCCTGGCCTTCCGCGCCCATCCCAACACTGCCTTCTCCACCGTGCTGTCCCCAAATAATCCTGCTCTTCTTGAGCCCACAGAGCTGGGGCTGTGTGCCCCTGAGCTAGCTAGAGGGCAGGGACCTGTCTTATTCTTGGCAGCATCTGTGGCTGGTGCTGGGGTGCAGCACAGTCTGAATATACAGTAGTTCCCAGAGAGGAGGATCGCAAAGCTACACCCACCAAGTGGTCCAGTGACCCGTGGTTCTGGTCTTTGCGCAGTTCGAGATGTCACGCTGTCTTGGCCCACATCTGGCTCCCCATGAGTGCCCAGGATCTGTGCCGTGGGGAGCACGTGGGAAGGAAAGGAGACATTTATCATGGCCCCTCTGTGAGATTCAGTTACGACAGCATCAGTGGTGGCCTTCTGCACTGTGATGAATGCCATAGTGAGACCCAACAGCAGGAGCACAGACCTTGCCCACGACTGATGCGAAGGCGAAGGCCTGGGCAGCCTGCATGTTGTCAGTCATGATTCTAACTTATGGAGTGCATCCCCCTTGCCCCAGGCAACTACAGTTCAGCTTGGGGATGCAGCTCAGGTGTTCAGAGGGACCTGCAGGTCATGGCCAGGGCTTTGTTCTTAGATCGTCCTTAGGAGAGCAAGAGGATCCCATAAGGACAATGAAAAAGTCGAAGAGAGCAGAGGGTAGGTAACAGTGCCCATCCCCATAGAAGTCTATCAGGCCAACAGTAGGAGTGGGATGAAGGTGAAGACTGGAAAGGAAGGATATGAGAGTGCTGGTACTCCAGCCTTGGCTCAGCTGACGCCCACAGACCCCACTTCACAGAGGGCAAGGCTGTATATGGTAGTACTTTGGTGATGAATGCTTCTCTTTCCAAACAATTCAGTGCACAAATGGAAGCATTCAACAGAATTCTGCTTCTCTTTGCAAATGCCGCATCAGGTGATAAACAGGAACTCGGCCATCTCCCCCAGAATCGTGGAATAAATTAAGTTCGTGAACTGAAGCGCCACTGTATTTGCACCCTGTAGAGCAGTGACAAATACCCTGCCTGCTAAGCTGGACAGAGCCCCTTTTTTCATGCTCCTGAGGCCCCAGTTAAAGGATGAGCGCAGGGTGCAGCACATCTGGTGTAGAGCCCCAGTACTGTCACTGTTTCCTGGCACCTACTCCTCCAGAGTCTCTGGGCTAGAGTCAGCTATTTTTTGTCTTTTTTTTTCTCCATGTTGTGAGTTTCTTATGCATACACCTCATATCTCATTCATATTTTTATTCTCACTGCCAAGGCAAGGTCGTATTAGGCTCCCAACAAAGGCTAGGTAGATGAGGAGCATGAAGAGAAAGGGGAGAATAGGAGATGACAACTTTGGTGGCTGTGCTTGTCTTCTTTCTTCTGTCCTTGTGTTGGCATCTGAGTGTCTGACAGAATAGTAGTTTCCTCCCATTTTGCAGAAAGATTGTTTTACCTACAGATGTGTCCCAGGTGGGTGTTGGTATTTGCTTTTTGCTGTCTCTGCAGTTTTCTGAGCTGACACTGCCCCGTAGGGCCTCTCTACACCTGTTCTGTGTCAGCTGCAGTCACCAGAGGCTGGCTGGTGTCTGCTAGGCAGCGCATGTGCTGGAAAAAGAGGTCCTTATAGGCTTCCAGAGCCCAGACTGATGGAGAGCAAAGGTGAAATGCAGTGTGGTTTGGAGGAGCCGGGGGAACCCAAGGCCCTCCACTTGTCTCCAGCTTCCAGATCCATGCATGGAGCAGCAAGGCCTCCCAGACCACAGCGCCTGGTCTCTCCTGAATTACTACAGCTGTGGCTGTCTCCTTTGGTTAAAACTCCTTCCTGTAGGGAGCCAGAGGAAGCTGCTATTTCCACTCAGTTCTTTTTGCTGCCTCCTCTATGCTGTAGGCCACCTGCCCAACTCCCCGCCAGTCCTTTAGGTCCTTGGAGCTTGTACTCATCTCCACGTACCCTCCAAAGAGTGGCATATTCTAGAAGGTGCAGGGGTATTTGTTGGATTTGTTAATGCATACCAAATCTTTGCCAGAAGGGCCTGTCAAAGTATTTCTGACATTTAAGTGTATTTTTAATGGTCCTCCCCTTGCCAGCATTTGCGGCATCTTCAGTTTGCAATAGACAGGTGTCTTCTGAATGTAAACTACAAAAAGATGAGAAAAAGGTTAGAAGGCAGAAAAGAAAATAGCATGCACACAGCACCAGGCCTTCCCCTCCCCTGAACCCCTTATTCCATTCATCCCATCATCGGGACCACTCTGTTGAAGCCAACCATGACCTCTAATAGGTCAAGCAATCGTATGTAATAGCACTCCCAGGAGGTAGGAAAACCGGGCCCATCAGCAGCATGCAGGATGTGTGTCCCAGCTCTTAAGCAATGAAAATTTGCTGCGTGACTTCAGGGGGATAACCTACTGACAGTCTGATGGTCTATAACAGTTTAGGCCCAACCCAAAGGACTCGGTGTAGGAGTTACCACAGTAACACTGCAATATCTGCAGCAACAGCTTTGGAATTATAGTGTTTGGCCTTTGGTAATCATGTCTCAACTTTCTGCTCTTCTTATCACCTCACAGCACCCAAACTATTCCTACATCTTCATCCTATCCCTAACCTACATGTCCAGGGCTCACTGTCAGCATCATGTCGTTTAATCTTTTTATGAACGTATATTTCCAAATGAGAATCAAGTGGCTGCCATGTGGATGCGGGGACACAGGCATGGCACTCCTTCTGTCAGGCATGTGGGGTTGGGGTTAGGGCTGGGGCTGGGGTCCTTCATTTTGCTTTCTCAACCGGTACAGGGAGTGGCAGAGGCTGAGCTGGAACAGAACCTGAGTCGGACTTTCAAATCCTTCTTCAGAGCCTCTGATGAGGTGAGGAGGTGGGTAGGTCATGGGAGGGAAAGAGGGGCCTGCTGTGAAGGATGAGGGTTCCTGGGATGCAGAA
Source organism: Octodon degus (assembly GCF_000260255.1). Classification (NCBI taxonomy): domain Eukaryota; kingdom Metazoa; phylum Chordata; class Mammalia; order Rodentia; family Octodontidae; genus Octodon; species Octodon degus. The sequence goes on from NW_004524612.1 coordinate 13,459,791, forward strand.
GGGCCTGAGAATTAGCAGCTTGTTCTTCTCCTCTTGATGGCTGTAGTCAGGATGATTAGGGTCCCCTCTCTGCTGTCACCCTGTTGGTGAAGAAAAGTTGCATCCTCACTGTCACCCGGGATCAGACCCTGGTGATACTAGTGATGCTCTGAAGCCATGTTACCATATTACCATTTCATCTGCATAGTTGACTTAATTGTGTCCCTTTCTTGGATGCCCAGATGAACTGATGTTGTGACTCCAAGTCCTGCCCCCTCCTGTCTTGTCCTAGTGCCCGTCCCTTCTGCTGTGCTGTAAACACCTGGCGCCTGCCTGGACTTTCTCTGGCTTTCTGGTTTCCTTCTGATCACCTTTGCACCTCTCTCATTCGTGTTGAGTTTAGTTGCTTCCTTCCTGGAGTGCTTCCTTTAATGGTTTTCCAGTAAAAGTGCTAGCTAGGGGTGCTGATCAGTAACTCTGATCCCAGTGTCATGGGAGGCTGACAGAGAAGGATTGCAAATTTGAGCCCAACCTAGGCAGTATATTGACTTAAAGAGAACCTGTCTCAAAAAAATAAAAGTAAAATATGGTTTGGGGATACAGCTCAGTGCAAAGGCCATGGGTTCAATCCTTAGTATACCTCCAGGATACCCCCACCACACACACACACAGAGTCTGTGGGTGGTAACGTCAGAATATTTTGTGCTGACAATAAATACATGAGAAAATGTTCAACATCACTGGCCATTCGAGAAATCCAAATTAAGACAACACTGAGATTCCATCTCACTCCAAAAAGAATGTCTACCATCAAGAAATCAAACAATAACAAATGCTGGTGAGGCTACATAGGAGAAAGGAGCCCTTCCTCACTGTAAGTAGGAGTGTGGACTGGTACAGCCACCATGGAAGTCAATATGGAGAGTTCTCAAAAAACTAAAATTAGAGGCTCCACTTGACCCAGCCCCTCTTAGCATCACCTTGAAAGAGGCACGAGATCGTATCACAGCCACGCATGCGTACCGAGCAGCAGTTTGTGGTAGATAAACTTTGAAAGCAGCCTATGTATCCGGCCATAGATGAATGGATAAAGAAAATGGGGTCCCCAAAGGGAGGATAATGGTAAGTCATTTGTAGGAAACTGGTTGCAGCTGGAGGCTATAGTATTAAGTGAAGGAGGTCAGACACACAAGCTTAAATATTGTGTGCTTTGTTTTAGATGAGAAACCCACTATATAAAGTGCAAAATAAAAAAGATCAGACAGACAGACAGACTAATTCAGCATGGCCAGGGTCTCTAAAAGTGCACTTTAATTTGGTATAATTGTCTTAAGTGTTTTATATGTTTTTTTGGCCTTTTAGTCTGGCTGTTGATTTGTGTTTATAATAATTAACTTAATAGAGATTTGATAGATAATTTGATCTGAGGCTGGAAAATTTTTTTAAACAAACAGGACTGGACAAGAAGGGGAAACATCCTGGGATGCACTGTGTCTGTACCGATTCCCCACAGTGAATGTCATCATCACGTAATGCAAACATGTGCTGGTGAAAAATTAGCGAAAGGAAAAAAAATTAAAAACCCAAATAAAAAGGTGGTTTTGGCCTGAAAACATATTTTTGCTTTTAATCTTCAAGAATGGTTTATCAGCGCATAGAATTTGCTTGTCATCACTTTTGAGAAGCCTGCCTCAAATGTACATTTTCATATTTAACTAATTGCTTTTACACATTTATCGCATAACCTGTGTAAGGGTCGCCTCGCCGCGAAAGAAGACCCCAAGAGTCAGTCTCTCATGCAAAGAACAAAGGGAATTTTATTAGCTGTGTGCACGCAGGGCAGTCTGAACACGCAGGAACAGAGCGCCCCCGAACTGACCGTGGGCCATGTTTTTAAGCCTGAAGACAAAGGGAGGAGGGGTTTTGCAAGCGGGGTTATAGAAGCAGATCGCATTGGTTAATTTTAGGGTAACCTCTAAAATAATTGGTGGGTTTTAGAATATGTCTAAAAAGGAGACTAGGAAGGGTCAGTTAAAGGATAACTATGAGCTGGCTTTGTGGTTTCGGTCTATTCTTTGGGGAGGGGGAAGTAACTGACCTTGTTTCACAAGAATGTCATCGGACCCAGTGGAGGTGATGTTTGCTCAAGCTGGGCCTGTGGTTTTACGGCCCAACCTAAGGTTTTAGGAATTTGGGTTACTTAACAAACCGGAGGGTGGGCTCTTTTGTTTAATTGCTAATTTTCCAAATTATTCGGACCCTACACCTGTGGGGTCTGTCCCTGCTTTGAAGTTTTTAACTACAAAAGACATTTTTATTCATGAAAGTTGTGTTTGGTACTTTTTCAAATCATTCCAATTAATTTTGATAGTCTTGTTAGCCTTATTTTCAGTTCCTTTATGTCTTTTTTTTTTCCTTTTATTTTAGAGAAGGGTTTACAGATTGTTCAGAATCTCACTACTAGATCAGACTTGTAGTGATCCACTTGTTTACAGCCTCCCAAGAGCTTGGATTACAGGTGTGCACCACCATGCTGTCTTTGTGTCTTCTTTGTAAAGAGATTTTTTTTTTTTTTTGTGGCTGGCTCAGCCCACCCTATGGGCGGGGCTGGTGCAGCATGTGGTGCTTGGAATCCAACCATGGTCCCTGCTCTTGCTAAGCTTGCCTAAGCAGGTGCTTTAGAACACTGAGCTATCTCGCCAGCTGTTGTATATTATGGGTCGGTGCCGAAAGAAAGGACGAGAAGACCTGATGAATGTAGCTTCAGAGGTCTCACTGAGATTAGTCTCTCTCCAAGTGAGCCCAGAGCCTCAGAAGCATCTCACATTTATTGAGGGGTAAAGGCAGACTAAGGAATGTGCATAATTACCTAAGTGAATACAAACTACTGTCTCTATTAACTTCCACCATTTGCCTAACAATAGGCTCACCCAAATGCTAGCTGATAACATCCCAAGCGAGGGATCAAAGGACAGGGCCCCTGCAGGAGAAGCTGTTATCTGCTGCCTTGGGTCCCAGCTTGCCGGGAATTTGCAAACAGACAGCAACCCTCCTTGGGCTCAGTCCAGTGTTCCCCGCTCTCTTGGGACATCAGACTTTTGTCTCAAATCTATATCTCTACAGCCAGCCCTCTTATGTCTTTAATCATTTTTCTTTCTCTCTTCCGTTTTTTTTTTAATGTGTTTTGTTCTGTTTTATTTTATTTTAACTTATTTTATTTTGGAGAGTCGTATTTTACTGATAACTGCATTTGCTGACTCTTGTTAAGGAACTGTGTGTGTGCATATGTGCATGTGTGTGTGCATGTGCACATGCGTGGGCATGTGCGTGTGCATATGTGCGTGTGTGTACACATGTGCATGTACATAGGCGTGTGTGTGTGTGTGTGTGTGTGTGTGTGTGTGTGTCTCAGGTCTTGTCTATAGCAGCCCTTCATCTTTCCCAGCCTGCTTCAGTTCGGACTGAGGCACTGACCGTCCTCAGCAGCTTAGCCTTTCTCTGGTGCGGCACATTGGTTGCGTTACCTGCCCAGGTTCGCTCCGCTGTTTGCATCACGTGTGGGGCTTTGCTGACCACACCGACAGTGTAAATTCAGACACAAGCATGGGTGAAGGCAGCTTAGTAAGCTGGACAAACTGTGAAGTTTTTGGAAAACTCTTCTTGGTTTCCTTTTGGCGGCAAGCTGAGAAGGGTGAATTCCCTTTACATCTCTTGCCATGAAGGGTGGATTTTTTCTCCTCTTCCCTTTAACTGAGCATGTAAAGCACTGGATTTACCATGGAGGGGCCAGGAGTATCTCATTCTTTACTTTTTAATTCAGATTTTATTGGTACACTTTTAATATACATAATGATGGCATGCATCATAGAGAATTTGCACCTGTACATGATAGAACTTGATTTTTTCCATTCTCCTTCCCTCCCTTCAACCCTCCCTTCCCTCCCCATTTACAAAAGCTTTGTTTCCATGTCTTCCTTCTTTTCTCATTTTTCTTTTACTTATGCCTTCTTTCCTCTCGCCCTCCCCCCTTCTTGTTTCCTCTCCCGTTTGTGTACTTTCTTCCTATTTCACAATGCCTGCTGTACTTACATCCTGGTCCTTACTCTCTCACACCAGAGAAACAATGCAGTGTTTACACACGTGTGTGTGCAGTGCATGTCACTTGAGAGTCTAGGGGCATGCATTTAGCTAGGAAGGTCTCGAGCTTATCCTTTATAGCTGAGTGGGACTCCGGTGGATAAAGAGCCACAGCTTCTTTAGCCATTCACCAGCTGCTGGGCGCTTGGGCTGTATCCAAGTTTTGGCTATTGCGGACTGTGCTACCATAAGCAAGGCTGGGTGTACATCACTGTCTGTGATGCTTTTAACTCTTTCAGGAAGGTACCCAGAAGGGGAATAGCTGGGTCAGCAGGGAATTCTAGCTGTAGTGTTCCGAGGACTCTCCACACTGATTTCCACAGTGGCGGCAGCACTTTGGCGAGTCCCATTCTTGATCCTTCACCCACTGTGGGCCTGAGGTCTCATCTCTTGGTCCAGTTGGCTGCTGAGCCCAAGACTTGGATCCATATTGAAGCCATCTCTGTCCAGAACTTTCCCAGTCAACACTCTTTGACCAGAGGAAGATTCCCTGGGGCCTTCGAGAGCCTGTAAGAGAGTGGTCCCCACTTAACCAGAGTTTCACTTTCCATGGCTTCAGTTATTCTCGGCCAACAATGGCCCATAGATATTAAATGCAAAATTCCAGAAAATAATAGTTTTATATCCTGTCCCATTCTAGGTAAGTGTAATGAAATCTCACAGTGACCCCTTGGGATATAAATCACCTCCTGTCTCTTACATTTTGAGAGAGAAAGAGAGGCCACATTCACATAGTTTTTATTATAGTATTGTTATAATTACCCTGTTTTATCATTAGCTATTAGTAATCTCTTTCTGGGCTTCATTTATGAAGCAAACTTTATCATAGATGTATAGGCACATACCATAAATGTGTAAAAGAAGCACATAGCATACAGTGTTTGGTTCAGCCCAGTCCACCATGGGCTTTTGTCCCAAGGGGTCTCAGAACAAGTCCCTCTCTGGGATAGTCTGCATGAGCCGTGGCAGCCTGTATGGCATGTGCTGGGGTTTTATTGTAACCGGGCTGCAGAAGACCTGTTTCAGGACACTTGTTTTGCTTCTTTGACATCCTTTCTAACCCTTTTCTTCCCACAGGGTTTTCTCACTGTGCATAAAGTCACTGAAATGGGTAAGAAACCATGTGGCCCAGATTCCTTTGCTGTAGGGAGCTGCGGAGCAGGTTCCTAGGCAGACAGAGCCTGGGGCGCTCTGCGATCCTGTGGGGAGGAGCAGTTCCATCTGTGCTGTTGAAGACCCGAGCCCGGGCTGGAGAAGGAACCCCGGGTCACCCTGAGAGTGGGGGGGCACCAATGGGCTGGCCCCACCCAGGCCTCCTCTTTCATTACCTGCTGCCCCTGGGTCCCCATGCCCCCCACACCAGGAGGGACTTGCCTGTCCTCCCAAGGGGCTGGACCAAAGTGAGCGGCTGGAGTGGAGCCTGGATCAGAGCCTTGTTTCCACAGAACCTTATTTTTGCCCCAACACTGCACCCTTGCCATTATCCTCTTGTATTTTATTAATAGTGATGATCGCTGCCACTGCTTTGAGCAGCTGCTGTTGGCATGAGGCCCTGAACCCTGCCCCTCTTTGGTAGATTATTTACAATTCTCATACCATGTCTAATATGTCATCTGATATGTGATCTCCATACTGCAAAACAGGTCTCAGAGGGTTGCCTCACCTGGGAGGGTGGAGCTAGGGTTAAACTCCTGTGACTCTAGAGCCATCCAATCCAAGGATGCCTCCTTTGTCCCTCCATTGCTGTATGTTTCCCACACCTGCTCCTTAGCGTATTCACTGCTGGGCCAGTCCATCTCCACTGCATTCTGAGCATGCTCCTGGGAGGCAGCAGCTGGGATTGCAGGCCCACGGGAGGCTGACCTCAGGGAGCCCACGGTCTCAAAGGAAGGCAGAGCAGCAGCAATGGGGTGAAAATAGCAGTTAGGGTGCACTCAGAACTGGGGTGCTGAGGCTCATAGTGTGCACAAGTGCCAGCCTGTCCCAGGAGACACTGGTCACTTCCCCTGTACCATCAGGCATGAAGTCTACAGGGGCTGGCTCCTGCACCTTGGGTAGGACGGCGGGAAGCTGGGACCATCTGGGTGCCAGAACTAACACCCTGACTGTCTCCCAGAAATGACACCATCACCCTGCAGTTGCCAGCTACCAAGTGGCCCTCAGGGGGCCCATCAGGAGAACCCAAAGTGGAGTCTGCAGTAGCACCCCAGTGCCTAAGCCTCGGGTTCTTCCTGGCCACAAGACAGCATGGAAAGGGTCCATATCTAAGGGACATAGCTGCTGGAAGAGGTTTAGTCTGAGGGAGCATGGGAGGTGGGGTCAACCTGGGCTGGAACAGAGTCATCCTGTATCTGAGCCCAGCGAAAGCGCCTGCCTGAGCACAGGGGTGATGGGTGGCTCTTTGCAGGAGGGCTCTTTGTGAAGACCCCAGAGGACCCCAGCCTCAGCAAGATGATCACTGAGGAGGAGATTGAGTTCTACGTGCAGCAGTTCAAGAAGTCTGGCTTCAGGTAATCTGAGGACTGTGCCCCTGACACGGAGGCCAGGTGGCTGGTGGAGCAGGATCCCTAAAGCCCCCTGCCCTACGGTCACTTGTGGGCCCAGCTGTGCTCTGGGGCCGCCGGCGCTGGGTGGCTCACCGCCCTCTGGGGCTCAGCTGACTGCAGTAGCCTAGCTTGCTCTTCCTTATGCCTGAGCCTCGTGCGGGGCAGAGTTCCAGTCTTCTGAGAATACCATGATAGTTCCATCTTCAGAGACACACAGAAGTCCGTAGGCGTAACGCGCTGTCAGTTCAGGACCCTTGCACAGCCTGCTGGTGCTCCTTCTCAGTGCATTCGGGGGAGCCGAGCTAACCCACACCCCCATGCTCAGCAGCCTCCCGCAACCCAGCACAGCCCTCCAAGGACAGTCCTGGGAGCCTCTCAGGCTGCCCTCTGTCTCTGCCCTTAGTATGGGCACTGACCCCGTGGCACGGGGCCTGGATACTCTTCTCAGAGCCTTCAGAGGGCTGCTCCCCTGGGAGGACAGGTTCTGGCCTGAGGGTCCCTGTGGGGACTGCAACAGTCAGAGCTTCCCCATGTGTGCTCCGATCCACTCCTAGAGGGCCCCTGAACTGGTACCGCAACATGGAAAGGAACTGGAAGTGGAGCTGCAGAGGCACTGGACGGAAGGTAAGTGCAGCCCTGCCCCTGCACAGCACTGGATCAGAGCTGCGCCGCCTCCTGCTTCCTTTCCCCCCGGGAGCTGGTTACCTGTGGGCTCCCCTCCTGTGAGTGAACACACCAGTGATGCGCCGGGCAGCGAGCTGGACCTCCCTGGAGCGAGTCCTAGGCCCAGAGCTCATGACACCGCAGTTTAAAGCAGACAGTGAGGTCAGCCACAGTGATGCTGGACGAGGCACTGGACCACTCTGAGCCCTACTGGCTACTCTGCGGAAAGGAAATGGCAAGAACGGTGCTTCCCGCCATGACAAGTGGGTGCCATGTGGTGTTAAGAACAGGTACTTGGCACGGCGTACTTGTACCACCAATTTATTTCATTATCACCATCTCAGTCTGTGACTGACAAAGCTTACCCAACGGTGGTGCACAGACCAGGGCTCTCAGGCACAGAAAGAAACAAAGGCCCTGGGGAGGTGACCCCGGTAGCATAGGCTGGGAAGCCCCCTCCTCCACCGCCCTCTGACGGTTCTTCCTCACTCCTTTCCCACCTCCCCTCATGCTCCCTGACCAGATTACATTTTGCTTGGAATGTTCTAGAACTTACAGAATCCCACAGCAGTGAGTCAGGATTAGTCTCAGCCACAAGGTCACCTTGGAGCTTCCCGAGGCTCTGCAGGAGGGTTGCATTGAGAAGCTGGTCGTTCTGTGCTTGTAGGTGAAACATGGGGCAAGTTCCCAGCCGGGCCCTGGGAGGCAGCTTGGACACGACAGGAATGGTAGCAAGAGAACAGAGTGAAAACAGAGGCTTCCTTGGCATCCAGCACCCCTCAGCCAGCAGGCCGAAGTGATGCCATCTCTGTGGGCTTCATTGTCACCGGCTAACCACCGTGGCTGTCCCTTTTGCTCTCTAGACTTTTGGTCACCATGTTGAAGACACAAGGAATATTGACCTGTGTCCTCTTACTGGGTACCACAGAATCAGTTCCACGAGCATCGGTCACAGAGCACCCAGACCCCATGCTCTGACACACTCGTGTGATGCTGGTCACTGAGTAGCTAAACCCACGACCCTGTAAATCTCTGGGGCTAAGTGTGACTCCCTGCTCTGCTCACAGGAGCATGAGAGTGCTACTCGTGTGTGGCAGGTAGGGCAGAGGGCACAGGCGTGGAGTGCAGCTGCTCCTATGGCTCATCCCCCACCAGATCCTGATCCCGGCCCTGATGGTGACAGCGGAGAAAGATGTCGTACTTGTTCCTGAGATGACCAAGCACATGGAGGACTGGGTGAGGGAACAGCCCTGCCTGAGGTCAAGAGTGCATTCTGGGAGAGGTCACAGGTGTCCAGCAGGAGGCAGCAGCAGAGAATGGGTCTGTTGGCTGAAGCCCTGCTCCCAGGAGGACTGGTTACTGGCATCACCATTCCCTGACTGCCGTTCCCTCATCATGGCTGATATAGTCTCTCCTTCTCCCCTTGTTCCTTTCCTAAATGGTGCAGGGCTCACTAGGGGTGCTCTGTGGGTGTAGAGAGCAAGGGGTCCCCTCCCCGTGGGCCTCCATGCCATCACACTCGCCTGAAGCCAGAGATACTTGCACTGTGCTGCTTACCTTACCTGCATGGGCTTTTCTTCCAGATCCCTCACCTGAAAAGGGGACATGTTAAGAACTGCGGACACTGGACACAAATGGAGAAGTAAGGAGACTGAGGTCCTGGGTGGGGTCCGGACTCCCTGTGTGCTCTTCCTGAACAGAAGCTGCGCAGTCTTCATGCTGCCGACTTTGGCTTCCAGTGGGTCGGTGGCCTCAGTGTGAGCTGCCCTTTGTCTCCTCCCAGGCCGGCTGAGGTGAATCAGATCCTCATTGATTGGCTGGCTGCTGAAGTCAGGAACTCAGCCCTCTACTCGAAGATTTAGCCTGTGGCCAGCCTAAGTCCTCCAAGGAACTTGGCCTGGTCATCCAAGGAAGCCGTGGTGTCCAGAGGTGGTGTCACACACATCTCTTAGAACCAGCACTTTGATCTGAGGGGGTTGCCAAAAAAATGATTTTCTCTAAGTGAAGCCAATCAAGTTTGCAAATTTTAGATGCAGGAGAAAGCACACTGAGGGCTGGTGGCAATGTGACAGCAGAAAGAGGCTAGAGGAGAGGGCGGGATGGGATTCGATGGCCAGCGTCCTGTGGGGACCCAACGAGGTGATCTCGGGTGATTTCTTTTTGACAGCTCATAGTTCTGCGGGAAAATCTGCAGTTCTTTTATAACATCTCAGCTGGGAATAGGATCATTTAATCAATAAAGCTAAGACAGATGTGTTTCTGTGTCTTAGCCACCTTCTGGTCACTAGGACTTAATACCCAACTGCAGCAACTCAAACACAGGTTTATTTTGGCTTGGTTTGTAGAGCTTTCAGTCTGTAGCCCTCTGGCTCCAGGGCAAGGCAGCATGGCAGAAAGATGTGGTGGAAGAGGAGCTGACCAGGGCATGGGGGGTCGGAAGCAGACAATCCAGGAAGGCCCCAGGACACAGATAAACCTTCCCAGACACGCCCCGGTGACCTTTCTCTTCCTGACAGACCCTGCCTCTGGACAGCAAGTCAGCTATGAGCCCCACACTCTGGCCACCTTCCAAAGCCCTGCTAGGAGTACCTCAGGCTCTTGAGGGCATGTCCATAGAACAGCACCCTGCTCTTTGCATTGTGGAGAAGGTAGAGTGGGCACTGTTGGAAGGAGGCCTTACATCAGAATATACAGACATCTTCCCCCTGCTCTCAGGCTTTGCTGTGAGCTCCAGGTGCCTTGGGAGCCAGGCCAGCACTGTCTGAGAGCCTGCAGAAAGAGGCAGCAGTCTGCAGCAGTGAGCTCCAGCAACCTGTGCCCCTCTCCCTGGTTCCTAGCGGGTACCACTGCAGACCTGGCACACTTGCACCATGCTAATGAGTCTGAGGGGTTTAGATCTCATTTAAGCATAATTTGTCATGACAAGAAGTATGTATTTAGAAGACCAGAATGACAGGCATTCCAAGCGTGACCCTTCTATTATACATTGCTACCTTCAGTGCAGTTGCTTGGTTCGTAGGTATCAGCATGTATACTTAGTCAGGGTGAGAATCCTACCAATTAACTGCTAGTTTCAAAAACCTGCTGATGTTTCTCAGGCTCATTGCCTTGCTCATCTTGTGTGTATAAATGTATGGCTTTGTCCCTGTCCTGTTTCCCAGCTTTTCTCCTTACCCTCTCCTCGTTGTCCAATCCTCAAGTTCTCACTTTCCTTTTAGTTGTGTTATACCTTTCTATTTGTATTTCTTCTTTTGATTTCTTATGCTAGGGAGACTATACGATATTTACACATGTAGTTCAGTAGCATAGCAGGATACAAAATCAATACTCATTTAAGCACAATTTAAATGTGACCAATTTAAATCTCCCCATTTGGTCAGCAGCCACCACAGGGCTCAGTGTCAATCTTCCCCTCAGCTTCTTTCTGTCGACGTATTCAGTTACAGAGGCACCAAGCCTCTCAGTTTTGTCTCCCACCTCTGTCCGTCCCCTGCTCTGATTGGAACACCAGAGTCCTGATGCAGCAGCCTCGTCACTGCCCCTGCCACACAATCAGATCCCGAACGCTGGAGGTCAGAGCCTCCTCACTGCTCCAGATATAAAGCCTCCACCCCAGCCTGGCCCCTCACCCCATGATTTTTTTTTTTTTGGTGGTACCAGGGATTGAATTTAGGAGCTTGCACTTGCCAGGCAAACACTTATTCCATGAGCTATCTCTCCAGCCCTACCCCATGATTCTTATGCATCCTGCAGCATCGTCACCATCCTTGAATCCTGCATGGTCCACACTGGCTTTCCTGACACTCAGCTGCTTGTCGAACCAAGTCCCGGGCTGGGTCCTGAGTCCCTCCCCCACTCCCCTAGCCCAGTGCACTCAGAGGTGCCTGCACAGCACCCTTGGTGTATTTTGTGCAGGGAAATCCTGCAGCACATGTAGACTTCCTGGGCAAGTGCTGATTCAAGGTGAGTATAACCTGGTCAAACAACAAGGTTATGTGTGCCATTTGAGTTAGGAAAACCAGGGGCAGTTGGAGACATTAGCCCTGGTCTTACACACTCCACTGCTGACCTTTCCAGAGGGTCTTCCCATTTCACAGGTGGGGAAACAAGTTCAGCTATCTTACCCAGAGCCTCTTGGCTCCATAAGGGCAAGCTGAGACTCAGGTTGTGGTTCCAAAGTCGGAGCACCTTCTACCACGACCTTCCACTTTGTAAAGGTGGAGCCGGACCCTGTGGGTCAGGTGCCTGCTGCACTTTCTGAGTGACCTTGAGGAAGGCTTCCTGTGCCCCTGTCCCTTACCTGTAAATGTACCTAATTTTAACAGCACCAAGCATTAGGAGCACTTAATGAACACCAGGCTGTTCGTTTTAATTATGGTAATGTAGGCAGCATTCTTGACCAGGGCCTGACAAGACAAAATGCTGCAGATGGACACGCTGTGCAGCTTCCTAGGACAAGCTGTGTTATCCCAGAACAAGACCTACAATGGCTTTAAGCTTCCAGCCACACCAACTCGTGCGTCACTTTGCATCTGAGACTTAGGGGGCTCACCTGAGAAGCAAACATGGGGCTGGGGAATAGCAAGCAAGTCACAGCAGCGCTTCTCCAACTTACGTCCAAGATCATTTATTTGTAAAGGAGCAGGTGAGGGAACAAGAATCCTGGAGCCTCACTAGGAGGAGCTCACAAGGGCAAATCCTGGAGCCTCACAAGGAGGAGCTCACAAGGGCAAATCTATTTTCCCTATTAGCTCAAAATCAAAATTCTATCCAGCCATCCCCATAAGCCTTCAGGTACCTCAGAAATTCTACTTTTCTGGCAAATAAAAGTCCTGTGAATCAAATGCACAGCATTGCAGCAAAAAGCATGGCCAGTCAGACAAGATTGAAGGCTCGTGTGTGCTGACCTGCCAAGGGTCTTGGGTTGTGTACGAAAATATTGTTCCTTGGTATTTTGGGGGGAGCTTCAGGCCACAGTCACCTGCTGGAACTTTGGTAGCCACTGGGATTAACTGAGAAGGACAGGAAGCTTTTAGATGCCTTAGAAGTAGACACCCTTGGAATGCATTCAAATTTATTATAAAATATTAATTTATTTCATGCCTACAAAGGGCATAAGGAACAAATACACTTGCCTCTGACACAGCAAATACACTTTTTAAAAGGAAGCACGGAAATCTCCATATTCTTTCTAACATCCACCTACCGGTGGGTTCATGGTGTTGCTCACTCAGAGAGTAAAGATTACTCACATTTGTCACAGTAGATGAGGTTTCCAAGAGAAAAATCCCCAGAAAAGTGAGTCTGGTGGACTAAATGGGAGGAAAAACTCTTTCTTAAGGTATGAGGAACCCGTGGCCAAAGGCTTTGAGTTGACTGAAGTAGTTTCCATATTGTTCAACCAATGTTGCCATCAGTACAAATTAAATGTAGATCATGGTTAAAATATCTAGTTCAGAATCTCAAAGATTTTTTTGCAATAGGAATCCTGTGGAAAGTGTATCTTGCTTCACTGTTCAAATGAATCCAGATAGTTACAAATATTAAATATTGTCTTGTCTTACAAGTGGAAGAGTTTCTCCCAAGTACTGACTGCTTCACACAGTTGTTCTTTGTCTCCAGTGTTGAACTGTGCTGCTCTTGAGACTGGAGGCTTCCTGTTAAGATCATTCATCCCTGAATGCAGCCCAGCATGCATCACACAATTTTAGATGTTCATTAGATATTGGCTTAATGCATCAGGGAATGAATGCATAAGTGAATGATAGATAAGTATACCTGAATTCTTGAAATAGTTAGATGAGAGGTCCCAGGCTGTGTTTGCCATCTCAAGCCTTGATAGTCTAACGTAACCTTGTGAAAACAGCTGGCATATCTGCTGCCTGAACCAAATAAGATTTCCAGATCAGAGGCATCTATAGAACCTCAGTAGGATCCAGCAGATATATTGCAACAGGACAGTGGGTTTCGGCTTCATTAAGCACAAGTGCAACCAGTAGTTTAATACTAGAACTCAGTAACTAATAGTTATTGTAAATGTTGGCAGATTTCTTGTCTATCTATCAGCCAAGGCAGACTTCTGGTTTTGGGGATAAGGCAAGCTGGAGACTCCTCCTGATCCCCATGGTTAGTGCATGTGACTACTCAGGAGACTCAGGCAGTTGAGAGATGCCCACAGTTCACATGGCTGTGTTTGTCACTGAATAGGAGCCTACATATGCACCTCCACACATCCCCAGGGCCTAGGCTACCAGGGTTTGGTCCATCTTGGAATTAGACTCATGGTTAGAAAGCTTCCCATCCTGGGAGTTGGTTGCCACAGTGTAACTCCTTTCTTCTACTCTGCCCTCACCCCACCCCACACATGCAAGTGGATGCAACAACACAGTCCTGGCTCTTCTGCGTCTTGGCCCTTTGGAAACAACTAAGCCTTGGACTTCCAAACTCATAAGGTTTCCCAAGTGGACCTACATGGAGAACAGGTGAAACATAGCTAGTAATGTGTGCATGCTTGTGTCCAGCCTGACAAACAATGAAACATCCCCCTAAACCACCTAGAGCCAATACCCTCACATCAGGCTCGCCCATTGTATTAGTCAGGGTTTTACTAGAGGAACAGACATAATACAAGGAACAGATATAACACAAGATATACAAATGTACAAGAAATTACAAGATTGTCTTACAATGGTCAGCCACAGAGTCAGATGAGGAAGTATGCAGAAGGCGTCTGCACACCCAAGACTGAAGGATTCAGCTCAGGGCCTGAAGCTTATGGCAGTGTTTTGTGCAAGTCTCTATCAGCCAGCCAATGGGTCTGCAATGGAAGGCTGAAGAATCTGCAATAGAAAGCTGAAGGATCCAAGCTGGAGGCAGATGAGTCTATACTGGAAGCCAGGAGATGAAGTCCAAGCTGACTGTGAAGACTGAAGTTCCTCCAAGGAAGTGGAATGCCAAATCCTTCCTCAACCCCTTTATGATACCCTTTTCATGCTGAGTTACTCTGGGGCAGGGCCTCCACAGCCCAGGGTGTGGAATAGCAGAGGCAGTCCAGCCAAGTTGACACAATGTATCAACCACTACAGTCCACCCCTTGTTAACTTGGCAAACAGGCATATTTCTTAAACCAATCTCCAGATACAGAGACATGCATATAATTGCACCTAACGTTGTTATAACTATCCTGTGTACAAACAGAAACACACTAATACCTTTACCAAAATAGAAGGTAAGTTTTCTTTGTTTCATGCTTATGCTTTAATATTAACACAGGCTTAATAATCCTTAAGAACTGGTATTAAATCTATATTATATTATAATAGAACCATATATGGGGTGAAATAGTACAATTATAATCCTCTTTTTTGTAGCTGATCATAGGGTTGTAGCTGGTATTTACAGCTATCTTTTTCTACTATTCATTCTGTATTTTCTTGACCTTTAACAAGTATCTTAGCAGATCTTGGTTTTTTTTCCCTGGTGGAATGACCCATCCCTTTATTCCTGAAGGCTCTGGACTATTTGTCATTGTGCCTTTATTAGGTTGTTGTAGTTTGTCATTTATTTTAATAACAGACCATGGCAATACTAAGAGGCACTCCAAGGGATCTCCTGCACCCCATGTATATTTTTCCTTTCTTCCATTGTGGAGTAACAATCTAATGTCCCCTTGATAGTCTGGGTCAATCACCCTGGCAACACTGTGACCCCCATTTTAGCTTGTTTTCTCAGAGGCATGAGGAGACCAAAGTGGCCAGGGAGAAATCTTAGCTTCCAGTTCAGTGGTATCATTGCTGTGCTTCCTGGCACAAGTCTTCCCCACTTTGGGACTAGGACTTCTAGTCCAGTAGAAATAAGGCTATGGGGACAGGAAGCAAAAATATTGCTAGCGCATCACTAGGGGTAATGGTGAGTGGTACCATTCCTACTCCCGCTGGCCACTACACCCATGGTGATTGTATACACCTAAGCCCAGCTCAACAAACAGACATGAGGCAGGTCCACCGGTGTGGAGAGGCAGCCACACAACTGAAGCACAAGCACAGACCCCCATCTAGTCCAACAATCATCCAGATGGAAGCTGTCAATAAACTCAGCTCATCTTGTCCCTCTTTCCAACTTCTGGCAATAATTTAATTTAGGACATGTCAGAATTCTTTTTCTTATGGTGATATTTCAGTTAATGAAAGTGCTTTACAAGGCAGCACAAATTAGGGGGAAGTATAGAAAAATGATAGTCCAAAGATAATTTATGTGTATCGAGTAGAAAAATTCTGCATCCCTGTCATTGTCTACTTCTGTGTTACATTTAATATTAGTGCTATTCATAGGCATTACCTTAGTGGGCCCTCTAGGGGTGAAGGGACATTTCCCTCCACCATATGCAATAGGCAGGTCAATGTGAGAGAAAAGCATACCAGTTATTAAATATGTGGTGGGGGATGACAGCATTTCCATTATAAGCAAAGAATAATCCTCAAAGAAGGGCCAGATGGCTGAAGCTTATTTATATTTCCAAGTTCCAGAAAGAAATAGAACTTTGGCAAGGGCTTTGGTTTCCAGGAAAGTGGTAAGGACAAACTTGGAGGATTCAAGAATGGCCTGAGTGGGTAAAGCTGTCTTATGTAGATAAAGGCTCTGTTATGCTTTGTGTCTATGTGTCCCCCCATGCAGTCATAGGGCTACTTCTACAGTTTGTGGTTAATTCACGATTCTATGTGGGTATATGGGTGTGAGCTACACATGCCCTGGGGTGGGTAATCTGCATTACAATGTAAGGGAGGGAGAGAGGCTTGCTAGCAGCCTCAGACACAGCTCCCCCCTTTGCTCTTTGCTGTTTTCTGCTGCCATGAACTGCTGCCCTCTGCCATGTGCCACTCTGCCTTGGAGCCAGCTGAGTATGGACTGAAACCTCCGCTAACTTGGAGCTAAATAAACCTTTCCTTCCTTAATTCTAGATGTTGGGTATTTGTCCCAGCAATGAGAGAAAAGTAACTAAGATACAGGGCTTAGGCACATGCTCTACCACTGAGCTATGTCCCCAGCCCTGTGGAAGATGTTCAAAACTGCAGCCCTAACTGCCAGCAGTGGGAATCAAGAGACTCTGTGAGTGGAACAGTTACCTGTTAGCCTATTTGGAGAATGAAAATTGCTATTGACTGACTAGTGCCTCTGCCAGGCTTGAGGCCAAGCACCCCGGCACTCACACCCCAGCTCTATGAAAATCAGAGGGTGGAGGCACAGTTTACTAAAACTTTAAATTTTGATTCTCTTGTATATTTAATGGATACACTTTAAAGTATGTAATATGCTAGAGTGGCAGCTCAGGGTACAGGCTTACCTAATCTTACCAAGATCATAGGTTCCATTCCCAACCCTGGTGGGAGAAAAATAAAAATATGTAATGTTGTCATTCACTGTAATAACCAGTGAGAAGAAATAATGGAGGAAAGTGCTCATTAAGAGCAAAACATATTTGTGACTCTCGTTATACCTGGTTTTGAAACTCCTGGGCTCAACAGATCATCCTGACTCAGTTTCCACAGCAGTTGGCTGGCCATGCCCAGCTAACTGAATAGCTTTTGGCTTTGCAATGCTAGGAATGAACCCAGGACTGCAAACACCCTAGGCAAGCTCTCTACCACTGAACTACAACCCCAGCTCTGATATTAGCAATTTTAAAAATGTCACACTTTGGAATAAACCACTGGAAACACTTAATTGGATAAGAACTGTGCTCAACTAGAGATTCAAAGTCAGACCCCTTCTCAAAATAAATAAATAAATAAATAAATAAATAATATAAATCACAAATAGCTAATAGAAAATATGCTAAAGACAAAAAGCTAAGCTCTTCCAACATCTTTGTGGGAAAGAAACATGGAAGAACAGAAGGCTTTCATTGGAAGATAAGAGAACATAAGAATTTCAGGAGATCTGTGTTTTTCAGTCTTGCCATGTTAACGTAAATGAGAAGCAAGGCCTGTGATTGTATTAGTTCATTCAGTATGATTGTAATGTCATGTTTAGATGTATGTATGTAACCAGATTAATAAGTCAAAGTATTGTGGTTTTAACCTCGAATTTTGGTCGCCCCTTGAACATTCTGTGTTTGGTGCAGCATGAGTGTGATAAGAATTGTATATATATAGTTGTTATATTAATGTAAATCTGAATAGATCAAGACATGCTACATTTTCATAAATGCGCCACTACTTGCTGACTGGTGGACAACTGGTAGCACCCAGCTGAACTGAATCGGTGCAATGCCGGGGGTGTGGGACTATTTTGCTGTCAATGCTCGTATCCTTAATTGATTAAAAAAAGTGAGTGAAAAGCAACAAGAAATAGGTAAAAATGTTAGAAGAATCAGCATGCTACACTATCAAGTCACACAGAATGTTTAAAGGGAAAACTTCATTTTAGAATAAAAACTGGTAATTAACACATTAAAATTAGTATCTCTCCTAGCTAATCAAGCAGGATTTCTGTCTTCTTAAATTGGTATGAATGGGCCGGGGAGATGGCTCAGTGGAATAAGCGCTTCCCTGGCAAGCGCAATGCCCTGAGTTCAATCCCCGGTTCCACCAAAAAAAAAAAAAAAAAAAAAAAAAATTGGTATGAATGAGCTCAGTGTTGAAAAGGGACATTAAAATGGATGCTTTCCTATAAATTGTTGGAAGAAAGTGTAATCAGGTATGGTCGTTTTGAAAATCAACCTGACACTGCGGTGGGAGACCATGATGTGTTTATGTATGTCCACGTCTGGGTACACACAGCACACGTATGTAGTGCCTCCTGGGCTCATCCTAAGAATGATCACGGCCCAGGGAAGATTCACGTGAGAAGAGCTAACCAGAAAGCACCAAGCCCTCCACCAGGAGGAGGCTGGCATCTGCCTGTGCACATCCACAGGGTGCAGCTAACTGAGAGGGCAGCAGGTGAGAGACGCAGGGAGAAGGCTCACAGCTGTACTTGGAGAGTGCCGCACCTGCGGAGCACAGCCACGTTCACGCCAAGCGCCTGTGCAATGCCTGCCAGTTTGTAACTAAAGATTGGAAAGATTAACCAGCTAAGAGGAGCATTCAGTACCTTTAAGTGGTATTTACATTCTCCATAGGTTCTGCAGAAAGCGCAACAAACTGTTAGGGGACGTTTGTCTACATAGAAACAAAAACCCTCTAAGATTAATCTAAAAATGAATTTTCAATCTGAAGTGAAAAGGCTGGGGAACAAATATGCACCTGTTCAAGGCAGACCTAAGTATTTTGTGTTTTACTTTTTATTAGTCATGTTAATTTACTTCTGTTTAGGGAGGCCAGAAAAATGGTGGATTGGAGAAATATTGGCAATACAGAGAGGAAGAAAGGAAGGTTAGAACTAGAAAGCTCTACATTCACATCTTTGTAAAGGGAGCCTTTTAAGTAGATGACTAACAGTCCACGATAGTAGTGGGTTATCCTTTTAGTTGTGTTATACCTTTCTATTTGTATTCTTTTGATTTCTTATACTAGGGAGACTATACGATATTTACACATATGGGTCTGGTTTATTTCACTTATGAGTATATCTTCAAGTGGCATCCACTTAAATATAAAGGCTTCAAGTTTATCATTCTTTATAGCTGAGTAATACTCCATTGTATAAAAATACCACATCTTTTTCTACCATTCTTCATGCGATGGGCATCTTGGTTGTTTCCAAGATTTGGCTATCACAAACTGTGCTGCAATAAACATAGGTGCACATATATCACTATGATATGACTTTTTCAGTTCCTTCGGGAAAATTCTCAGTAGGGGGATAGCTGGCTTGAATGGGATTTCCAGTCCTAGTTTCTTAAGGAGTCTGCACACTGACTAAACAAAAAAAAGGGATACAAAGGGAGGACAATTTGTATTTGTATATACAGAATAGTTAGGATAGGTATACAGCTACTTTCACTTAATTCAATGAGAAGAAAGATTTGTAGTAGTAGTGTTTGGACAGGATATCTTGTCTCCTTCTTGTACTATGGATAACCACTAAGAAGATAATAATGTACAATGTATTAATTATTGAAAATGTCCTATTAATCAACTTTAAAACTGTCTCATTGATATTTGCTTCTCAATAAAATAAATTAAAATACATTTTTTAAAAAGTATATGACTGGGGCCGGGGAGATGGCTCAGTAGAAGGGCCTGAATTCAATCCCAGGTTCTGCCAAAAAAAAAAAAAAAAAAAAAAAAGTATTTGACTAGTAGAATCCAACAGAAATATGCTACAAAATCCTAACAAAGCTTTTCAGGTACACCCTGATGATTGTATTCTCTTCCTCTTTTTGCTAGAAATTTCCATATGTCCTACAGCCAAGTTTACTTCACAGGAAATACAACTTGATGTTGGAATTCTACTCAATCAACAGTGAATTAGATATTCTAACAGAAGAGTCCTTTAGGACTAACAGCCCAACACATGAAGGTCATCACACAGAATCCAGTCAGAAAGGCGACTCTGTCACCAGCAGGGTGAGCTGCCAGGATGCTCAGAGTTTACCTGTCCCCAGTGGGAGGGATGCAGGGTTACGCAGGACAGAGGAGGCAGCAGGCCCTTTGGAGCTGCAGACAGTGCAGGAAACCACTGAGCAAGAATAGTCTGATCGAGGCTGGCTTTTTTGATCCCATATCCACCGAAA
The DNA here is from genome assembly GCF_000260255.1 of Octodon degus. NCBI lineage: Eukaryota > Metazoa > Chordata > Mammalia > Rodentia > Octodontidae > Octodon > Octodon degus. The sequence goes on from NW_004524612.1 coordinate 13,479,792, forward strand.
AATATAAAATTATGCAACACTAATTAGACATCTCTTCTTGAATAGTTACTGTAGGGTACTTTTTTCTCATTTGAAGAATTTACATTTCTTTCTTTGTGTGTGTGTGTGTGTGTGTGTGTGTCTGTGTGTCTGTGTGTCTGTGTGTGTGTGTGTGTGTGTGTTCAGCTCAACCCAGCCTGAGGGCAGAGCTGACACTGCATGTGGTGACAGGGATTGAACCACAGTTCCTAAGCTTGCCTAAGCAAGTGCTTCAGACCACTGAGCTATCTCACCTGACCTATTTTTTTTTTTCTTTTTTTAAGAGGCTGGGTAGAAACGCAACACATGGCTCGGCACGTGCAGAGTATCAGACTGGAGGCCTACGTTGCTACCTCACCTCTTCATGACCACTGGATAATGATAATGCAAATATATGCCTTTTATATTAACCAGTGCTTCAAATGAGTGGCCTAAATTAAATGCCAGGTTTTCAAAAGTTTGTTGGTGCTGGGAAGGGATGCAGGCTTGCAATCCCAGCACTCTGAGAGGTTGACGTCTGAGGCTGACAAGTACAAACCCAGCTTGGGAAATTTAGCTGCTTTGCAAAACTGTCCCCACATAAAAAATACAAAGGGATGGGGACAGACTTTAGTGAGGCAGCTCTGGGTTCAATCCCCAGTACCACACAAATGCACACACACACACACACACAATTGTTTGAGCTAATAATCACCACATAAATAACTAGATTAATAAGTATGCAGATTAATCAAAATGTGTACCAGGCCAGAGGAAGGTCTGACCTTGAGTCTTGTCCTCCTAGTTGCCCTTCAAGACAAATTTAAAGTGTGAACCTTCACTATCGATCTGTCCCTCTTCACCATCCTTCCTGCAATATAACATTTGGGTTCTATCAATAAAGGCTTCATAAATCAAGTATGGGAACAGGTACCTGAGTGTTATCCTAACACTCAGGAGGCTGAGGCAGGAGTATCACCATGCATTTTAGTTATTCGGGGCTACACAACGAGTTCAGGGCCAGCCTAGACCCATACAACAAGATGCTGCCTGAGAAATAAATAAATAAATAAATAAATAAATAAATAAATAAATAGTAGTGTTAGTGGGAGGACCCTAGGTTCGATTTCTACTACCACATAATAATAAGAAGAATTTCTAAAAATAACTGGAACAATAAATATGTAGGTTAATCTAAAATTGTGTCAGAAACTAAGTATGAATTAATAACTGTTCCCCAAACTCAGCCAGCAAGACAAATTTTAAGCTTGTGAAACTCTGAATGTGATTTGTATTCTTCACAAAACACTTTCAGATATCCTGTATATTGAAACCATTATATCCAACAAAGGTATCATATCTATAATGCACTAACAGTTTCCACATATAAAAATATACAGGGTAGCGCAATTAGAAACTCGATCAAATTTTCAACCAGTTATACCAATTGGCATAAATAAGTAAAGTTGAGTTAAAGTTCATTAACTATCAAGAAACAGATAACAAATTAAAAGCAAAATACAAGATCCCTACAGAGGGATCAAAATAAATGAAGTAGGGAGAGAGGAAAGTTTAGGCTCTGATCAGGAGTCACTGGGATTTTCTTTTCTACCAGTACACGTGTACTGCGTACAATGTTCACGTCGTGTGGACCTGGAGCCTGGCCACAACTCATCCTTGTTCCTTTGCATCTCCTTCCTCTCTGCCCTCAATCTCTTCATTCCCTTCCCATTTGAGAAATATGTCTTCCTACTTCCTATTATCGATCTTCTACTCTTCCTTTATAATTGGATGAGTCATATAAGAGAAGCCATGTGGCATTCGAGCTTGTGTGTCTGATTTATTTTACATAACCTTCTTATGGGAGTACAAATTAGTACCCCAATGCTGGAGAATACTTTGGAAGTATCTCCTAAGACATGCCTTGTAATTCCTCAAATCTACCCTACAAATAGGTCCTACAGAAACCCCTATCTTTACACCAAAAGCCATATACAAGACTTTGTAGCTCAGAATGTAGCTCAGCAGCATAGCACCTGCCAGCAAGCACAAGGTCATGAGTTTGATTCCTGGTAACCCCCCCCCCAAAAAAAGACTTAAGAATGTGTGTCAACCTATGTTGTTTTAATGACTGGGAAACAGACCAAATGGCACCAACAGTTCAATGGAAAACACATGGTGTTATATCCATTCAATGTGGAAAAAGCCCTGAAAGTCTTGCTGTGGGTGGACCTCTGCATTAAAGGAGCCCAATGATAAAAGAGCACCTAGTGATTGGTTCTATCGGCAAAATGTTCAAGAACAGACAGAATTCGTCTGTGGTTGCTTGAGGCCAGGAGGCAAAGGTGCAGGTGGCTCAGTTTTATTTCATGACCCAGGGAGCTGTGTCGGGGCTTCTTCACTCGGATATGAAGCTGAGCACTTCCAATTGACCTAACAGATAGATATGCAATGGATGATTACTAAGAATTAAAACTTCTTTTAAGAAGTACATGTGAATCTCTTTGTTGCATGGCTATTTCATTAACCCCAGCCTCTCGGAAGTTTTTTGGTTTGGTTTGGTTTGGTTTGGTTTGGTTTGGTTTGGTTTGGTTTGGTTTGGTTTGGTTTTTTTTGAGACAAGGTCTGTCTATGTAGTTTAGACTGGCCTTAACATCACTCTGTAGTCCAGTCTGGCTATAAGCTAGTGATGATCCTGCCTCAGCCTCCCACATGATGAGACTACAGGGGTGCATTACCACACCTGGCAAGTGATCTCCTTGTTTCCTAATATCGTCTATATTTTATTATGTTGTTTAATGTTTTTTATACTTTGGGTTTTGGGTTTTTCATATATGAGAAGCCATGCCACATTAAGCTTGGGTGTCTGATTTATTCCACTTAATATTATGGCCTCAAGAGCATTCATTGTCCTACAAAAGTCTCAGAAGTATCCATCTTTATAGCAAAGAAGTACTCCGCTGTGTGTGAACACTGCACTCCCTTTATCCAGCCATCTGCTGAGGCTGGATAGCAATATTTAGCTATCGTGACTTAAGAGCTGTGCCGCCATAAACACGGTTCTTTTCCTTCCTTCCATTCCTCCCTCCTCCCCTTCCTTCCTTCCTTCCTTCCTTCCTTCCTTCCTTCCTTCCTTCCTTCCTTCCTTCCTTCCTTTTCCTTCAGCCTCAAGGAAGGACCAAATCAAGCAGACATCTCCTCTCCACCCCTCCTTCCGTCACCTGACCCTGGCAGGTGCACGCCCCCAGGGCTCACCTCGTGCCCCCAACTGCCTCGCAGCCCCAACTGCCACTGCTGGGCCCAGGCTCCAGGAAGCCACCATGCTGCGCGTCCTGTTTCTGCTCAGCGGGCTCGCAGGACTGGGCGGGCTCCGGGTACCCTGTAAGTAGGAAAACGCATCTTCAAGCCCCACAGAGCAGCTATCCATCCGCCCTTTGCCTCTGGGGCCATCATCTCGCCTCGTTCTGCCAGCCAAGTACAAGCTGGATGGGGGGGTAGGAAGGGCGGGAGACCCCTGCAGGCCTGGGGGAGGGGGAAGCAGCCGGCCTGCGCAGGTCAGGGGTGGGGAGCAGGAGGCCGTGCTCCCCTGCCGGGAGGAGTCTGCACCAGAACTTGTCCCACCCACCCGAAGCTAGACCCTCCTCCTAAGGCCCCAGGCCTCTGTCTTTCTAAAACCTGGGAAGGTGAAAGTGTAGGAAAAAGGCAGTAACATCCGGAGGAGGTACAGGGAGTGCAGACTGCGGACCTAGAGGGCGGGATGGGTAGTGCTCTCACTCCGCTGTTTGCGCCTTACAGATTCCGATTCGGAAAGACCTCGCTTGCAAATTACAGTTCCTGAGAAAATCCACACTGTAACAGGCGAAGGAGGCACGGAAGTCGAGGTCAGGAGTCACTCACTAATTTGTTCAACTTTCAAAAATCATGTACAGGGGCTGCGGAGATAGCTCCACAGACTAAGCGCCTGCTTAGGCAAACGCCGGGCCTGGGGCTCTAGCCCCTGCACAACGTGCTGTGCTGGCCCCGCCCCCGGGCACTCCGAGACTGCGCATGCCTGTAATCCTAGCGCTGGGGAGGCTGAGGCGGGAGAATCGCGAGTCGGAGCTGCATAGTGAGACCCTGCGCCAAATACATATAAAAATTGGAAACAAAAAAATGTTCCCAAGAAGCTAATGTTTGGTGTTCTTCATCCATGCACATTTTCTGCACTTTAGGCCTCAGTTTTCTAGAGTCGAACACTTTGAGGGGAGGGAGACAGCAACATTAACGATGTTTCCTAGGAGGAAGGGCGCGGCGAGGCTGGCGATAGAAGCCCCAAGGCCCGCCTTCCAAATCTGTTTCCTTCTAGGGAAACCGTTGAATATTCTTGGGTCCAAGCCTTAGATGGTCCCTTCCCACCCACCTCCACCCTATACCTGCAGTTCAATGCAATATCACACATCAAATTTCATTCTAGATACTCTGAATCTTAGAGTAACATATTTTAAAAATTGGAAGAAAATGTGAGAAATATTTTTAGAATTTTCTAACAGGGGAATTGGATGAAAGCACAAATTCTTAAACAAGATATTGAGGAATATCCAGTTATTATGTCATTCAATAAAGAGAAAAACCCTTCAAACATTTTCCAATTCATGTACTATACACAGAGTATCCAGAATATATTAAGGACTTTTACATATCAAAGAGATAAGAAACAAACATGCGTAACTTTTAAATGGCAATAAAGCATTAAATGTGAGGGAGTAGTACATATCAAGCATAGATTTAAGTTGAGAAATGTACAGGGAATTGACAGTGGAGTGGAGAACTATTTCATAGCCTTCACTGGCAAAAATTCAATTTAAGAAAACAACATATTAGAGGCTATAAGTAAAAAGGCAGTCTTATATTCTGCTTCTATATATGTGAATTGACACAACCACTTTGAAGATTATTTTTATTTTTTGTTTATTTTTTTAATGCATTTGGTACAGAGTCTCACTACGAAGCTCGGACTCCTAGTGATCCTCCTGTCTCAGGCTCCCCAGCGCTGGGATTACAGGCATGCGCCACCACACCAGGTCTCTGTGGCAGGCTCAGTGCGCTCGGGGGTTGGGTGGAGGCAGCATGTGGTGAAGATTATTTTTAAATTCAAGTGAAATTGCCAGAGCACTTAATATTTAGTAAAAGGTAACACGTCTGACAAAGATGGAGCTATCGACTGCAGCATCGTTGATAATAATAAAAACAAAACTAAAGGTCCAGTAGTAGGTGAGGTGAGTCAGTCATGGTACATTCCACAAAGGAGGTATTATACTGATAGGAAATCAGCAATGGTGCTGCGTGGAGAGCCGACGATGACGGCAGCGCGCGTTTGCGACAGGCCCGGCCTGGGTCAGAGGCAGCGCTGTAACCAACAGACAGGATATCTTAACTTTCGGAAGGATAACACTTCCGTAAAGTCATGATTTGTGGAAAACAAACCCCTATTGAAGTAAACATCCATAAATTGCATAAATGCAAAAACATGCACGAGAGTGATAAGCGTGAAATGCAGGATGCTGGGGAGCTGGGTGCGGGGAGCTGGGTGCGGGGAGGTGGGTGCGGGGAGGTGGGTGCGGGGAGGTGGGTGCAGGGAGGTGGGTGCGAGGAGCTGGGAGCCGGGAGCTGGGTGTGGACATGGCAGCTTAGCACTGCTGGAAAAATTTGCAACGTTTTTCTCTTTCAACATAATCATCAGTGACATGCTATTTTATCTATTTTTCTTTTAAATTTTGTATCCCCAACATATGTAATAATTAAAATAACAATTGGAGGGGGCCAGGGAGATGGCTCAGTAGCATAAGCACTTGCCTGGCAAGTCCAAGGGCCTAAGTTCAATCCCCGGTTCCACAAAGAGAGAGAGAGAGAGAGAGAGAGAGAGAGAGAGAGAGAGAGAGAGAAAAAAAAAAATTATGTGCTCGGGTAATATTGATTCAATGGTGATTCAATGAGGAAGCAACTCATGTAGTAAACACCTATGGGAGGAAGAAGGACTTTCCTGGAAGGAGTGGGTTAAGGAGGTTCATCCTCCACCCCAAGGTGATTGGTACCTACTTAGAATATCAATCATTGCTGTCCCTAGGGGAAGTATCTACAGGAGTAGTTCTTTTTCCTCTTGACATCTGGCCTTTTTTTGTCTTCTGCATTGACTGTTTGACTGCCTGTAATATTTCTATCCAACTTAGCTATCAATAAT
>NW_004524612.1:13487045-13488962 GCF_000260255.1 Octodon degus
TGAAGTACTCTGTTCCATGCTTTTCTTGCCTGCATGGTTTGTGAAGAGAAGTCGGCTGTAATTCTGATGGGTTTTCCTTTGAATGTGATCTGCTTCTTTTCTCTAGCAGCTTTCAGTATATTATTCTTGTGCTGAATTTCTGGGATCTTGACTATTATATGCCTCGGTGTGTTTTTAATGGGGTTGAGGTTACTTGGCATTCTGTATGCTTCAGTTACCTGAATATCAGATTGTTTCCTCATATTTGGGAAGTTTTCTGCTATTACTTCTGCCCATATTTTTTAATGTCATTTGTATTGACTCCTTCTTTGTCATTAATGCCTATTAGTCTCACATTGTTCATCTTTGCATCATCTTGCAGGTGATGGATTCTTTTTTCCTGCACCCTAGTTGTTTTTAAGAGATCCTTTCTTACATTTTCACTAGCTGCACCAGCGTCTTCAAGATCTGAAACTCTGTCTTCATTTTCATTTAAATGGTTTTGCAAGCTTGTGATTGAGATTTTAATTTCTTCTATATCTCTTTGACTCTGCTTCATGTGATCTATTTGTTTCCTGTATTGCTCATTCAAGGAATCCATCATTTTTCTAATCTCCTCTATTTTTTTATCAATGTCTTCTTTAGAAGCAGTTAGCAATTCTTTTACTGCAGTGTTTTTTTCAGATTGGGTTTCCTCCCTATGTTTCTGTAGTTGATTCTTTACTTCAGATGCTATGAGTTCTGAGAATACTTTTTTTATTTCAGAAAATAATTCCGCTCTGAGTTCCTCTATGACTCTCTGCTGTTGCTTATTTACTATCGACGCTATTAATTCGTCCATTTGAGCTGAGCTAGTGTCCTCTGTACTTGTTCTGGGTGGGTGTTGGGTTTCCTCCATATGTTTCTGTATTTGATTCTTTACTGCCGATGTTATTAATTCAGGGATTTCTTTTTTCATTTCCAATCTGAGTTCCTTTATAGCTTTCTGCAGCTGTTTCTTTATTTCAGAAGCCGTTGATTCATTGCTTTCAGCTGTGTGAGTCCCAGTTTGTTCTGTGTTAGTGTCCTCTGCACTTGTTATGGATGGGCTTGAGTTCTGAGATTGCATTTTGCTCCTTCTCATTGTCATTTTGTGTAGCACTGTCTTCTGACCTTTGTTGTGGATCTTTGTTGCAGTTATAGCCTTAGCACCTACTGAAGTTCAGGTGTAGATCTACAAAGTTTGGATTTATCCAGCTGTACCTGGTTTGGGTCTGGCTGCTGTGCTCAGCTCCTTCCTGCTGCTGCCCTTGGAGGTGGACCTGTTGTGCCCCTCTGGCAAGATGTTCTGCTCCTGGACTAGCTGGGTGGTTCTGTCCCCTACACTCTCTGCAGGGATTGCAGCTGAAGGGTTTCACCCCAGGCCTATATGCCAGGCCTGAGCTGAGTCTGGAGGGGACAAGGTAGAGTAGGGGGGAGAGGCAGTTCTCCCACACACTCACCAGGCCTGGAATAGGACTGGATCTGGGGGTTCCCAGAAAGGACAGAAATTCCTACTCTGTGTGCAGGGTATGGGGGGGTACTATGGAGTGATGGGGGGGTGTCTCAAGAGGGTGAAAGAGGGTGTCACCCATGCTGCGCCTGGGCTGGGACCAGTAGGTCCTGCCGGCGCAGGGTAGCCAGAAGCTCTCCCACACACTCACCAGGCCTGGGCTAGGACTGGGTCTGGGAGTTCCAGAACGTGGCAGAAATTCCTGCTTGGTGGGCAGGGTGGGGGAGGTGCTGCAGAGTGGTGGGGGGGCATCCCAAGGGGGTGGAAGAGGGTCTCACCCATGCTGCGCCTGGGCTGGGATGAGTAGGTCCCGCCAGCGCAGGGTAGCCAGTAAACAGGAGTTTTGAAATGATCTCAGCTTGAATAAATTTTAAAATTAACAAACAGAAAAAAATAAGTAAGTAAAA
>NW_004524612.1:13489062-13508890 GCF_000260255.1 Octodon degus
AAAAATTTATTTTTTATGAAAACCAAAATTTTAATGTCAAATTCTACTGAAATAAGTCAGCACTGAATTGTGAATTTTTCTCCTTATGGTATCAATGTGATTTGCAATGCAACTATTAATGTTAAATAACAGTTTCCAACATTTCCTTTCTCTCTTTGCTTTTTAAATGAATTTTTCTGCCAGGTGTCCTACAAAATCACAATCGATGGGACAACATATACTGTAAACCTAGTACAAAAGTAAGTGACCATTATTCTATAAAATATCTTGGCTCTATTTATTCATGCTTAAAATTATCCAGAAGGTAATTATTCCACATGATAAAGTGTTTCTGACTCATTTTGTATTATTTTGTACTTTTAAAAAGATATTTTACATCATTACAACAAATACCTAGCAATCACAGCCTCCTCATTCAGATTTATTTGGGGATACCAGTGAGGTTTCACATTGGTACCCCCAAATTTTGATAGTTTTCTACCTGAAAACACAAGTCTCACTTGTTTTCAAGTTCCCTTCTATATATTTATTTGAAGATAATGGTAGATTCTTGGCATGAATCATGACAATTTTTAAAATTAGGAGACATACTGCGCCACAGTGTGTTGAGGGTTTAGGTAACAACTGTAACTAGCCAAACTCATGCTCATTCTGGCTAACAAATTTTGGGGAAAATGCAGACCATACCAAGCTGTCTGAAATTTCTAAGGACCCCAGACAATTCTTCCATCTGCAAGACTAACAATCTTGCTTCAATTCTGGAGGTTTCTTGGGAACTTAAAAAGATGCCTATCTGTATGGAAATTCTACATTTGAATAATACTGAATCAACTAGACATACTTGTATAGGCAAATGGCAAAATGAAGGTTAAAATCTGAGGACATACCCCAGAATAAAATACAAAGTCGGGAATGATGAGACAGGGCAAAGAATATAGAAATATATGTGATTGAGTGAGTCAAAAATGACTAACTTTGGGGACCAAAAGGATAATTCATCAAGTTCAGATCAGAGAAGAGGCTGCAATGTGCATTCAGTGGCACCCCGGGAACACTTTATGGAGTCTATTCATTTCTTTTTTATTCTTCCTTTTAAACTTCCATTCCTTACTTAATCCTCGCTGCTTACCTAGGTAAGGCCCAGGCTCTGGACTTCCCAAGTGTGCGTAGCCCGAGCAGTGAGCTCTGCTTTGGGATTGTTTGCTGCCGTGGTCTTTCCTGGTCCTTCTGTGGACGTGCAGACCTCTCTGAAAGTGGGTCTAGGTGCCTCCTGGGCCCACTAGGTTGCCTCAGTGTTTACTTGTTTTGATCCCAAGGTTTCAGCCATGAAGGGTCTATTTGGGATTCATTTTATATCTGCATAAAATATATAAAGATCTTCTTTTTCATGGTCAGAAATGGTCAGGCCTGGGGATCTTCCTTCTGGCCTTGGTCCATGCACAGCAGGAGCCCCAATCTTTGCAGGCTGCTATAGCAAAATACCATCCAGTGGACATCTTAAAAGCATTAGCGGTGTACCTCCCGCGGTTCCACAGACTAGGAAGCCCACAACATCAAGGCTCTAGCAGATTCGCTGTTTGGCAAAAGCCCACCTCCTGGCTCACAGAACGGCTGTCCTTGCTGTGCCTTCACGTGGTAGGAGAGGTCAGCTGCCTGGGGTCTGCTTCATTGGGGCATTGGTGGACCTCACGAGGGTGCTCCCTCAGGACCTCCTCAAGTCCTAAGCATGCTGTCTCCTAAAGCATCACTCTGGGGATGAGTTTTCAACACACAAACTCAGGTGCGACGCACACAGATGATAGCAGCAGACACTGACTTTCTCTTTCTTGTTGACACATTTCAGAGGAGATGTCTAGCTTTGTGCTTTTCACAAGAGCACTTCAATAATGTGTCTTCACGCTAGGGACCAGAGGGCGTTAAGGCACGATTTGGGTTCAGGTTCTGCCCTGATCCCACCGCGTCACCTGCCCGCTCGGCCAGCTGCAGCCTGCCTACTCTTCGTTTTCGAGTCTTGGATCATTCCTTTGAATGCAAAGGGACAGTAACTGTTTTAGACACTGAACTCCATCTAGGTATCACCAACTTGGAGCTCCCTTTGGTCTCTTGCAGCTTCTTAACTGCTGTTTCTGAAGCAGCCATAGACACTATGCAAACAATTGAGCACTGCTAAGTCACAATATCCTTTTGCTTATTCTTGTCTTCCTGTATCCATGAGACATGGATATCAAGTTTCTTAGCACACTTCTGCCTGCATGGGTGATCATATATTTTGTATTAACCTGTTATGATGTCATCTTTCTAATGTTAAACTAAGCTTTAGCTCAGGAATGATCCTATTCTTGATATGTTATATTTTCTGTATTGTTTAGTTGATTGTATTAATTAATATTTTCTTTTGTATCTTATATTGTGATTATAATGAAGGCCCAAGATTGTCCACAGAAAGGACTCATGAAGGACTTGTTGCATAGTGATATGGATTTCTTACAGAAAGGAGGTATTGTAGCCACAGAGATGAGAAGGTGCAGGGTAAGATTAAAGGTCTCATGCTTGCACCAGAAATGCTGCTTCCTGGAGGGCATGACCCGAGATGTGTGGGACACGTCTCCTCCTCAGGAAACCCAAGACTGATAGGTCTTTTCTATCCTGCTCGTTAATGACCCCAAAGCAGGCTGAATGAACAGGTAAAAGATGTGTGGTGGAGACAAGGTGATCCACACTGTCAGCGGTACGGTTTCTCTAAGAAGAATATATGAATCTGTAGTTAGTAAGTGAGTGTCAATGCTGTCGTGGCCACAGCTCGAGGCATCCCTGGGGATCCTCATGGGGCCACTGCAGATGGGCTCCAAAACAGCCTTGCAGTGGTCTTTTCTGGTACATCTCTCATTTTCCATCCCTGGAGAGCAGCTTGAAGAGGACCCCTCCTTTACATCATCTGGTCCTGTTTAGCTGGGAAGCTGATTGCACCTTGTTTGGATACTTTTTTAGCTATCAATTTAATTTTATGGCAAGTTTTTGACTGCACCTACCCATGCAGATCTGCGTTGATGTGCAGATCTCTGCTAGACGCTCTTCTGTTCTGAACTCAGCACTTCAATTTACAGCACACGAATGCTCAGGGTACTTCCTTAATACATCAAGTGCCACCTGCCAGCTAGGCTCAAGGGCTCAGGTTTGTCTGCTTGCCATTAACCATATCAACGGAGGCCCTCTGCTTGGGCGCAAAGGAAAAAGGGATTTATTTAAAGCTAACACACAGGAGATGTGGTTGCAAATCCCCACATCTGTATTACTACTCTTGGTCATCTTTGGTTCATTCCTTTTTCTTTTCTTTCTTTTTTTTTTTTTTTTTTTTTTTTTTTTTTTTTTTTTTTTTTTTTTTTTTTTTTTTTTTTTGTATTTTTAGGAAAGGGTCTACAGGGTGTTCAGGGTCTCACTACTAGATCAGACTCATAGTGATTCTCCTGTTTACAGACTCCCAAGTGCTGGGATTACAGGCACGTGCCACCACACCCAGTCTCAACTGCCATCTCAGCGCGCCCTGGGGCCAGGACCAGCATGGCAGGCCTGGGGATTGAACCCCCGGCCCCTCAGCTTGTTTGCAGGCACTTTAATCCCTGAGCTATTTGGCAGGCCTTCATTCCCCTTTATTGGTGGGAGGGGCACTCCAATATTGAGGCTCACAGTTGCATATCCCATCTCTTCTTTGAGGCTGAGGAAAGGAGGGGTTTTTTTTGTGCTGTGGGATGGAGTTTCCCTCTATTAAAAAAAATTAACTTTTTACACAGAGTTATACCTGCTTACATCGTCTGCCTGGACTCCTTTTTCTTCCATTTCTTTCATATAGTTATTCTTAAACTCTTCTATTTATCCATACAGACATCGTACAGTCTTAATTACTGTGATTTCAACATCTCTTTAGCCAGCTTTATTGCTTGATTAAAAAATCTACTCTTTTTTTTTGGGGGGGGGATTGTACAGAGGACATTACACTTGCCAGGTAGGTACTGTGACACTGCGCTAAATCCCTGGCCCAGAATATCTACTCCTGGTCCTTTGAATTTCCATGTAGTTCTTGTAATCTCTTTTTCTGTTGTCTTTTGTTTTATGTCAGTGAGCTTCTTCTGATATATTCTTCTACCCTACTTTTAATACTCTATATTAGCATGCTGACTTTGAAGTTATTGAACATAAAACAAGTTCCTACAGTACTTCCACCAAATACTAGAAACTGTTTGAGCCTTAGACTTTTAACATTGAATCACTGGCTTCTGCCTTTTTATCATGTTTTGTTTTTGTTTGTTTGTTTCTTTCTTTCTCTCTTTCTTTGTGGCCAGCTCAGCCTGGCGCGGTATGTGGTGCAGGGAATTGAACCCCGGTCCCTGTGCTTGCCTAAGCAGCACTCAGTCTGCTGAGCTATCTTGCTGGCCCTATCATTTTTTTTCTTTTCTCTTCCTTCTTTTCCCCACCCTACTTCCTCTTTCCTTTTGAACAGTTTTTTCCTATTTCACAATATCTATTGTAAATTTTGGTCCTTCTTTTCTCTTTCAGTTTCTCATACCAGGGAGACAATATGATATTTATACATGTATGTCTGATTTAGTTCACTTAACAGTATGGTCTCATGTTGCATCCATTTACCTAGAAATGTCCTGAGTATATGCTTCTTTATGGCTGAGTAGTACTTCATTGTATTAAAAATCATTTTTGCCTGCTCCTCATTTAATTGGCTTTGGGATTGTTTCCAAGATTTAGCTATTACAAACTGTGCTGCTATAAACATGGGTGTGCATGAATTGCTTTGGTATGGTTGTAATTCTTGAACCCCGGAAAGATATCCAAAAGGGAAAGAGCTGGTCAAATGGGACCTCTAATCCTAGTTTATGAGGAATCTTCACTCTAATTTCCACAGTCTACATTCCCACCAACAGTGGAAAAGTGTTCCTTTATCCCAACAACCCCTCCAGCATCTGTTATTTACTGATTTCTTGATGATAACAATTCTTTTTGCACTGAGATGGAATTTCAGTGTTGTTTTAATTTGCATCTCTCAAATGATCAGTGGTAGGGCCAGCGAGATAACTCAGTGGACTAAGCACCTGCTTAGGCAAGCACAGGAACCAGGGTTCAATCCCTGGCACCATATGCCATGATGGCCCTGTCCCCAGGCATGCTGAACCAGCGATCCAGTCCCAGCATGGTGGTACATGCCTGCAATCCCAGTGTTGGGAGGCTTAAAAACAGGAGGATCCCTACTAGTCTGGGCTGTATAGTGAGACCGTGCACAAAAGACAAAAAAAAAAAAAAAAAAAAAAAAAAAAATCAAATGATTAGTGTTGAACTTTTTTAAATGTATATTTAATTGCTGCTTGCATTTCTCCATCGGAGAAGTGTGTATTTTTCTGATGCCAGTTATGAATTGGGTCTTTAAATTTTGGGGGTCTGATTTTTTTCAATTCTTTTTGGGGGAGAGGTACAGGAAACTGAACTCAGGGCCTTGCACTTGCCGGGCCGCTCTTGTACCACTGAGCTATATCCCCAGCCTCGATTCTGTTGGTCTGAACATCAGTCCTTTGTCTGAGGGACAACTTTTATCTTAATATTTTTCTCCAAAACAGGCAAATGAACACATCCACCATCTCAAACGCCGTAATGTTTAGGATCTGACCCCTTTGCAATCTTCGATACTGTAAGCTACAGTCACAGTGCCGTACGATATTCAGAACTTGTTCATCTTTACTGAAACTGTACTTTTCAAACATCCTCTCCTCATTCTCCCTCCTCATGGCCAGGCCCTAGCGACTACCTTTCTCCTCTCTGCTTCTATGAATTTGGGGCTTTTCGAACCCGCTGATAAGTGAGGTTGCATAATAATTCTCTGGTCTGGCTTGGTTCACTTGATGTAATGGAATGTCTGCAAGACAGAGCTGTGTTTTCAAGAGCTCTAGGATTTTCTTGTTAAGGCTTAATAACATTCCACTGTTGATATCAGGGAAAGAAACCCCCAAACTACTAGGTGTCCAGTACAAATGTTGTGCACTTTAAAATCGAAGAATGAATTTTGGAAACAAAGGAGGTTAAAAGCAGAATATACTTAGTGAGGGAAAGAGAGCTTCTGTCGGAAATTGAGACAGAAGGGGTCCCAAGTGGCTTGCCAAGGACCCTGCCTTTTCTAGGGACTTTTGTGGAGCAAATCCATGACATGAGGTGAGTCCAAGGTAGAGAAAATGGAAAATCACAAGGTGGCCATGTGGTGGGACAAAACTATGTTCAGCCAATAAGATTACAAGTATAATTAGCCAGGTAAAATTGATTAAATCGAGATCAAATGGGGAAGAGAGTCACAGAGCAAGCAAGAATGAATACAGAACAGGGGCCTTTCCTGTAGGGAGTTGGCTTAGTGAGTCTTCCTGGCTTTCTCAAGGTGATAGAGACCTGTTTGGACTATCACTTCCTGATGTTTATCCTTAGAGATGTATATGGGTGCCTTTATTTCATCTTTCGTCTTGAGGTCTGGCCCGCATCAGAGGTGACCGTCTCTCTCCACAGTTGCTGGGGGCCGCCAGTTAGCTCAGCTGTTTAAGTGCCTGCTTGTGCAAATGCAGTCAGGCCCAGGATACCAGCTGGATCCCCAGACCCACCCTTAAGGCAGCCTGAGCCAACCAAAAAAAAAAAAATCCTTCTCCCACAGCTGCAAGGTATCTCATCTTCTGCACTGGCTATTTTGGGGGTCTACCCTTATCTGACTGCCTATAATAATTTACTTAATTGCATATAACATGTGGTGGTGTGTGTGTGTGTGTGTGTGTGTGTGTGTGTGTGTGTGTGTTTCCCCCACATTCTTTATTCATTCATCCATTGATAGACAATTAGCTTGATTTATGTCTTGACTATTATAATCCTACTTCAGTGAACTTGGAACGCAGATGTCTCTTCAGCATACTGATTTCCTCTCCTGCAGATATTTATACACAAGTGAGACTGTTGGAATAAATAATTCTGTTTTAATTTTTCAGGCACTTCCCTACTGATTTCCATAATGGCTGTACTAATTTACGTTCCTGCTAAAACTATACCGGGGCTCTTTTACTTATTATCGTTTTGATTTACATTTTCCTGATAGCCAGGGAACAGTGAGCAATTTACAAACATACTTGTTGGCTTTTTCTTTTGTTTTTTTTTAATTTTAGGGAAGGGTCTACAGGGTGTTCAGGGCCTCCCTGCTAGATCGGATTTGTAGCGATCTGCCTGTTTACAACCTCCCAAGAGATGGGATTACAGGCACGCACCACCCATGCACCAGGGGGCGGGGCGGGGGCAGGGGCCGGGCCTGCACGGCAGGCCTGAGGCTCAACACCCACCCCACCCCCTACTCTCCGACCACGCACACACTCCCCCCCAACCCCCCACTTGCTTGCAGGCACCCTTTAATCCGCGGAGCTATTTGGCCGGACCTCATTGGCTTTTTCTATGAACTCTTTTGAGAAATATTTATTCACACTATCTTTACTTTTTAAAATTATTTTTTCTTGCTGCCCAATTCCTCATGTATTTTTAAAAATTAAATATTATCCCTTTATCAATCATTTTGTGGTTTTTCTTCCACGCATGTAGCTTGTCTCTTATGCCGTTCTTCTGTGCAAAATGTTTTTATCCCACTTGTCCACTTTTGCTTTCATTATTTGTGCTTTGCGGTGCTTATATTAAAAAAAATAATTGCCCACACTCACTAGGAAAGTGTTCCAGACTGCATTCTTCTAGTAGGTTTATAGTTTCAAATCTTACATTTAAGTCTTGAATCCATTTCAGCTGATTTTCACATTGATGTGAGACAGAGGTCCGGTTTTATTCTTGTGCATGGGGACACCCAGCTTTCCAAATCAAATTTTTTGAAGAGATTTTTTTCTTTCTCCATTACGTGGTCTTGACACCTTTCTAAAATGTCAGCTGAGGGCCAGGGAGTTGGCTCAGTGGAATAAGTGCTTCCCTGGCAAGAGCAAGGGCCTGAGTTCAATCCCTGGTTCCGCAAAAAAAAAAAAAAAATTAAAATACATAAAATGTCAGCTGACCGTAAATGATGCACGGTCCTGTGTCTCTGGTCTGTGTCCTGTCCCACTGGGCTACTTATCTGTCTTTGCGTTGGCAGCAGCACCAAAGCCGTACCTGCTTTCCGTATGGTGGCCTTGACATCAAGCAGTCTGCCCGTCTGCTGTGTCCTTTCTGCTCAAGATTCCTTGGCCATTTGGGGAAATTTAGCAAGGAGGTGAAAGCTCTATGCTGAAAAATCTTTTTTCCTGCCAGCCTACCTATCCATAGTAAATCTAGTAAGTCTCTTTTCCAAAATCCAACTTCAGAAAGCAATTTTCCCATTAAATTTTTAACCTTTATCTTTACAGAATATTTTTACCTCATTATTTTAAAGTTTATGGATATGATAATGCAGGAATTATGAAACCTCTCGATCAACAGATTAAGGTATGTCTTGTGTCTGTGTTCCAGATCGTGGCCTGTTTTTATGAAATGAGTTTTCATGCTATATTACTTAGAGTTCACTGTTCTGGAGTAGAAGGGTTACGGTCAGCTTTTGTTTCAATACACATGTTATCGTTTCCTTTCAGGATGTATACTCAGCCCTGTTAAACACATGCCTGCCGAACCAGAGATGATGGTTATGTTTCCGGATTACTTGTTTCGGGACGTTGTGGTAGATGTGCTCTTGTCCCTGCGGCAGTTTCCTTCGAGCCTTCCTAGGGTTTGAATACAATGTAAAGTACTCGCAGAAAAGAATTATGATTTGAATTAGGGAACCTAACTTTGAAAAGAAAAGAACAATCTAAAGTGCCCCTTAAAATATACCCGGGGATCAAATAAGTACACATAACGTTGGAGGAACACTTGGTACTATATTAAATTTTCGTATGCTGTACTTGGAACACCGAGACCTTCACTTACTAATGCCTGTAATTTTTTTGGCAAAAAGAATCTGGAAATGTGGATAGAGTTGCCAGGAATTATCCTGCCTTTGCCCTGCCACAATAATTGCTATTTTTTTCTTTTCCATTTGTATTACCAATTTCTATATTGTGAATTAATCATTTACACAGGCAAAGATTTTCACAGAGGAAATAATAGACATAGTACTTATTTTAAATTCTGTCTGAAAGATCAGCTACATCTGAGTCAATGAAGATACATAATACCTACTGTTAAATAATGTACTATGCACATAAATATGTATGTTTATAGGAATATGGGGAAGAGAGGATATGGAAAGACCCAGAGCCATGATATCTCCGTGGGGGCGCATACCTCGATGGTCCCCCAAAGCCTTATGTACTTACAGGTGGGGATTTGGGGATCTGGCTGGAACTAGGGTGTGTGATCCTGGGATTAAGGGTGTGTGGTACTAAATTAGTCCAGTGATTAGAATTAGCATATTTTAGGTGACACCTCCCTAAATGCTGGTAGCCTGGATAGAACGGAAGGGGGGGGGGTGGCCGCAGGCTGAGGGCTGGCCCCCCTCAGCCATGCTGCAGCTCTGGCCACTTAGGTTAGAAGCGCAGGCTGCCGCAGGCTGAGGGCTGGCTGCTGGCTGCTAATTGCTGACCGCTCCCTGCTTTCTGCCTGCCATCCATGGACTATCTCTCCTCTATGACGCCCCTCTGCTAGTCTGCTCTGTCTTGGAGCCAACCAACTATGGACAGAAAACTCTACAGACTGGGAGCTAAAATAAGCCTTTCCCCCTTTAACTTATGGCTGTAGGGTATTTTGTCTCAGTGACAAGAAAAGTAACTAAGACAATCCCATACTTAAATTTTATATCGTACTGCCAAACTTAACTCCCAGGAGGTAACCATGAGAAAAAGAGAAGTGTAGCTAAAAAGACCAAGCCGAAAGTGTTCTATTAATCACTGAATATGGTAAGTTCAGGGCCGGCTAAATAGCTCAGCAGATTAGAGCACCTGCAAGCAGGCACAGGGGCTGGGGTTTCGATCCCCAGGCCTGCTGGGCCGGCCCCACCCCTGGGGCGTGCTGAGATGGCAATCAAGACTGGGTGTGGTGGCGCGCGCCTGTAATCCCAGCTATTGGGAAGCTGTAAATGGGCAGATCACTTCTATTCTGATCTGGTAGTGAAACCCTGAACATCCTGTAGACCCTTCCCTAAAATACAAAAAAACCCCACAAAAAATGGTAAATTGTTGAATGTTAATCTCAAATGTAATGAATAGATGGTGTCATGTAGATAAATTATGTTTTTGCCACTGCCACAGATGTAATTCTAATCAAGGAACAATAAATTCAAATTCATTACATTAGGTAAAAATAGGTAAATTTATTAAATTGTTTTGCTTAGAAGTTTCACAAATGATATGCATCCATAAATCATATTTTCTTTGAAAATAAAGACCTCTATTCAAAAACAAATCAGTCAGCAGACCACCACAGTGACTACTTTTAAGGGACACAAATATAGCATATGGGGAGTTTCTGTTACCTGATTTTTGTTATTGTTGTTATCAATCACAGGTCAGCCTTTCCTGTTTCTTGCTTGTCTTGTAGTTTGTGTTACAAATCGGACATTTTATTTTTTTAATTTTTTTTATTCATTTTTTTATTTTTGCAGTACTGGGGATTGAACTCAGGACCCTGCGCTTGCCGGGCAAGCACTTCTTCTACTGAGCTATCTCCCCGGCCCTAAATTGGACATTTTAGATAACATAGCCAACCTGAGTACTGCCTGCAATCCTGGGGTGTAGAAGCAATAGCTGCTGACTTGTTTAGTAAGGGAGATTATTTTAGTGATATTTGTACAACCCTACCCTCCCAACACAGGGTGCCAATTCTCTGTTGTCACTTCCCAGGGAGGTACAGTAGGGCCCACTCTCAAGTTCCCTGGGGTCAAGGGGTTTGGTGTGCTCCCTTTGTCCTATGTCTGGCCTCAGGTCGCTGTCAAGCTCTGCTACCTGTGGGCTGAGTGCTGTAGTGCCTGGGCACGGCTTGCTCTAGGGTCTCAGTGATCAAACTGGGCTGCCAGTTCTGCTGTCCTGTGGTTGCTGTTTGTTTTGCCCCTGAGAGGGCTTCTTCCATCCACTTGCCTGCTCGGGAGGGTCTGTATATTCAAGGAATCAATGAAGCTCCTGCCAATGGTCCCCAGCACAACCAGCACCATTTTAGAGTGTTTTGAGGTTTTCACCTCTCTGCCTTCTTGAGAATGAAGCTGTCCATTGCGGAAGTATCACGCACTCTCTTGTCTTACAGCCTGCCTCTCCCACCAACAGGCAGCAGCTCTGAGCCAGGAATGGAGGCTGTGCACCTTATATTTCGTTCCTCTGGGCTCTGGCTGTCAGCAGGCCTGGGCTTTCTCTTACTGGGAGACGGAGAGTCTGCTGTGGGCGCAGCCCTTCTGGTCGGGTGTCTGCATCCTCACTCAGCTTCATTTCTCGTTCACGGTCTTCCTCTTGGCTCAAGCCTTCTGCACTAAAATTGGCTCTAGATCCAGAGACAGAACAGTACCTAGGAGCGCCCTTGACCAAAGATCAGTGCACGGGCCAGAGCTTTCTTTGTCCTCTCCCCGTGGCAAATGCAAACCCCAACAGCTTTGGAGGCTTTCTTAGAGGTCCAGCCTCCTTTTCTGCTGTCGGCTTCTTAGCACTGGGACTGGAACTTTCCCGTGCACCATTGGAAATGCTCCATCTTGGCCTTCCTGGGTTTTTCTGCCGCTTTTTCAGTTTTCCTTGTGGCTCCAGCTTGCTGCGGCTTTTCATGTTTGTCTTCTGCGTCTCTTCAACCATGGCTGTCCAGCACCTTCTGCCCCAGAAGCAATGACCGGTGTCCCCCTCACCAGCCAGTGCAAGGGACTGAAACAGGGATAGCTAGCTAGCTCGCTAGCTAGCTAATTACCTAGCTAACTATCTATTATTTAGTTACTTAGAGTAAGGGTCTTGCTAAATTGCCCAGGCTGGCAGGCCTCAACTTGCAATCCTCCTGCCTCAGACTCGCTGAGTGCTAAGATTACAGGCATGTGTCACCACAACCAACTCTGTTTGTTCTCTGTTTTTAGATTTTTGCTACAGAGTCTCACTATCTCTGTGCTCATTCTTTGTTTTGTTTTGGTTTTTGCTTTTTGAAGCAGGGTCTCCTTACGTAGCTTAGCCAGACCTTGAGATGTTTGTAGTGCACTGAGCAATCTCGCCGGCCCAGCATCTGTTCTTTTGTTTTTGTTTATATTTTTTAGGGAAGGGTCCGTCGGGTGTTCAGAGTCTCACTACTAGATCAGACTCATAGTGACCCGCCTATTTACAGCCTCCCAAGAGCTGGGATTGGAGGCGCCTGCCACCACGCTCAGTCTCACCTGATGCCTCAGATAGCCCCCGGGGGCAGGGCCAGCATGGCAGCATGTTTTTAAAGTCATTTTTTAAAACTAATTCCAAAGCCTTAGATTATTTTAGATCAATGTCTTTCTGAATTTTCTTGAAAGCATAGGCTACGTCGTCTTTTATTAAAAATACCTAACATATATTTATTTGATGGACCCTGGAGGCACGCCCACGGAGCTGCATCCCTACGCCCATTTCACTTTTCCTTTTGAGACAAGCTTTCACTAAATCTCTGTGCTGGCTCGGCTGGCCTTGAACCTTCGAATCTCCTGCCTCAGCTGCTGGAGCAGCTAACGTACTCTCCATCACACACGAGCCACACTCAAGGCTCCAGGGCAGTGTCTGTGAAGCTTCTCTGAGGAGTTTTTAGGGAAATAGCCAGCAGTGCTGGGCTGCAGCCGGCTCCTAAGCGTTCTCCCGGCGTCTGGGCCTGGGTAGACTCCCCTCACTTCTTAGCTGCCGCAGGCTTCTGCTAAGTGATGTGGTTCCCACATTCCCAGTGCAAACATGGGTACAGAAGTCACACCCAAGTAACCCTGTGCCCTTGGTACCACCTCCTGCCCTGGGCACCGTCCTCAGCTTCCTGCACTTCTGAAACTGAGGCCGCGGTCCCTGAGTGTGAGCAGTGTTTCCTGCCCGGGCCTTAGCTCCACGCATGCTGCCGGCCGGGGAGCCCCTTTCGCCTCAACCCTGCGTACTGAATCGCCCAGCAAGGCCAGGGTCTTCCGCGGCGGCCAGGGTTTGCATCCTCCGTTCTCACTCTGCCTGGCTTGGTAACTGAAGTTTACAAAAATTGTCCAGCATTTATAACTGTGAGAGAGTTAAGTTTGTACAAGTTACTCCACTATCACATTCAAATTAGATTTTTTGTTGTCATTGTTGCTTTGTTTTTGTTATGGTTATTTTGAGACAGAGTCTTGTTGTTTGGCTCAGGCTGGGCTTGATCTCACTACTTAACCCAGGTTAGCCTCAAACTTGCAGCGCTCCTCCTGCCTCAGCTGCCCCAGGGCCAGGATTGCCAGCGTGGGCCACCACAACAGGCTCAAATTAGTTTTAAAAAATACATTATTTCTCTTTTGGATTCATTTTGTTTCTCTTCTCATGCACAACTAAGTCAGAAGAATACAAAAAAGTGAACTTTTGATCCTTGTTTTCCATAAGCTCTAGAGATCAGGAAAGCCATGCTTAATTTACACCTAGTGAAAATACTCTCATTCTGTATGAACCTGTGGGAAGAACTTGGGAAAATTGAGCCATGTGCTCATCTAACAGCTTTATGAACTGGGGATGGGAACGAGGAGTACTTGATGAACGCACAACGTCCGTCTCACGTATCTGAAAAGTTATCTTTAGCGCGAGCTGTTCTAATACATATTATATGTATTTTGTCTTTATGTTTCAGAATTTTTGCTACTACCAAGGATACATCGAAGGCTATCCAAAGTCTTTGGCGATCATTAACACCTGTAATGGACTCAGGTTGTCGTACATGAGTATATGGATTATAAAATAGATTAAATTAGTTTTCATGATGGCTCCTCCCCTTATGCTAAATTATTTGCATATTTGGAGACCATGTGATATTAATAACTTGACAAATGCCCATCACATTAGCATTGTGCATTAGCCAGTGAGCTTGAAAAAGGTCCACAGTAACGTTCTTATTTCACCTCCTAAGACTAGGGCTAATAAGAATGTGCATACCAGTGAAAGTTAAATGGCATCTCATTGGCTTAAAAATGTATTCATTTATTTATACACCTTCTTTTTGGCATCTGTAGGGGCTTACTGCAGTTTGACAATATCAGCTATGGAATCGAACCTCTGGAGTCTTCTCTTGGTTTTGAACACTTGCTTTATCAAGTAAAACATGAGAATAAAAGTGTTCTACTCTACGCTGAGAAAGACACTAGCTTAAAAAATGTGACCTATAAAATAAAAAGTGTAAAGGTAAGTGTGTGGACGGCGAGGTTGTCATCTTACCGCAATAGACATGCGGCAGTGTACGAGTCTTCTGGGAAGCAAGTTATTCACTTCCCTCCCCCCCCACGCACCCAGACTTCTAAGTGGACACGTGCAGCAGGGGTGATGAACTAACAGACCTGCAGCTAGCTGGGTGGGCTTGCCTGCAGTGCCTGACATTTCTGTATTATTGGTCACGTTCTCTCACTTTTTATTTTATTAATTTCAATATCTTCAACTTTGTGGTCAGATTAGCTAAACATGTTTCCAGTAAAGTGTGACTCTTTACAGTAGCATGTTGTGGTTATTTTTAATGGTAAATTAGATCTGACCATTTTTGTCCCCTGAAATAGGTCCTTTACTTCATTCATTTTAATGCAACATATGATATAGTATAGATTGAACCTACCCCCATGTCATTTTTTTGTCTTATGTGATCCTTCCTCATTTATTCTTTTCTCTTTATATTATTTTTATTAAAATATTTTATTTTCTTGGGCTGGGGAGATAGCTCAGCAGAATAAGCGCCTGCCTGGCGAGCACAGGGTCCTGAGTTCAATCCCTGGTACTGAAAATAAATAAATAAAAAAATAATATATATATATATATATACATTTTTTTTCTTTTCCTCTCCTAAAGATCTTTTAAATAATAGTTTTATGCCATTTGTATCTATATATTGCATAAATATAATATAAATATGAAATATATTCTCACAATATAGTAATGTTAGTGGTGAATATCATTGACAAACTGTGGTACTTGCCGAATCTGATCCACAGACCGCTTACTGAATAAAGGTTTGTTAAAATAGATTCATATATATATATTTATATATTGTAATTTGAAAGGCAAATGGTTTAGCAGAGGCCTACAAAGGGACTTTGTATATTTTCACCCACCCTCCCCATCTTCCACTTTCATAATATTTTATGTAAATTGAATTATAGAATATGGGGTCTTTTATGACTTTTCCCACTTATGTATTTCATTTTAGTTCAGGTATACTATGTTTATCATCACTTAGCTCTGTAATGCTTCTCAATTATTTTCCATCTCATCGGTAGCTCTACATTTCTGAGACCTTCTATTTCATTTTATTTGCCTGCCTTTGCATCCTCAACCAGTCCCACTGCTAAAAATATAATTCCTAAATTTGAATGTTACATTCTCTCACTTTGAGTTATACTCCTTTAATTCTAAATAGAATGGCACCAGAGTCTTACCCATTACTTTATTCTTTCCAACATTTTGAAATATCATTCTATGAAAATATCTGACTCCTCCACAATAAAAATACAAATAAACAAAATACAGTATTATTTCTGAGCTATATATTCACAATTCTCCTTTCTCTCATTTAACAAGCTTATTATTACAAAAAGGGAAGCTGTCTTATGGCTTTTCCAAAAAGACTGTAATCAGTGGTAACCCGCTGCTAAGTCAGCTACTTGTGAAAATCCTCTTTTCTGTATTTACTCTTACTTTTCTTTACACATTTGCATTTTAAATACTATTATTTCTGCTGTTAGTTTGTTAGTCTGTTCGTCTAACCACACATTTTTTCCATGGTCTTACATAAGCTTACAGATCTTCTACTCCCATTCCAATACTGAGTTATTGATCTCACATCAGTTGCCGAAAATGAAAAATGCAGATACACATACTACATTCCATCTCTCTGTCTCTGTCTCTCTGTCTGTCTCTATGTGTCTCTGTCTCTCTGTCTGTCTCTGTCTCTGTCTCTCTGTCTCTGTCTCTCTGTCTCTCTCTCTGTCTCTCTGTCTCTCTCTGTCTCTCTGTCTCTCTGTCTGTCTCTGTCTGTCTCTGTCTCTCTGTCTCTGTCTCTCTGTCTCTCTGTCTCTCTCTCTCTGTCTCTCTCTCTGTCTCTCTCTCTCTCTCCCCTCCCCCCATCTATTTATCTTCATGTTCATTCCCAGGCCCAGAACACTCACATCAGTAACAGCTTGTGTCCCAGTGTCCTCTCAAAGCTTGATGCAGTCATGGAGGGGGTTGCTTTTCAGAGGTGGCTAGATCTATAGTGTGTGGTGCTGGGATTGAAGGATGTGATTATCCAACTGGTCCACTGATTGGGCTGGCAGAGTTCTGCCTAGCATTAACGGTGTGAGTGCTACAGCCTCCCTAGGGCAGGTAGCCTACATAAAATATAAGGGACAGAAAGAGGACTCCTGTGCTTCCCCTGTCTGGTTGCTGTGGATTGTTCCTCTTCTGTGATGCCCCTCTGCCATGCTTCTCCGCCATGCCACCCTACCTAGCAGCCAGCCAACTGAAACCTTTACAAACTGTGAGCCAAATAAACCTTTCCTCCAACTCTGAGTGTCAGATATTTTGTCTCAGCCATGCAGTAGCATGTTCTCAGCCTGTTTGCCAGTATCTAATTCTTCAGCATTTATTTTAACTACCACCCTTCAGGTGGAGACAACTTCATATATCACATATGTAAGAGTTCTCATGTCTTCTATGACTACCTTCTCTTACTAAAGGAAACGGCTCTTGAAGTGTTTTGAACCCTGAAACCTGCCTAACTTGCCAGAATCTAGCATTCGCTTATGCTCTTACATTTAATTTTTATTTACTTAGACAAAGTGAACTTCTTAGTTTTCTGCACACAAATATGCTTTCAGTAAATAAATAAATAAATAAGATTAAACTAAATATTACTACAGTTTATCTGAAATTTGAAAATGGACAAAGACTTCTTAGGACAATGTTAGACAGCTACTTCTTAGTGTTGGCTAAAGAAAAGAAATATTTTATATACTCTAATCCATTAATATGGCCTCAGTATTTTATTTTATTTTTAAATATTTATTTATTTATTTATTTATTTATTTAGTGTGTGGCCAGCTCAGCCCACCAGGGGGCGGGCGGCCTGGCATGTGGTGCTGGGGGATTGAACCGAGGTCCCTGTGCTTTGCTTGAGCTTAGCTTGTTCTAAGTAGGTGCTTTAGACCACTGAGCCATCTCACCAGCCCATGGCCGCAGTATTTTAAATTAAACAGTGTACTCTTGTTTAGGGAATCTAGTGAAATGATGGAATTTTACAAGCAAAAAACTTAGCTTTCCTGTTTAAGGCATGAAGAAAGCATTGTGTATTTAATATTTTATAGAAACACTAATACACATACACACACACACACACACACACACACACACATACACACAAGGATTTCATCTGTCCTTAAAAATCAAAATCCTACATTTCTAAGATTTGAGTCAGGAAAAATAATTTTAAAGCCAGGTGAAATGAGTAATCAATAAGCTCTAAATTTGTCTGCCTGACTTTTCCCAACTTTTTTCCCCTTTTAAGTCATTATAACCTCCATCTTTCTGATATCTATTGAAAATTGCTCCTTTTTTTAATACACCATTCCATTAGTTAACACAGTGTAATAGGAGGTGGTTTTTAACTTTCAAAGGGTTAAAATACCGATATAAAACAAGAAGAGCTACAATAAAAATACACGTAGTAAGTGTTCTCTCAATTTCTGATTCTTTTCAGCCATCAGAGTTCTCTCAGTACATAGAAATGCATGCTATAATTGAAAAAGATTTGGTAAGTATATTCTGATCTATTTGTCTTAAGTCACTTTTATCTTAGCAATTAGGAATTACGAAAATTTGAAATGAGTGTGTGACAGAGGAGAAGTAATAACTTTTCCAGGAAAGCACTTATTCCACTGAGCCATTTCCCTGGCCCTAGTAATAACTTTTCAATAGCAATGTTTTCATACATTTTAAGTTATTTGTGGGTAGGAAATTAGGAATCAAATTTCTGTAAATTTTTTCTTTAATTTTATAAAAACAATGCAAATAAAACAAATGGTAATTTTGTACCAGTTTATGGATAGTTTTGTAATCATAAAAACTTTTTCTGTGCACAGTTAACATTTTTAAAAATTTTTAAATATTTCTTAATTTTTTATCTTTACTGAAAGAGGAAATGAGAATTTCTCATTCAGGAAAATCTTTTTGTAGACAGAAAAGCGTATGGAGAATAGGAGAAAGAGACTAGAACAATAATACTTTATTGTTCCAGGTATTTCTTGAAAGATTTCCTCATGAAATGAAACAATTTCTTGAAATTTACAATTCCTGAAGTTATTTTTTCCATGTTTTTTCTCAATTTTTGTGAGTAACTTCCAACATTACTTTTAAAAAAAATCTCATGTTTTCATAATGTATTTTGGAAATTCCCCAAGGAAATGCCTTCTGCCTTTGTCAATAATTGATTGACCATCAATATGGGTGCTTATTTCTGAACTCCAAATTCTTCCCCACCTACCAGTGTCTGTTATTGCATCCATCCCAAGTGACTTGGGAACTACAGAATTTACAGTAGGCTTTCCAAGCAAGAAGTGTAGCTCTTTACATGTGTGTTGTATTCCTTTTTTATTTTATTTAGTACAGGGTCTACAGGGTCTCACCACACATACCAGACTCATAGAAATTCTCCTCTTGTCAGCCTCCTGAGCACTGGGATTGCATGTGGGCAGCACCACACCCAGTCTCATTCACAGTAATGTATTCTTCATGTAATCTGAATGTGAGACCCCAATTGTACACATTATTTGTAAATTATTTTAACCTCTCTGAAGGTTGTCTATTTTCCTGATGATGTGAGTTGAAGCATAAAGTTTTTAATTTTGAAAAAAAAATACTTATCTCTTTACATTGATCTTTGTGGTATCTTCTTCAAATATCACTGGCCTACAAATGTTATAAAGTACTCCTGGACACTCAATTCTATGTCATTTGTTTAAGTCTAATCTGGTGTCAGGAACACATTGCTGTATTTGTAGTTATTTTTGAAATTGTGGCATATACTCTAAGTTTTCAACTTTGTCTTTGTTTAAAATCTTTCTCTCTCTCTTTTTTTTTTTGGTCCAATCTCTGGACATCCTGTATTATGTCAAATTTTTAAGTAATACAGGAGCAACACTCCAATTCCCCCAAAATGCAAGCTGGAGTTTTGATAAATATTGCTTTGAATATATGAAGCAATTTGGCAAGTTTTGCTATCTTAATACTATTAAGTGCTGCAACCCATAAACAGTGGAGGACTCACCACTCATTTTTGTCTTTCTCTCTCAAACAATTAGGACCAGAGAGCTGGAAGAGATAGCTCAGTGGATTAAGCACCTGCTTAGGCAAGCTTAGGCACTGGGATTCCATCCCTGTACCACATGCTGTGCTGGCCCCGCCTCCGGACATGCTGAGCCAGCCACTGAGACCAGGCATGGTGGTGCACGCCTGTAATCCCAGCACTGGGATGCTGAAAACAGGAGGATCACTGCGAGTCTGAGCTGCATAGTGAGACCCTGTACCAAATGTGTAAACTAAAAAAATGGGACTAGAGGTCTCATTTGACCTAACTATTCCTCTTCTGAGTATTTTCTTTTTTTTTTTTTTTGAAAATTTTATTGATAAACAGATAGCAATGAGACAGTTTCAAATCAAATCGGAAG
>NW_004524612.1:13527810-13532373 GCF_000260255.1 Octodon degus
TTAAATAATTTTAAGATTAAACAGAATATACAGATATATATTTTTTCACTACAAAATGGTCCTTTATTTGCGTCCCCTTTTTTGCTTAGTTTTGTCAGAGATGGGTATTCCATTGCCATTCAAATATTGTAGGTGGATGAATTCAGCAAAATAATCCAATATAGTCCAGTAGACCATAATAGTAGTGGGTTATCTGCAGGACTGGCAATGTCAGAAGTTGCTGACTTGAGCCTTTTACAGCTCAGCATCTTAATATAGTTTTACTTTTTATACCTCGTGTTTATACATATACAGCTACTTTCTCTTAGTTCAATAAGAAGAAAGATTTGTACCAATAGTGTTTGAACAGGATATCATGTCTGCATCTTGTACTACAAATAACTACTATGAAAACAATATGCAATGTATATTTGTACATTATTGTAGCTGTCCTGCTAACCTGTTTTGAAACTGTCTCATTGCTATTTCTCAATAAAATTAATTTAAAAAGAATTAAATTAAACAGAATAACCACAATAATCGAGTGTTAAGCAATGCATATGTAGCTCTAAAAGGTACCTGTATTTTTCAGTACAAGCATCTCGGTGGTGATATAGCTATTGTCACTCAGAAAATTTTCCAGTTGGTTGGACTGATGAATGCTGTAAGTGTTTGCTTCTTAAATAACTTCTGCAAGGGGTTGTGCTCCTGAGACAATTCCCACACCTTCTTTTATGACACTGCCTGAATATTATGTCTTCTGATGTGGCAGAGCTAGGTTTTAATTTCCTATCTGTAAAGTAGGAACAATGATAATTGTAAATAGTTCCTTTTTTTTTTAAAGAAGGGGAGGGGGAAGTCAAGGGATGAGTAGAGGGAAAGGAAAAGTGGACGAAAAAAGAGAGTAGAATGTGCTGGGCACGGGGACCAGCTTCACAAGAAATGCAAACATGATGTAGTACATATGTACAAATAATATAATTTTTAAAAATAAAACTTTAGGTGTGGTGGTGCATGCTTGTAATCTGAGCATTCAGGAGGTTAAGGCAGAAGGATCCTGTGTGGATGAGGCCCACCTGGGCAATAAAATGAGTTCAAGACCAGCCTGCACTATGTAGTGAAACCCTGTCTCAAAAAAGATCATATCAGGGCTGGCCAAATAGTTCAGCGGATTAAAGTGCCTGCAAGCAGGCGCAGGCACAGGGGCCTGGGTTTTGATCCCCAGGCCTGCCATGCTGGCCCCACCCCACCCCCAGGGTGCACTGAGACAGCAATGAGACTGGGTGTGTTTGCTGTAATCCCAGCTCTTGGGAGGCTGTAAACAGGCGGATCACTATGAGTCCGATCTAGTAGTGAGACCCTGAACACCCAGTAGACCTTTCCATAAAATACAAAAAAAAAAAAAAAAAAAAAAAAGACCGTATCTATCTATCTACCTGTCATTTATCTCTATATACGTTTTTCAATGTGTTTGGCAATGCTGGAAGTTGGGAAGCTGAACACAGAGTGCCTCATCTCCAGTCCTGTCCCCTTTTATTTGACAGGGTCTTTCTAAGTCTCTAAATGTGCCAAGCTGTGTTTCACCTTGCAGTCCTCCTGCTCAGCCTCCCAGCATGCTGGGATTATAGGCGTGCACCACCACACCCAGCCCTAATTAGGTTACTGTAATAATTAAATAATCCACTCACCATGGGGCTTGCTTAAGTGCAAACCTTTTAAAATGTTAAATCATACTGTTAGTATCATTTACTACCTATAAGTAGAAAGACCTGGGCCCGTTTGACAGTTCGGTTGTCTAGTACGTACCATCACTCTTTTTCACAGATGATACACTATCAAATCCACATAGGCCATGTTGTTTGAACCTGTTTTCTATTTGTGTTCTGTTCTAGTTTTTTAGCTCCTTTAATCTTACGGTAATTCTGGCTTCACTGGAGTTTTGGATTGATGAGAACAAAATCCCAACCACCGGAGATGTTAATGAGTTATTACACAGATTTCAAAATTGGAAAAAATCTTACCTTGTTCTACGTCCACACGACATGGCATTTTTACTTGTGTAAGTCTGTTTTGGAATTACTACTACGTTATCTATGGGGAAAGCATAGCAATTTGATCCACTTTCTGACAATTGGCCAGCCTGTAGGTAACAGCTTTTCTGTCACTTTTTCTGTCACCTACACCACCACATCTGTGGCACAGTTACTGGTGTCCCTCCCCTTATCTGGTGGCTTGTGGTGAAAGCTCCATTTTCATCTTTGGACCATAAACTGGATTATTCACCACTTTATTAAATGTCTGGCTGTGCACCACAAGCCAACATAACCACACTGCAGTGATGTTTTTAGCATATCATCCTGGCCTTCTATTTAGTAAGTTCTTTGCTTTTGTCTTCTCATTATTTCCAAATATATGTAGTGTATAAGAATTACATGTAAGAATTTCAGAGCTTTAGTAGTTTTGGTCCTGTCCCTTGCCCATCCAGGTGTGCACCTCTGCTGATTCTGGCCAGGTAAAGAGGCTTTGGTTCCTCGAGGATTCTCCCAATTTGTCAGCTCTGTTGCCTTAATTTTCCCAGTTTAAAGAATTTTGTTTATTTTTAATTCAAGAGATTGATTCATTTTAATCTAAAACACACAGAGAATAATATGAAGCATCATTATGTTACATCAAGCCATATGAAAAGGCACTTTGTAGTTATTTTTTAAATCTATTTTATTGTTTTCAAAAGATGTAGAAACACTCACTAGCCACATCCTAAGCTGTGTTTACACTAATGGGAGGTGGACATGCTTATGAGTTTCATATCATGGCACTGATTTAAAAATGTCCCGCGAAATCCGGGTCCTGGTTGGGCTGGCTTTGGCTGAAGTATGTGATGCTGACCCACTGTAAAATTGAAGTTACAGAGACGCTCCCAGTTACATCGGTGCCATCTTTCAAGGGATGATATGCGATAGAGACTACGGGGGAGGCATCGCCCTGGTACGGTATGGCGTCATCTGCTTGGCTGCTGTGTAGAGGACAGAAGCTGCACAAAGAGTATACAATTAGATGTCCTCCCTTCTTATTTCTATGTAGAGTAAACTTGCTTTAGTCTAGGGATTCTTGTCCCCGAGGCTACCAAAACAGCCTGTACGGACTCTTCATGGGCCTCTCCTCCAGGAGCCCAAGTATCCTTTTTAAGCAGTTGTCAAAGTGGTGATCCACTGTAATGCTGTTATTGTGTGGTGTTATCAATTTTCATAATCTAAGTATTGGACCTGGTGTGTTTTAATACAAAGCCTAGATTCAGTGCATTGGCTTAAGTACCTGGCTAGCTTAACTATGAACCATACTAAAATATTTGGATCTATTTATCAATCACCTCAAAAATGCGTCACAGTATACAGTGAATAATAAGAGAACCAAAGGCCATAGTGGACATTATTCACTTTAGTGGAAAATCTTAGTGTACCTGACACTGGTATGTCCCTCCCCCCACACTATTTCATAACGCTATAGTTATTCTGACGAAGAGAAAACGTGCCCTTTTGTTGCTTCTGTGTGTTTGTACCTTGCCTGCTGGTTTCAGACAGACAATGCATAATGCTTTTGATTCAGGAAGCCAGTTAAAGCGAAGCTGGGTGAAGATATACATTAAATGGAGATGAAAATCCTTAAAGTTCATAGATCACTGTTGGGAAAAGCTGGCTTCTCCACGTGGGCAAGGGCTCGATCCGGCCTCGAAGCTGCACAGGGCCCACAGGATGTGAAAGCATCAGAGACTCTTCGGGCTGACGACTCAGGCAGAACCAGGAAGCGCAGGAAGGCTGCCTGCAACCAAGGCCATCATGGGACTGGGAAATGTGTGGCTCTTGGGTGGAGGAGAGTGGTCCCCCTAGTGAGGGGAACAACTGGAGGAAACTTCTCAGGATTCTTTCTTATTCTTCATGCTGTTCGGAACTAAGCAATGCAAGATCTTTGCTGGAAAAATCAGCAGCTCGCGTCCTGGGGAGTGGGCCCCGGAAGACAACAGCTGAAGCTGCAAACTCCCGCCATCCATCCATCCCCCTAATCTTCCGGGACCACAGAGGCCACCAGGGGTTGCACCCTTCAGGCACTGTTTCTCCCTAAAAGCTATGCATGAAGCCACAACCCAAGAGGCTTTGGGCTAAGTAGAAGCAAGGGAGAATAATCAGCTACGATTTTTTTTTTTCAGCACTGAAATTGAACCTAAGGGCTTTACGCTGAGCTACACCTGCAGGCCTTTTTATTTATTTTAGTTTTATTTTTTACTTTAAGACAGCGACTCAGTAAGTTGCTGAGTTGCCAGAATGGGCCCTGCCTCAGCCTCCTAGTGCTGTGACTACAGGCCTCTGCCATCAGGCCAGGCAACAAAGGATAATTTTTATAATTTAAAACAATTTAATTGACCCTTCAAGGTCTGTGACATGCTAATTGTACATTATACTTACACATTATGTAGTGGTTACCACAACGAAATTAATTAATCCACTCATCACCCAAAGCAGTCACCATTTATGCATGACGATCCCTAAAATCTGTGCTCTCTTTCTCTCTCTCTCTCTCTCTCTCTCTCTC
>NW_004524612.1:13532473-13544075 GCF_000260255.1 Octodon degus
TCTCTCTCTAAACTTCAACCAAACAACAGAATCCTGTTTTATTGCTGGGTTCCCCCCAGAATCTCCCCAGGCTCCCCCATGCTGCAACATCTGGATGAAGAGAACTAAAGCAGGCTGAAAGGAGCTCACGGATGGTCAAAAGGGAGAGAAAGAATTGTTAAATCACCAGCTATGAGTGGAGAACAGCAGGATGACAGGGTGGATTCACAGCACATTGCAGGTTACTGTAGGATGTTTTTTCCTTTATAAAATGATGCTGGTTCCTTTATTATAGAAAAAAAAAAAAGGATGTATTTGACCTTTTTGGAATCTTATATGATCATTGTTCTATTTGCCTGTCCTTCTAACACCCTGTTGTCTAAATGACTCTCATTTTATAGTAAATCATCAAAATTAGTAGCGTAGACCTTTCTCGTCTGTTCTTCAGCTCGTCAATTCTAACAGAAGCTACTTGGAATTGTATGGGCTGAGACTGGATTTGTAGGTTATTTTGGAGGAGATGACATCCTGGTGATGCATCTTCCCCTCCGTCAACCAACAGACCTACTGTGGGGTACTCAGATCAACTACCGGAGCAGCATTTTATTAGCCTTTATTACATCATAATCCTGAATCCACATGTAGGCATATATGAAATTCTTATAAAACATTTAAAGCAAACACTGAAATAGCTATTGGTGGAAATAATTATAAATGGATAATATATGTTATATGTTAATTTGTATGTATATATGCAAGCACAAGCTGATACAATTATGTAAATGCAAAAAAAGAGATGCACATATGCCCCCTAGTGATATATATAAAGAATAGGAGAAGACCCAATACCATTCAGTCAAAGCTATGCCTTCTCCCCAGCCCTACAAAGGTACCCACTTCGCTTTGCTCACGTCTGAGGGCCTTATCCCACCCTCTGCCTGAGGCCAGACACGATGGATTCCATGCCACATGACCTTTACACGAGCCAGCTGCTCTCTGCTGCTTATTTACCTTATAATATATGGATTCCAAAAGCAGGGACTAGAAGTTTCATCAAAGCGTATGTGGTAGGTTCATTTATAGAAAGTAATCATGTGTTAGGCAGCAAAAGAAGTTTTACCAAGTACCTACTGTTTCATCAATTTCTTACTCTGTCAATGAGCAAGTCAGAAGCTCTAATAAAGGTTTGCTGCAATTATTGTTACCTGAAAATTGTTGTGCTAGGCGGGTACTGTTCACCATAAGAAATTTCTCTACTTTGTTGATGTTTTGTGGTCCATAATATTAATTGAAATCTAGTGTGTGACAGTTAAGCTGGATTGTCAACTTGAAGGCTTGGGAGCCACCCAGGGGATTAGCAGAGCACACTGTGGGGTGTCCGAGTGGTCCCAGAGGCTTGGCCTGGGAGTTTGTCTCTGTTCCTGTTCTACTTCTGGTCACCATGAGCAAAGCAGTTTTGCTCTGCCTACCCCTCTTTCTTGAAGCCAGCCAGCTCTGGCTGAGGCCTCAAAAACCCAGGAAGTCTAATAAACCTAAGTTTCAAAGATCGGATATTTTGTCCAGCAAAATGAAGTCTGACTAACATAGAGTACTGAATATGATTTTCCTTTATTTCTCCCTTTATTTGCAAAACTGAAGTAAGAAAAACAAAGTCCTATAAGAAATTCTCACTCTCAGTCTCTCAGGTTTTTCAAACCAGTCTGCCATGGGCTGAATTGTGTCCCTTTCAAATTTCTGTCTCAAAGCACTAACCCCAAGAGACTCCATTTGGAAATGGGCAGCCAGCAAGAAGGACCTCGGGGCTAACAGATGGCCAGTGCTCTTACCTGTAGGACTCAGGTCCAACAAAGAAGAGGAGGGACGCAAGAGGCAGCCCGCTACCGTGTGCGCACAGAGGACACAGCAGAATGCAGCCTTGCACAGCGGGAAGAGGGGCCTCAGCACAAGCCAGCCTCGCCAGCTCCTTGGACTTGAACCTCTAGAAATGTGAGATTCTCCAAAAATTACAAGAGCACCAATTTCTGTGCTGGAAGCCACATAGTCTTTGGTGCTGTGGTATGGCAGGCCAAGCTGACTAATAGCTGAGCTCATCAGCAGTCACAAAGAGGATGTAATTAAATGCCATCAAAGGGCCAGCCAAATAGCTCAGTGGATTAAAGCACCTGCAAGCAGGTACAGGGGCCGGGGATTCGATCCCCAGGCCTGCTGTGCCACCCTCCCCTCTAACCCCCGGGGGCGTGCTAAGACAGGAATGGAGACTGGGCATGGTGGCACACACCTGTAATCCCAGCTCTTGGGAGGCTGTAAACAGGCGGATCACTACGAGTCCAATCTAGTAGTGAGACCCTGAACACCCTATAGATCCTTCCCTGAAATACAAAAAAAAAAAAAAAAAAAAAAAAAAATCAAATGGACAACCTGATCTAAGCCCTGCTGTGCTGTGAAAGGATTGTCCCTGCGAGGGGAGGACAGGAATAAAGGAACTTGGGGAAGAAAACACCTGCTGGCACACGCATGCCCACGGGGATGTTTGCAGGAATGATATTTCCACCTCACTGAGCTGTGAAAGAGAACAAAAAAAAAAAAAAAAAAAAAAAAAGGAGAGAGAAAAACTTAAAGATAGATAGACTAGGTGCTGGGTCCTTTCCACAATATCTTTGAAACAAGATTATTGAAAATAAACCCAGTGACATTATGCTAATAATTACACTCTCTGTTCAGGGTTGTTGCAGACGGGGGTGCTAGACAGACTTGTAAGTCCTCTTAAGTCACATTTCGTAGAAATTCTCATACATCCATATCTTTGGGTCAAACCAAAATGCATTCTAATGCCAAACAGAAGTATGAGTAGGCTCAGTTTCTGTTCTGGTCCTATTAAACTGTATTCCATTCCTGCAGATTGTAAGCATCAACTTTAAGAAGCTCTCCCTTTTGTTGATAGAAGGTTGCTTATGGCTTTCTTATTGTTAAAGCTAGTACTGATCTCGTACTGTTACATCCTCTTGTGAAAGCCCTTCTAGCTCTGGGATACTTAGATGCTGATTGTATTGCACTTGCTGATTTTTAGAGATCAACAAAACTGTTCTTTTTTTTTTAAGAGCAGAAATTAAGCCCACCTAATTGTACTGTGCATTCTGCTACATATATGAACAGTACATTTGTAACTGGTAACAGTAGATAGGAAATCAGTTATTCCTGCATCTTTTTAGAATTTTAAAAATTTATTGGGGACTAAAACATAACTATAGAACAGTGATTATGTTTAATTTTAGAAGAATTCTTAGGTTTCACAACTGAGGAGGGATAAAATTGCTTCTATTTTTCTTG
Organism: Octodon degus; assembly: GCF_000260255.1. Lineage (NCBI taxonomy): Eukaryota > Metazoa > Chordata > Mammalia > Rodentia > Octodontidae > Octodon > Octodon degus. Next base: position 13,535,780 of record NW_004524612.1, read on the forward strand.
GGAAAAGGACAGTAGAATGTGCGGTAACACAGTCTTGTGTGGTAAAGGCATCCGAGTCAATTTTGATCACGAGCCATGGTATTTAAAACTTGAGTCTTACTATAATGCTAACAGACCCTAAAAGCATATTATAAAACCTCCTGCTACCTGAATAAAATAATATTTTTAAAAATTAATAAATTAAAATATTAATGTTTGTTTTAATAACAGCCTCCTAGCGTTTGGATTGTACTTTAAATATTTAAGCATACCAATTATAGCAAGCTCTTTGTTTTAGCAAGTTTGGTTAACTCATGAGAGTTTTATTCTTCATTAGTTAACAGCCCTAGAACCACGTTACACTTCTTAACCAATCTCTTGTGACTGTTCTCATAAGTAATTCACTTCAGTTACTACTGGGGATTAAACTACAATGTGCAAAATCGCTTTGTTTATTGGGTGATACTGTAATGTAAGTGGATCGATTAATATTTCACTGATGCTGTTATGCAGTGTGCAGTTAAAGGTCAAGTAATGTTTCCCTTCAGAATTGGATTTGAAGAACTCATTTCATGTGATCATGGTATACATGTGGGGCAGAGAATTTATTTTTCTCATTTTGTGAAAATATTTGCTGACAAGCCTTCAGGAAATAACTTGTTAGAAGATTTTTTTTAATGTATAATAAAGTCCATGATTTTTGTACAGTCAAAAAAAAATATTTACACTCTCAAACTTCAGGATCTTTCATATTCTTCCCCATGTAATTGTTCCTCCTTCCCTCTTCCACTTCTCCTTGCCTCCCCTTTGTCCATGGAAGATGTCAGGGTGCGCACAAGGTATAAGGACTTCGCAGTGCCCTGCGTTGGTCTTGAAGGGCAGGGCAAAGTCCTTTTATGAGGTTGTAGTAGAAGGTGGACCACCAGCCTAGGCTGGAGGAGCCTGAGCCGCCCTGGCAATGCTGGTAATAAATACCTCACTCTCCCGCACTGTTGCCTTCCGTGAGGCCAGGCTACATGAAGGCAAAACCAAACGACGAGGGAACCCTTGGGTAAAATCCACCCACGTCCTCCTCTTGGAAGTGCAGGATGGACAATGATGAGTAGCTGCTTTAGAGAGGCAAACAGAAGAAACCCCAAGTACCACCTAGAAACACAGCTTGAATTACGCCCGTCCAATACATGCCTTGCAGATTTTCACCCACATTCCAGTGTCTAAGTAGCATCAAAATGCACTGCAATGAGCATCTTGCTTTTATGAAAAGAAAACCAAAGTATTTAATTTTGAAAATAAAGGTTAACCAATTATTGGATGTGAGCATTCATATTGTCAGGCATTATTACCATAATGTGAGCTATTTCACAGAGTGATTTTATGGGGTTTTTTCAAAAAAACAAAAAACAAAACAAAACATTTGTAGAGGATTTATGTACAGTGTCATTTGGGAAGAATCAAATCAGAGTGAGCACAACCTGCTCAGAACGTGGAACACAGGATTCGCCTTGCCAGGTCTCCTCCTGTGCATGCCAACGCAAGAACTGCATCGCACCTGTATACGTTAGGCTTCTAGGACAGGATTTTCATTGGTCCAATGCCATCAAATAAGTCATACACCTACAGTGCGGTGCACTCTCAGATTTCATTTTGCGTTTTTTATATGTTTTAATGCTACTTGTAACTATTAAATTAGGCCACTATGGGTGGACCTTGAGTGGATCGTATTTCCCATGTTATTATGTGACAGTGTGTAATAATTGAGTTGTTCTGAGAATGGAAGTAACGTGTACATGTACACCTGTGGTTTGTCTTTCAGTACCCCAAAAGTATAACCCTGGACTCCTTTGGAATTATTTTAGTTCAGCTCCTGAGTCTGAGCATGGGAATCCCTTATGATGACATTAACCAATGCCACTGCCCCGGAACTGTCTGCATAATGAACCCGGAAGCACTGTAAGAGGCCTAGCTTTTAAATCTGACATAGAGTCTGCAGTAAGGTATTTTGGTGTATTAATTTTAAGGAAATTTCATCTGTTCAGCTAAGTATCAACTATGACAAAGGACCTGGACCAAAGTATGTACTCCAAGACCATGCGCCATGCCTGGGCATCCTACTACTTCCCATACTCTAGTATCATGCCTGCTTTCTCTTGTCTGAGCTACCTACACTTCCCACTGTTAACTTGTGTATTTTCTAATAATTTGTGGTTTGGCGATCAAACACAGGCTTGCAGTCAGCATACGAGAGCTGTGGCTGGCGGTACTCTCTTCCATCCCGCCCTGGTTCAGCTACGTTGGCCTCCACTGATGGAAAGATGTTGAGTGTGGTCTAGGAATCTTGTGCCCCCAGGCCTAGGGAGTTTGTTTGGGTGTTCTCCTTATTCTTCTTAGAGCCTGTTAGGAAAGTGTGAAGTGAGATCAGACAGCCAGGGCATTGAAGGACACCATCTTGCCCAGGATGGGAGCCAACCTGTTGTATTCTAGACAGACAGTACCTGGAGGTGCTCTCTGCCTCTCAGACATCTTAAGGAACTGAGGCCCTGCTGCTTTTGGTCCCAAATGTCTCCCCCTCCATCGCTTCTCTATGGCTCCCCAAATTACTGGTTCCCAAGCTCTTATTTCAGGCTCTGATGGGCAAAGGAGGCTATATCAAATAGGCCTCCTAAGTGCCTACAAACAACGTCTCTTTAGGACATGATGGTCAAGTTGGATGAATCCTATGATGGCAGGAAGGACGTATTTGGCAGGGCAGTGCAGCAGGTCCAGGGTGTGGGCAGGCAAGCTTTGGTCTTTCAGGGTCCTCAGAATGAGTAAAACACAGTGAGGCCAAAGATATTCTCGTTGGTTGGGTACCCAGGGAGTCCCTGTTAAGTGCCAGCTGTCTACAGTGCAGCGCTATTCCTCCCTTCAGCCCCTGCTGTGCACTTATAGAGCTGAGTGTGCATTCAGGGGGCAGTAACGGCGAGCGACTGTGGCCCTAAAGCTGACGAGGTGCCCCACCATTGGATATCTTCAGATCTGCAGGACTGTAAGATGAAGCGAGCTCCTCAATCTATCTGATGAGCAATTGGGGCAGGCTGGAGAGGTCCAGCTAGCACAGGTGAATGGCATGAACGAGGAGCCCAGGCCCCCTCCATCTGCCGCACCCATATCTTGTAATCACTTCTCATCCTCGAGTGGTTCCCTAAAACTAATGAAGGAGGAAAGAAAACCACAGTCATTTTTTAATATGTTAGTTGTAGAATAAAGAAAGAAAACAAGTTACATAGCATAGTCCAGTTAGACTGAGACCTAAGGACAGCAGGGAACTGTAAAAGGCCCGCATGTAGATTTGCGCTTGCTTTCCTCCTTGTCCTGGGGTGAGGGAAGGGCCAGAAGGTGGGGTGGATGTAGATGCCTGTGCCGTGACAAATAACTTGGGTATCTAGAACTTGATGCTGTAAAATCAAACATTCAGAGACCGAGGTGAGAAAGAAGCATATGAGTTTGTGGAGAGTGGTACCAAGCACAGTTGGTTATGTCTGTCAGCGGAGGCTGCCTCTTCTTTTTCAGTCAATGATGGATCAAAACATGCCTGTAGTCCCAGCACTTAGGGAGGCTGAGGCAAGAAGATCCACAGTTCAAGCCCAGCCTGGGCAACATCGCCACATACTGAGACCCTGTGTCAAAATTTAAGAATGTAAAAACAGGGTTGGGAATGTAACTAGCTCCCTGCAAAGGCCCTGGGTTCAAGCCCCAGTGTTACAAAAACAACCTGTACCAAACATGCATAGATTTTTTTTCTTGCCAGTTTCCTAAACACTCTAGTGCAACAACTATGGACGTAGCATCTATATTGTACCTGGCATTGTAAAGAGCGCAGGGATGTTTTAAAGAACACTCCAGAATGTGCATATGATATGAAAAAATTACTTCTTGCTGCGTGAGGAACTTGACTTAGCACCCATCAGGGATCCACATTCTCCCCATGACTACATGGGGGCTACTGCATGCAGACGTTATGTCTCGTTTTCAATTCTCACCAGACAGTATCTACTTCAGAATAGGTACTCAAAGACCTGGTCCACATTTTGGCAGCCATCAGAGTCACTCGGCTTCTTCCCCAGGCCACCTGTCACACAAGCCCTAAAGAGAAAAGCACTGCCCTCTACAGGAGCAGCCTTCAGCCACTCGGGTGGCGCACCAGCTCCTGATGATCCAGAGGCAATTTCTTTTTTGAGACAGTCTCACTATGCAGTTCAGGCTGGACTTAAACTCTCTTAGACAGCCCAAGCTGGCCTGGAAATCACAGTGATCCTCCTCCCTCCACTCCAAGTGCTGGGATTATAGGTGTGCACTGCCGCAGCCAGCTCTTCAATTTTGCTGGCTGTCCCACATGCTGCTCTGTAGGTTTCCAGGATGCAGTCCCCATTGCTAAATTAATAATGCATCCATTTTTCTTAACTACTCTGGCTTCCTAAGATCACATCACAAAAAGTTCCCGCTATTTTGCTCATGCCTTAGATATCTTCCCTGGTTAATCTAGACAAAGACACATGGCATTTTATGTAGTTCATATTAATAATGTTGAGCGATGAGAGAATTAGGTCTGTTGTACAATGCTAAATAAACGGCTTTATTCTAAGAAGAGGCATTTTCTGGAAACCCAACACAAACCTTGAACTTTGCTGTATGTTTAGTCATTCCAGTGGTGTGAGGATGTTCAGTAACTGCAGCATGGAAGCTTTTGCACATTTCATGACCAAGCAGATGTCCCAGTGCCTGCAGAACCAGCCGCGCTTGGAGCCAGCTTACCGGCAAAATCCGGTTTGTGGCAATAACAAGGTGGAGCAAGGTGAAGTCTGCGACTGTGGAACGCAAGAGGTCAGTGCCAGCTTGGAAAGGCTGCGGCAGAATCGCGCCACGGCTATTTGGTACTTGATTGCACTCATCTTTCCATAAGGGCCTTCAGGAAGATGCAAAAGGACTTGAGCTAAATCCACAGGCGCAGCAGTTAGGTACTGTGGTGTGGATTCATTGACAGGCTGGCTTTCTTATTTTTTTAATTGCATCTTATTGAGGGATAAGAAAGTTTTTACTGTTTATTGAAGGAACAAAAACTGCATATACTTTATGGTACGTGACTTGATTGCTTATGTATATGTTATAAAATATTCACCATAAACTAACACAGCAGTAATCTCACTGCTCACTGTGTCTTTTACAAATAAAAGATAGCTTACGCTGTCATAACTTTTAAAAAAGTATCTAGTATATGCTTGCAGTACAATTGTATTTATCATGGAGAGTTGATACATGAGTATAACCTATTGTAATTCTTTTTTTCTTTTTTTTTTTCATTTATGTATTTGGTACAGGGTGTCACTATGCAGTTGAGACTCCTAGTGATCCTCCTGCTCTTAGCCTCCCCAGGGCTGGGATTACAGGCATGCACCACCATGCCCAGACTCCATCACCGGCTCAGCCCACCCTGGGGGTGGAGCCAGCATAGCACGTGGTGCAGGGGATCGAACCCCGGATCCTGCACTTGCCAAAGCTGGCATTAGTGTGCGGAGCCATCTCGCCAGCCCTACATATCATAATTCTTTTCACATTCTCTTTTCCTCCCTACCCTTCTTTCCTTCCTCCCCCCAGCCCACTTCATTATTCTGCTGAGAACAGTTAGGTACATCCTTTTAGCAAATTTCAAGTATACAATAGAATATCATTAACCATATGTCATATTGTTTTACATTATACTGTATTTCCAGAGCTCTCTCAGCCTGTATAACTGAAATTTTGTACTTTGGGATTATAGTCTATCCCCCCCCCCCATAGCTCTCTCAATAACCACCACTCTAATCTCCCAAACAGGTAGTTGTCAACGTCGCTATTATCAGCTTAGTCCAGAGCTGATCCACACTGGTTCTCCTCCTCCAGAGCATATTGTTTCACAGTACTTGTTCCAAAAGTGTGTTCATCTGGTTAGAGAAGGATTAGAAATAGGTGGGAGGGATAGTGTTCAGGTGCATTTATTTCACATCCTTTTTTCTTTTTTTGGCGGAACCAGAGATTGAACTCAGGCCCTTGCGCTTGCCAGGAAAGAGCTTATTCTATTGGGCTATCTCCCCAGCCCCTAAAATCTGCCATTCAGATAGAGAAATGTGAAACTTCCCATATAGAATAAGAAAACATGAGGGGGACCCATTTGTGGGTTTTGAATATTTAAATCTAAGTCAGCATTTTAGCCAAAAAGATCTGAAATGCATGTAAGCAAAGACATTCTTTCCAAACCACAGAAACTTTAGATAAATTGGCCAGGTTGGAGGGCTGCGCATAGAGTAAAGGTAGAGAAAATACAAAGTGAGGGAGGGGAAATGGAGACATGGAGCGGGAGAGCTGTGTTCCTCCCACAGTGTGTGGCATGAGCTTGGGTCGGACAACATGCAGGAATCCAGTATTCCACACAGAGGCTGGGGTCCCACGTGGGCACCCTCCCCAAGGAAAGTATGCTTCTAGGTTCCTGAGTGGGTAATATGTTCTAAACAAATAGCTCCCCACCTCTGCCCCCTACTTATTATGGTTTGGTTTGGCTTAAGTGGAAACCCTTAAATAGTTTCACTAAAAGTTGACAGCAGTGTATTTCAGCTACATTAAATGTCATGTGATTGAGTGCTCAGCACACTTGTCTCTTTCCCCTCTAGAATTCCATACACATAGAAAAAGCGCTGAGATTTATTGGACAAGCTGGCTGTGAAAAGTGTGTGCCCTGGTCAAGGCGTTGCTATAAATCACATTAAGACTACTGAAATCTATAATGTATCTTTGCACTGAAACTTTCCCCTTCAAGTCCCTGGGAATTTAGAACATATGGGTGTGTGTGTGTGTGTGTGTGTGTGTGTGCACACGTGTGTGAATATATTGTCGCTCCAACCCTCTCTTATGTGTTTCTTTTATTATCCTTAATAATAACAAATTTTGAACCTGATTTATAGGTAGAGGTGAATTTTAGGATTAAAATGGGCACAATGATATGTGGATGAATGACTCAAAAGTGAAAATTTCAGTCACCTTAAGATACAATATCATTTTTAGCTTTCCTTAGAGAATTAAAAATGAAGCAAACTTACAATATCCCATAAAATATTGAACTATCGGTAGCACAGTAGATTCAGATGGCTCAAATAAGAACTCATCACTACAAGATTTTTAGATTATAACTAACGTTTATCTCATATCTCATATTTAACCAAATATTTATCTGCAAGAACAAGAGATCTTGTCAGTGTCTCGGCTATGATCCCAGAGATCCTATTACCAACATAGCCAAACTTAATTTTAAAGTATTTTTTTAAAACTACCAAGATCTAAACACTTTATAGATAATCAATAAATGGCTGTTAATAAATAGGTGACCTCTCTGTTTTCCAACCTTTGAAGTCAAGCATCTATCTGTGTACCATGCAGCATGTTTTGATCATTAAAATATATATGCAATGTAAAGAAAAATTGAAAGATACTCCAAAGAATTTGATTTGCCTTCTAGGAGTGTGTAAGTGCCCCACCCGTCTGCTGCGAGTATTCTTCATGCAGACTGAAAGACGGTGCACAATGTGCTCAAGGGCCATGTTGTGATAATTGTCAGGTAAGAAACATAGAAATGTATTTGGTACAGGGTGTCACTCCGCAGCTCAGACTCGCAGTGATCCTCCTGTTTTCAGCCTCGCCAGCTCTTGGGTTACAAGCTTGTGTCACCACTCCCAGACTCAGTCACTGGCTCAGCAGGCCTGGGGGCGGGGCCAGGGCAGCATGTGGCGCAGGGAATTGAACCGAAATCCCTGGCTTGCCTAAGCAGGTATTTAGTTTGCTGAGCTGTTTCACCGGCCTTAGAAATATTTTTTAAATGTCTCCATGGTGCACATAATGAAAATTATTATTCTGCCTGTATCATTCTCATACCTTCACATGCTGCATTGTTCAATATAGTGTACTTTACCCCATCAGTTCAAAGCTGAGGGACAAGTGTGCCGGTCTCCTGCGGACGAGTGTGACCTCCCCGAGGTCTGCAACGGCACATCTGATTCTTGCAAAGAAGACTTATATATTCTCAATGGGCACAAGTGCGGAGAAAACAAGTGGATTTGCATTAATGGGAGGTGTCTGACAGGGAAGAGTCAATGTGTACAACTATTCGGTGAAGGTATTTATGATAATTTGGCTTTCTACATTTGTGGTTTTTTTTTTAAAGTTTTATTGATAAACAGATAGCAATGAGACAGTTTCAAATCAAATCGGAAGTACAGTTTCAACAAATAATACACTGCATATATTCTTCTTAGTG
>NW_004524612.1:13544460-13547472 GCF_000260255.1 Octodon degus
AGAGTTGTAGCTTTTTGGTCTGAGAAGGTCAGTGAAATGCCCTCAGGATTTATCCTGAGATCCTGTACCTCAGATTGTAGAACCTTTGTCAGTGTCAGCCCTGTGGATGAGTCATGGCCAATGCTTGGCCAATACATTTGTGTTTGACTGGATACTGAAAGGAAGTAGAAGTTACACTTCACTCCTAACCACAGTGCAACAGAGTAAGCAAAGATGAGCATCAAACGCATTAGCTGCAACCCAGGAAATATCACAGAATGGCTCATTTGTTAATTAGGCTAGATACCCACTGTTTTATTAGGCCATGGATTAATAGTGACACTAGTTACTATTGTGTAGTACTGCAAAGGTCTCTGCAAGGAATGGAGAAGTAACTGCTCAGACAACAAATAGTCCAGGAAAACCCTCCACTGTCCAAAGCTAACCAGCTGAACTGAGTTTTCCGGAGTCTCAAAGACTGGAAAGACAAAGGATGGAGCTCAACCTCTGGCAAGGAAAATGAGTTTGATAAATAGACCACATTTTCCATAGAGACCCACACAGAACTTGGTCTTGAAAATTAGAACCTATTCTCACCTAATAGATGTTAAATATGTGTTAAAGCCTCACTTTCTATGCAGGGAGCACATACGATTTTATCTGTCAATGTGGAAAATCAAATAAATGAATAATTAACTAAAAATGTGAAAGCAAAATTAAAAATGATTCACTCCTAAGTAGATTAATCAAACAGAAATGGCATATCAAAGAACAAACTATCGATCTGCAGAAAATATACCTGTTGGAGCAACAGAGGAGCTGCCTTCGCTTTATTTGCTTGTGAATGATTTTTTTTTATTTTTTCATTCTTTTTTTTTCTAGCCTTCCAGTTTTGATTAGCCATTTTTTCCTTTTTTATGAGGCAGGATCTTGCTATGTAGTTTAGGCTGGCCTTGAACTTGTTCGTGTAGCCCAGGCTGGCCTTGAACTCATGGCGGTCTTCCTGCTTTAGCCTCCTAAGTGCTGGGGTTGAAGACATGCACTACCACACTCTGCTTTGGATAATATTTTAGACAAAGATATATTTCTAATTAAAAATCATTCCACTGTCTCCCTTCTTTAATCAATATCTTTGAAAAGCTCTGCTTGTGATCTAAATGCTCTTCTTACATAGATACTTCCATTCAACTTTTTTCCTTTTTAGGAATAGGAGATGAGAGACCATTCACCTTATTTAATGTCCTGTTGCCCCAAATAAGACCTACTCAGAAATCAAGTTCTAGCATGATTTTAATTTCTAAGATCATGTTAGAACTTGCTTTCAAGATAGGTCCTACTTGGGAGGCAACAGGGTATGATGTTTGTTGATGACTGATATTCTTTGAAGTTTAGAGTTTAGACAAGACCAGTCTATATAGCATGCATCTTCATGCTTAGAGTGCAGGTCTTCAGGATTTTCTCTGGAGACTTTGATACATTCACTGAGACTCCTGCCACCCCATATGCTGGCAGATGCACAACCACAGCATAGAGACTACTGAAAAATCTGCTCTGCTTCACAAAAGTTCTCTTGATATTTTAATGTCTTGCCTTGCTCATGTTTAGAATCAGGAGCCAGCCCAGGGGAAGAAACTAACTATACGCTGAAGGTCACTGAGTCTAGTTTTGTCACTGCATCTATGAAAGACTCTCAGGCTTTGATGTGCTTTTCACCCAGATTTCTTTCCCACTGATCGCTGGAACAAAATAATTTCTTTTGTGTTCCCTGGTGACTGTAAGGGACTCCCAGTGTGTTGGGGTGGGGTGGGGGGAGGCTGCGCATGCTATCTCGTTTTCTCCCGGAGTTGTAGTACAGTCATCAGGCATCCCCTCTAAAGGCTGCTGGCTTAGAGAAGAGCTGATACAGGTTATAAAAATGGAACTGCTCTTTAAGTAGGTTGGGTCTTAGGACTAACATTAAGCAGATTACAGACATACATTGGAGGTACGTGTGCGAATGAACCAGTTGTGCTGTCCAGATTTCTTTTTTGGTCTGAGGAAATTATGATGAGCAAGATGATTGGGTATTAGCCTGATTTGGGAAGATATTTATGAAAAAAGTTTATTGACCAGTGAGTGGATTGTATGTTTTAAGTTTGTCTTATGTACTTATAGACCTGTGTTTATAGATTTACTAAAACTAGAAGTCAAACTGCATGTAATTATTTATGCTAAATTATATCTAGTAGTATATGTGTGTGGGCAATAAGCAAAAGACCTTTTAGTTTTTAAATATTTTTACTGAAGTGGTTTTATATGATGTTAAGGCTAGTTTTTATTTCCAATTTTACATTCTGATGTTATTTGTTAGGGTATGTTTAAATCATCTCAGAATAAATATATTCAGTAGTTATTTTAATTTGAGTTACTCTATGCGTAATGTGACTAACATTTTCTTTCAGGTGTAGAGTTTGGTCCACCTGAATGTTATCAACAACTTAATTCTAAGAATGATATGTCTGGAAACTGTGGTATAACAGGCCCCGGGAAATACACAGCGTGTACGCCTAGGTATGCCCTAGGAAATCTGAGAACCTCTGCTGCCTTGTATTTGAAAAGATCATGATTAAGTAAGGTTGTATGTAACCAAGATGTCACCTGACCATGACATGAAACTGTTCCATGCAATGGTAAATGCGATAGAGGCAGAGAAGTGCTACCCTTATCTGCCTGGCAGACTCAGATTAGCCTGTGTGCTTTGCCACATAGCATTGTGTTACTCATCTGTAATTACCTTTTTATTTTACGTGCTATCTCCCACTGCAGATTTGGCTGGAGTACACAGCACATTTCTGGGGTCCAACTTGGACCTACCACAGAGCTATTGACACCAGAGGAATTTTATTACTTTTATATTTCTCTGTTTATTGCATGGGCTTTCCTTATTCTGTCTGGTTGAGGTTTATTTTGCTTTATCTTATTTTGTTTTTGAGGGTATTTTGCGCTCGCTCTCTCTCTCTCTCTCTCTCTCTCTCTCTCTCTCTCTCTCTCTCT
>NW_004524612.1:13547587-13566412 GCF_000260255.1 Octodon degus
TTTTTTTTTTTTTTTTCTCATTTCAGAATTTAGATTCCTACCTGTCTTTCTGTTTTTACTTTGTATTTTCTTCTACACACATATCAGGGTAAAATCACTCCACCAGGGATAAAATCCTTGCATATAAGCTCCTGGTGTATGATGGATTTTGTTTTATATAACTGTAGAATTTGCTCCTGTAGTTAAAGATGCCAGGTTCATAGTTACCATCATTTGTCAGTAGCCAGGCTCTGCTTGAGCCTATTGTTGTTGTTAACTGTACTTCTTTAGCCAGGATATAATACCTGTTATAATCCATTTTTCTCCCTTGTATGACAACATTGTTATTATGCAGGGTCATAACCATCACCAGCGTCCAGTACCAAAGGAATTGGTGCTGAACTAAATAGAAAGCAACTTCCCATCTTTAATACTTTGGCAAGGTAGATTCCTTGGATAGACACCAAGACCCCGAAGCACCCGCAGCTAGACAACATCCCTGAGGAACAGACGTATGCTAGGGAAATGTTAATACTAGAGATGAAGCGATCTGCCATAATAAATGTGCAAGTTTCAACACTGAAAAAAAAGAATAAAAAATAGACAAAGAGGCAGTCTGATCTGAAGAACTTGGCTGTTGTGGCCTGTGGGACCTGCAGCCCTCTTGCCCTACCATGGCAGTTCCCAAGGCCCATGCCAACCACACTATTTATATCAATAACCTCAATGAGAAGATCAAGAAAGATGAGCTGAAGAAGTCCCTGTATGCCATCTTCTCCCAGTTTGCCCAAATCCTGGATATTCTGATATCTCAGAGCCTGAGGATGAAAGGACAGGCTTTTGTCATCTTCAAGGAGATCAGCAGTGCCACTAATGCCCTGCGCTCCATGCAAGGCTTCCCTTTCTACGACAAGCGGATACACATCCAGTAAGCCAAAACCGACTCGGATATCATTGCCAAGATGAAGGGTACTTTTGTGGAGCAGGACCACAAATGGGAGAAGAGGAAGCCCAAGAGTCAGGAGATGCCATCTGCCAAGAAGTCTGCAGGGTGGGGCAGCAGCCCCTGTGATGGGAGCTGCGCAGGGCCCTGTCCCGGGCCTGCCACACGTGACAAAGGCGCCCTACATCATGCACCACATGCCGGGCCAACCACCCTACATGCCACCTCCTGGCATGATCCAGCCTCCAGGCCTCACACCAGGCCAGATTCCTCCTTGGGCCATGGCCCCACAGCAGCTTATGCCAGGGCAGATGCCACCAGCCCAACCTCTTGGAGAATCCACCAAATCACATCCTGTTCCTGAACAACCTGCCAGAGGAGACCAATGAGCTCATGTTGTCCATGCTTTTCGACAGTTCCCTGGCTTCAAGGAGGTCCACCTGGTGCCTGGGTGGCATGATATTGCCTTCATGGAGTTTGACAACAAAGTGCAGACCAGGGCCGCTCATGATGCCCTGCAGGGCCTTAAGATCACCCAGAACAACGCCATGAAGATCTCCTTTACCAAGAAGTAGCACCTTTTCCCCAGGCCTTACCTTGCCTCTGCCCCCACCCCTGCTCTGGGGCTGCCCCTCCCCTCTTGGGCTCAATACCCAAAGGTAAGTCCCCTTTTGGGGGCCTTCTCTGAGCTGTATGTGAATGTGTGGTTGCTACACAGCATGATACCCAGAGTCTGTCCCCAGACATTGTACCTGGCGCTGTTAGGCTGAAGTTAAAGTGTTTTTTGAGGTGTGATTTTTCACACTAAAAAAAAAAAAAAAAGAGAGAGAGAAAGAAGGAAAAGAAAATGACAAGATGCAGAAATAAAATGTAATCCTAGACTCTCAGCCCACCCAGGACAAGTCAAGAACACAGTGAAATAGAGGAAAGTGGAAGCCAACAACCAGAACTTTCTGAAATGATAGCAATATAAGTGAAAAAAAAAATGGAAGAGGTTATAGGAAAAAAATAATCTCTAAGGTGCTAAAGCAAATGACAATCAAAATGAGGATATTAAAGCAGACACAGACAAAAACAGAGGAGCTTAGTAAGATAATAGGAACCATGAATGCCCAACAAAGAATTGGAATCCATGAAATAGATCCAAACAAAACTGCAGCGGATTATAAAACCCCATTGAGAGTATACACAACAGATTCAATAAGACAAGATAGAATATCAGATCTATAAGACAGTATTGTAGCAAGCAACCATGAAAAGAAATATATCATAAAAATAGCAAGACAGGGCTGGGGATATAGCTAAGCAGCACAATGTCTGCCTGGCATGTGAGAGGTCATGAGTTTGATTCCTGGTTAAAAAACAAAAAAAAACTGAAACTAAACAGCACAAGACTATGAAAAGTCAATCCCACAGCTATAAGATGAAGCAAAGAAGAACAAACTAAGATTGACTGGTGTCAGTAAGAAAGCTGGAAACAGAGCAAAAGCCATAAAATCTCTTCACAGAAATAATGGTAGACAACCTCCCAAATATAGATTAAGAAATTGACTTACAAATAAATAAGCCATATACAATTCTAAATAGCCATGACCAAAATAAGTCTACACCACGGCATATAATAATCAAGATTCCAGAAATTCTGCACAAGAACAAAATATTAAAAGTAGCTAGAGAAAAGAAACAATCTATAAAGAATCACATCAGAATCACAGCAAACTTCTCAACACATTTCACAGCAAACTTCTCAACACAAGACCTGTGTAGAATAAGTTAAGTCCTGAAAAAGAACAACCTCCAATTCAGATTGATGTACCTCTCAAACTGTCTTTCAAAATCAGTAGAGAAATAAGATACTTCCATTACAAAGCACAACTAAAGAAATTCATGACCACCAAACTAGCTCATCATAATTCTCTGAAGGATAGAATAGAAGAGAAAAAGCAGACCACAAACCAAGAACACCAGTAGAAAGAAGCTACCAGGTAGGGTGAACAAACAAAGGGGAAAGACAGGGAACCAACAAAAGGAAAATAAGATGAAAAAGATAAGCCAATAAATACGTTATAACCATCAATGTAAATGGTCTCAATTCACCAATCAAAAGAAACAGACTGGCTGAATGTATCAAGAAACAAAATCCAACAATATGCTGCATTTAGGGAACTCATTTAACTCAGAAAGAAATTCATAGGCTGAAAGCCAAAGGATATAAAACAATATTAGACTGGGCAATTGAGACTGGGCATGGTGGCGTGCGCCTGTAATCCCAGCTCTTGGGAGGCTGGAAACAGGTGGATCACTATAAGACTGATCTAGTAGTGAGATTCTGAACACCCTGTAGACCCTTCCCTAAAATACAGAAAGAGAGAGAGAGAGAGAGAGAGAGAGAGAGAGAGAGAGAGAGAGAGAGAGAACAATCATAAATATATCCATGCACCAAATACAAGTACACCCAGCTCATAAAACAAATATTAACACACAGGAAAAATCAAATAAGCGTGAGCACAACTGTAATGGAGGACCTTAAAATACTCCACCTTCACAATTATATAGATCAAGTAGACAAAAAAAAAATCAATAAACATCAGAATTAAACACCACCTGTGAACAAACAGACATAGTAGATGTTTATAGAATGTTCTGCCCTGCAACATCTGAATACACATTCTTCTCAGCTGCACATGGGATGTTCTTCAAAATAGAACACATAGTAGCCCATAAAACATGCATAAGTAAACACAGAGGAATCAAAATCACCCCATGCATATTATCTGACCATAGTGCAATGAAGATGGAAATCAATAGCAAAACAAACAACAAAAACCTACATAAACATGGAAATTAAATAGCACCTTCTTGTACAAACAATGGGTCTCAGAGAAAATTAAGGAAGAAATTAAGCAATATCTATAATTAAACAAGAATTCTGACACAACATACAAGAACATATGGGCTAAAGCAGTCCTGTGAGGAAATTTATAGGGATGTGCCCTCACATCAGGAAAACAAAACAAACTCAAATAAACAACTGAATGTTGAATCTCAGATTTCTAGGGGAAAAAAAGAAAAAATCAAACCCAACCCTCATCTGAGAGAAGAAATTATAAAAAAAGAGCAGAAATTAATGCAATTGAGATTAAGAAAATAATGCAAAGAATCAATGAATCATATAGTTGATTCTTTGAAAGACTGAATCAAACTGATAAACTCCTAGCCAATCTCATCAAAAAGAGGAAAGATTCAATCCATGCAATTACAAATAAAAAGGGGGAAATCAAATGTATTTTGCAGAAATTCAGAAAATCACCAGTATCTCCTTTGAGAACCTATATTGGTTTTTTGTTTGTTTGTTTGTTTGTTTGTTTGTTTTTGTTCTTGTTTTGGCTGGCTCAGCCCACCCTAAAGGCAGGGCTGGCATAGCATGTGGTGTTGGGGACCGAACCGCAGGCATTGGGTACTTGCCTAAGCTAGCCTAAGCAGGGGCTTTAGACTGCTGAACTATCTCGCCAGCTCCCAAGAACCTGTATTCTAACAAGATGGAAAACATAGAAGTGGACAGATTCCTAGACACATATGAATTTCCAAAGCTGGATCAAAAAGATATAAAAATTCTAAATAACCAAATATCAGTTAATGAAATTAAAAATGTAATTTAAAACTTATCAACAAAGAAAGCCCAGGTCTTGACAGATTAAGTGTTGAATTTTACAAGAAATTTAAGAGAAAAACTAAAACTCTTTAATGAAATTTAAGGGGAATCAATAATCCCAAAATCATTGCTGGAAGCAAGTATTACCCTGATACCAAAACTATGGAAGGACCCAACCAAATAGAGGCAAGGCAGGAGACATCATAATCCCTGATTTGAAATCATACTATGTAACTACAGTGATAAAAACAGCACGATGCTGGCAAAAGGAAAAAAACACCTAAGGTCAGTGGAACAAGTTAGAAGATACAGAAACAACTCCAAACACAGTCAGCCACCTTCTCTTTGACAATGGTGCCAAACATGTTGACCAGAGGAAAGAGCCTCTTTAATAAAAATGGTGCTGGAAAAACTGGCTTTCCACTTGCAAAACACAAAACTAGATCCATGTCTCCCACCATCCACTGAGCTACAATTGAAATGAGTCAAATATCTAAATATTAAAACAGGAACACTAAATCTGCCAAAGATTTAATGAACAAAAACCCTGATCACATGGGAAACATTATGTCGAATAACAACTGAGTTGCTATCCTATCGAAGAAATCACTATTAGAGGGAGACAGAGATATAGTTTAGCAGTACAGCTCCTGCCTGGGAAGAGCAAGGTCCTGAGTTCCATTTCCAGCACACACACACACACACACACACACACACACACACACACACAAAATTACCATTAGAGTGAAGAGACACCCCACAGGATAGGAGAAAAATTTGGTCATTTGTCCCTTAGACACATGACTTATATCTAAGGACACATACAAAATTGAAAAAAATCAGATCCCCCCAAATTCAAATATGCAATCCAAAAATGGGTATCTGAGGTGAATAAGCATTTGACACATGAAGAAATGCAAACACACAATTACATATATGAAAAAAAACTTCAACATCATTGGTCATTCAAGAGATGCAAATTAAAAAACACAGAGATTCTATCTCAGTAGAGAAAGAAGGGCTGTCATCAAGAAGTCAACTAATAACAAATGCTGAAGGAGCCGTAGGGAACAAGGAGCCCCTCTGTACTATTGATGGGAGTGCAGACCGATGCAACCACTATAATTATCAGTGTGGAGATTTCTCAAAAACTAGGATTAGAGGTCCCATTTGACCCAGCTATTCCCCATTTGGTTATCTTCCTGGAAGAATTAGAGACATCATACCATAACAGTATATGTTCATCCATGTTTATAGCAGCACAGTAAATCTTGGAAACCACCCAGATTTCTATCAACTGGGGAATGAGAACAGAGTGCTACTCAGCCATAAAAAAGAATAAACTAAGACATTTATAGGTAAATGGCTGCAACTGGAGACCCTACTCATAGGTGAAGTAAGTCAGACTCACATGTGGAAACACCTTATTGTCTCCCTGGCATGAGAAAGTAAATGGGGACCCAAGTGTACAACAGGTATGGGGAAATGAGAAGAAATTGTTCAAAAGGAAAGAGAAATGAGGGTGAGGGAAGGGGGAAAGGAAGGAAGGAAGGGAGAAGGAAGAAAGCAACATAGTTATACTACTAGTTTCTCCTAATTCATTAAAAAGAAAGGCTTGTTCTAATATCATTTGGGAAATTTTTTTATGCCCACATCTTATACTCTGAGTAACTACTTGGAAGATAACAACATGAAGCGTATTAGTTACTGTTATTTTCCTATTATTTTGTTGAGATTGTGTTTTCTTTTTCCCGTTTAAAAAATTCAACATTTGTTTATGGTAAAAACCCTGAAGAAAATGGATATAGAAAGATCTAATCTCAGTCTGTTAAAAACCACTTATGACAACCCTACTGCCAACATCATATCAAATGGGAAAACCTGACAGCATCCCTTCTGACAACAAGAACAAGACAATGACTCATATTTAATGCGCTCCTCAAAATATTAGCCAGAGCAACCAGGCAACATAAAGAAATAAAAGGGATAAAAACTGACAGTGTTCCTGTACACCAGTAATGAAATCACAAGAAAATAATTAGGAAAAAATGCAATTCTAACCTAACAAAGACAATGAAAGACCTCTACAAAGAAATCCACAGTACTCTGAAAACGGAGATAGGAAAGGACACAAGAAAACAGAAAGATACCTCCTGTTCTCGGCAGGCGAAACCAATATAATCAAAATGGCCATTCTTCAAAAACTGATATATAGATTTAATGCAATCCCAATCTAAATAACAGCAGCATTCTTCACAGAACTAGAGAAAAATGTCCTAAAATTCATGTGACACCAAAAGAGATTCAGAATAGCAAAAGAAATCCTGAGTAAAAAAACCACACCAGGAGTTTTCACAATCCAAGACTTCAAATTATATTACAGAGCCACACTGATAACAGTGTGGTACTGGCACATGCCTTAGTTATGTTTTTCTTGTTGCTGAAAAATAAACTCGGTAAAACTCTTGAAGATATACAATAGGCAAGTACCTTCTGAACAGAGACCAAGTAACACAAAAATAACACAAGAATCAAAAAGCTTCTGCCCAATCAAGAAAACAACACAGTAAAGGGACAAGCTATGACATGGAAATAAAAATGCAAAGAAATGAGAAAAGAAATTAGACCCATCAAAATAAAGGACACATAAAAAAGACAACTGAAATGAATAGATCCTTCTCAGAAAAAAAATACAAATGGCCAATAAATACATGAAAAGTGTTCAACTTCTCTGGCCATTAGAGTAGGAAATAGAGAGATAGAGGACCAAGAGATGGTGGAGGAAGGAGGTGTGAAAAAAGAACTTAGATGTGTGATATACATGTACCAGCTTGCAACAGGAAATATGATCAGGAGGTATTGCGAAGATGTACCAAATATGAAAAATTGACAAGAAAATGTACTGTTTGCTTTGGGAGCATTCTCAAAGATCTCAGAGTCTGTTTTTATTTACTAGGCTCTGTGTTAGACCTGGATTTGGGATAAGATGATTTAGCTCCACCTTCTGTATCCCATGAGCTTCTTCATTTAGATTCTCCTGCACTCTGTTTCGGTGTCTGCTTCATTAGAGAACCTACCATTGATCCCCAAGAAGCACTCTTTTGTTCTAGGTGTAGAAGGGAATTTCCGTAAGCTGAGAAAGCTGTCCGTCCTCCACACTGCTAGAACCTTCCATCTAAGCTAATTTCTCTTCCGCGTGAAGCACTCAGCACACGTTTTGCTTGGTGGTCAGTCTTCCTAGCCACTGTCTGACAATAGCCTCAGCTCACTTCAAAGGGTGTTTTCTCCTAAAAAGGTAGAGGGCCAGACATCTGTGCTCCATGTGGAAGACAGCATTCAACAGTCATTTGATTTGCACTTTTTAATGCAGGAATGACCATTTTTGGTGGTATTATTGTTCTTCTATAAAGATTCTGCTGGTTACTATGATGATTTCTATGTGGCTTACAAGAGTACCAGGAAGACACACTTTTCTTTTTACTGTCAATGCTGGGGCTGAGACTAGAAGCCCGCACAGCGGTATGGACCGAGTGCGGCACGTCCTGGACCAAGTTACAGAGCAGCCAGTGGTTGTGGCTTAGAATTTGAGTTTTTACCCAATTGTGTGAATCTGGGGCACATCTAATTTTTCTCTTTTCTCCTTTATTATTAGTATATGTTTGTAATTCATAATAAATGCATTCATGGTGTGTTACCACACACATACATGTCATATCTCGATCCCTCTTACTGCCCCTCCCCTCCCCTGCCCTCCTCTGACCTGTCCCTGCCTTGAGGTTTACTTTACATAAGAACAACACGTCATCCTGCTTATATGTGGTCTAGCATCATAACATTGAAGAACCAACAATGTGAAGCTGAGAAAAAGCCAAACAAGGCTGGCATTTGGACAGTTTCTCTCATTTTCTAAAGATTAGAAGCTGGGTGTGGTGGCCCATGCTTGTAATTCCAGCATTTGGGAGGCTGAGGCAGGAAGATCACTGTGAATTCTAGGTCAACCTGGACTGCATAGTATGACCTTGTCTCAAAACAAAACAACAAAAAAAATAGAATATACCCTGCGTATTCTGATGCTTGAGGATCAAAAAAGAGGCGAAGGCATTGCATGCACAGAAAGCATTAGGTTAATGGGAAGTTGTTCGCAACTATTATTAAAATGTTTTTATTAACAATTTGGGAAAGCTCTCCCTTTTGATATTTTAAAATTGCATGTGCTCTATTGCAGATATTGAATGTTTTCTTTGAATTCACTTGCTCTTGTTAATGATAGGCAAGTATTAAGATTCATGATTTTCATCTATGTGTAAATTACAGCAACCTGAAGTGTGGAAAATTAATATGTTTACATAATAAGAAAGAAATCCTCAGAAATAAGGAGGCCATTACTATTTATTCCAACATAAGTGGACAGATCTGCGTTGGTGCGGAATATGCTCTCAATCATAAAAATAAGGGGAAGATGTGGGTGCAGGACGGGACTGTGTGTGATACAGGAAAGGTGGGTAGTTTCTTCTCAAATAACTTCTGGGAGCCGGGGAGATGGTTCAGTAGAATAAGCGCTTCCTTGGCAAGCGCAAGGGCCTGAGTTCAATCCCTGGTTCTGCCTAAATAAATAACTTCTGAATACTTTATACCATAGTTTCTTTTGGGTTTGCTTTTATTGTTTTGTTTTGTTTTTGATATGGGGGTCTCAGGATGCAGCTTAGGCTGTCCTTGAACTCACCATGTAGCCCAGGCTGGCCTGGAACTCACAGTCAGTGATCCTCTTGCCTCAGCTTCTCAAGTGCTGGGATGACAGACCTGTGCCAGCACAGCTGGCACTTAGTACTGTATCCTTAAATGACATATATTTAATATTTTCTCATGGTTGAAATATATAGCCAGCATTAAAATTTGGAAAATAAGAAAAAGTTAATGAGCAAAGGTTCTGCCATCAGGCACAGGTGGTATTTCTGTGAACTTTTCATGGGCTACTTTGTTTTTTCTTATGAAAATTACACATATTCACTAAATGGAGAATTATACTGCTCATTCGTTGTATTTTCTTAAATTGCATCATGTTTCACAGTGAGTACTTTTAATGTCATGAATTATCTTTTGAAATAATTTTTCAAATGTACTTATCTTTAAGTTATTTTTAATAGTATGCATTTGTAGTACACAGCAATTACATTCATCTTGGGGACCCAGTCCATACACACAGTGCATCTGTCTGTCTCGGTTACTTTTTTCCCATTGCTGGGATGAGGTACCCAACACCCAAAATTAAGGCAGGAAAGGGTTTTTAGCTCAGTTTGTGATGGTTTCAGTCCATACTCAGCTGGCTGCTAGGCAGAGTGGCACATGGCAGAAGGCAGCAGTTCATGGTGGTGAAAAACAGCAAAACAGCAAGAGCGAAAGGGCAGGCGTGCTGGCGGCAATGGCAACAGAGAGCCCATCTATCTCCCTTAAGCTGCATTGAGGCTCTCTGCCCCAGGCTGGATGCAGCACTCATACCCATAGTCCCAGCAGCACTCACACCCATAGTCCCAGCAGCACTCACACCCATAGTCCCAGCAGCACTCACACCCATAGTCCCAGCAGCACTCACACCCATAATCCCAGCAGCACTCACACCCATAATCCCAGCACTGGATCATGAATTAATCACAAACTGTACACATCACAAACTGTACACATAACTGCAGGAGGCTTTGGGGGGCAACTAGAGACAATCCATAACAGCATCTTAATCATTTTTACTTAGACTCCTTTCCCTCCCCTCTCCACCCATCTCCACAAAATCCACCTTGTTTTTTATCATCTATTTTTCCCCTTTACTTATATTTAGGGGTTCTCACATAAGAGAAAACATGCAATTTTAATCTCTGTCTGACTTACTTCACTTAGCCGTAGTGTCTCCGAGTGATTCCATTTTTCCACAACTGACTCAAATGGAACCACATGGCACAGCATTGTGTGTGTATGCATCGCTGTTTTACGCCTCTGTACACTGATAGACCCACTGATTGCTACCAAGATAGAGCTCTTAGGAACCATACTCCTACAAGCATGGCTGTGCATGGATATTGTAATACAATGTCTTCAGCTTTCACTGGAAGATAACCAGAAGAGGTATAGCTCGGTCAAATGGAATTGCTACTTTTAACTTTTTGAGGCATCAGCATCCTCATTTCCATAATGGTTGTTTTTAGTTGTTAAAATGTTATGTGCCTGTTTTACACATGGAAACAGTAAAGATTCACATAGTAAAACAAACACATATACATATCTGAGATATAATTATATGACCATTCTGGTGAACATGCTTTCTACCTGTTTACTTACATACATGTATGCACAGATATAAGCTATTTTCTAACTAATAATTGTATGTGTTCATCGGTATAATGTTCCAAAATACATAGACATTTGTGTAATGATCAAAGCAGAGGAAGTAGCATACCCATCACTTTAAATATTTATCATCGACTCATTGTGAGAGTACTCAAATCCCACTTGAAAAATATAACACATAGCTAGAGTCCCCCTCCTCTGAACATGAATCTGCATGCCATCCTTGCGCAGGGGCCGCGCTCATCTCCTCTGTATCGTTCTGATTTTAGTGTACGCGTTGCTGAAGTGAGCTCTGCAATTGGGGACCAGAATGCGCTCCTCCTTTCTAACAGTAACATTGTACCTGTTGACCAAACCTCCATCTCACCCTTCCCATACTGTCTCCAGCCACTGGTAACCACTCTCTAATCTCAACTTCCTTCTAACATTTTCAGATTCACATACGGTAAGATTACATGGAACTTCTGTGCCTGGCATATTGCATTTAACATAGTGTCTCCCCTGCTTATTCATGTTGCCACAAAGGGATTATTTCACTCTTTTTATGACTAACTTGTATTCCGTCATCTGTATACGCCACATATCTTTATCCATTAATCCATGTTAGGCATTTAAGTTTAATTCAGTCTGTTGGATAGTGGATACCATGGGTGATGCTGCAACGCACAAGAGAGTATGCATCTATTTGATTTATGGATTTTATTTTTCATTTGAGAATAATCTTGAATCAAATTCAGTGATTAGGTTTAGGATTGACTTTATGGGAAAATTTGATTTAGTTTTTGTCCAATTCAGTTTGTGACAAGAATCACGGAAAAACATTAAATTCATGAACAAAGGTGGAGATACAGATTTAGACAGACAGACAGACAGACAGACAGACAGACAGACAGACAGAGACAGAGACACAGACAGAGATAGAAGTAAAGAGATCCAATAGGGAAGTTACTGGCTCTTATGGTAGTTGTAATTTATTTTGGGTCAGAGTAAGAAGCTTCATATTGCTTTCCAGAACTGGTGTACTAATTTTCATTTCCACAAGCAGTATATAAGGACTCACCCTTTCACCACATCTTCACTAATTTTTGCTACTGTTTTTTGTCTTTTTGATGGTAGCCATAGTAGGGGATGTTTTAAATTAAATGACAAATCTAGATAGAATATCAATGAGCTTATTTTGACTTATTCCTTTCTTTTAGGTTTGTAGGAATAAACAATGTGTAGATGATACATACTTAGGTTATGACTGCACACCACAGACCTGCAACAATAACGGCGTAAGTACTTATCCTGGGAGGTTAGCAATCACTTAGCCTACTGCAAAGAAAGCAAATGTGTGTACACAGGCTGGTACACATACACATGCACACACGCACACACACACACACATGCACACACGCACACATGCACGCAGAAGCGTGTGCACACACCCTCATGTACACACATACATACTCATCAATCAAGTAGGAAAATTGGTTTTATTTTACCTAAGAACCATTTCACAATTCTTGAACACACATAGATCCAGGCGCTGATCTTAGAAGACGATGTTCTCCTGCTTTCAGGTATGCAATAACAAAAAGCAATGTCACTGTGATCCCCCATTCGCACCACCAAACTGCGAGAATGCAGTTGGATCATCGATTGGTGGGAGTGTGGACAGCGCACGGCTCGAACCATTCCCTGGTGAGTATTAATCACAGATGGAAACATAGAAAACATCATTTTAATTCATTAAGTTTAAAAACTTTGGCATACCAATTTATATTCAGATTATCTCTAAGCATCAAATAATAAACCACATATGGCCATTTACAATGAACATATAGAGAGTATATGTGACACACACACATATACATACAAGATCAGTTAGAGCCTAGGTAAGAAATCATAACTCAGGTTGGACCTTGAAGGAAGGAAGTCGATACGAGGCATCAGGTAACAAAATGGGAGAAATGAAAAACAACCAGAAAATGATGATAACTAGATATTAACAACAGGAAACTACCAAGGGCTGGAGTGACAATAAAAGGAGATGATCAGGGCTGGCCAAATAGCTTAGTGATTAAAGCGCCTGCAAGCAGGCACAGGGGCTGGGGGTTGGATCTCCGGGCCTGCTATGATGCGCTGAGACAGTGACTGAGACTGAGCGTGGTGGCAAGCACCTGTAATCCCAGCACTTGGGAGGCTGTAAACAGGAGGATCACTACAAGTCAGATCTAGTAGTAAGACCCTGAATACCCAGTAGACCCTTCCCTAACATACAGAAATAAATGAATAAATAAATAAAAGGAGGTGATATCACTAGAACTAGAACCTGAACATGACATCTGACCAAGGTCAGAGCTGGGGAATAGGTACTATTCGAGTCAGCTGGAGGTTTAAAAGATATGGGAGTATACCTCAGCATCACAGCGCCTTCCTGGCAAGTGTGAGGTCCTTCGATTCCCAGTACCAAAAATAAAGATCTAGTCACTATTGGCCATGCTAAGCAAGAGGGGGGAGAAATGCCATAGCTATTCCACTCTGCCAATTCTACAGTGTCTATCTAGTGATGGATTTAGCAGACCTAACTAGAGGAGAGTAAGCCAAGGAGCTTGGTCAATACAGCTGTCTGCAATATTGATCAAAGTAAGGACAGAGTTTAGAAAAAGCCAGTAATGAATCAGAATCTGCAGTAGCAGTTAGGATCAGGCAATTTTTTTTCATATGTTAGTTGTAAGAGTTGCAGTTAGTTTCTTCTGCCCATGCACACAGGCATCCTTTACCCAAGCAGCAATGGGAGCTGTGCTCCTAGCATACACGTTGGTCTTAGTGATATGTTTGATCAACAACTTGGGCAAAAGCGACCTTCTGTCTTTCAGATTCTGACTGGGTCTCTTGGGTAGCTTATTCTGGGAGCACTCATTCCTTTGAAATTTATTTGCAATGCATAAAAAATAACTATACCTAGACACCAAAATATAACCTCTCCACAATAAAGCTTTACCTAAATGCATGTCCCACAAACTTGCAAGCAAAGTTAAATGATTAATCTAAGTAACTAAACTTGGGAGTAATTTCTTACACAGCAACATATAGAAGCCTGGGTAGTGCATTTCTGTAATGAATGTAAGGCTTATGGCCTTTACTTTGGAACTGGTCAGTCCATGGAAGGTATCTAGGGCTCCCAGAGGCTCTTAAAGACAAGTTGAAATTCTACTGAGAAGGTTTTTCAGTGAGCAATTCAAGGATGGTTTAAAAAGGTATTAGTTTCACGCACCTACAATATTTAAGTGGAAATGGAATACCCATCTCTAACAAAACTAAACAAAAAAGGGGGATACAAATGAAGGAGCATTCTGTATCTGTATATACAAAATAGGTAGGAGAGATATACAGTTACTTTCTCTTAATTCAATAAAAAGAAAGTTTTGTACTAATAGTGTTTGGACAGGATATCCTGTCCGCATCTTGTACTATGAATAACTACTATGAAGACAACAATATGCAATGTATTAATTATTGTAACTGTCCTACTCACCTGTTTTGAAACTCTCTCATTGCTATTCATTTCTCAATAAAATTAATTAAAAAGGTATTAGTAGTAGTTAGAAAAAGTGGAACACTTACTATGAAGTGATCAAGTGTTTGACAGCATTGTAGCCTGTGCTAATGTAGAAGGTGAAACTCGTGCTTCCTTTTGGTAGCAAATAAAATGCAGGTTAAATATAAGACAGCTAGGGTGTAGGTAGAAGCAGGATAACAATCAAGTTGATTTTCCTTCTTGGGAAGGAAAGAAAAAGAATATTTTCCAACAAATATTTCATGACAAATGGCTACCAGCAAATTTGAGATTTTATTTTAGTAATAAAGTTCTATCTCAGAATAAAATATATATCAAGCATTTTCCTATGATTTCCTCTATTAGAACTTAATAAAATTTTAAATGAATGTCTGGCAGAGACATCTTCATATATACAAAAGGCCTAAATGTTTTGTGGAAACAGCTCCTAAGAATTCACCCACAAGATGTCTGTGAAGCGTGTTAAGCAGATTTTTCCATAGCAGCCTTACTAAGGCATAGCACAGGGAAAAGCTTGTGTCAAGCAGGCTTGTGAGAATGGCCTTCATATACGAGAGAGAGTTTTGGGACATTTCTTGTGAAATGTGGATGAACAACCAAAGAGCAGAAACAATAAGCCAGACACTAAAACTTTTGAAGGTCGATGGCATAGAAAACCCACTACCAACATAGACAAGCAAACTATAGTCCAGATAGTGAGTGAAACCACATTTCTGCAGAAAAAAATGCTGTTTAAAAAAAAAATGCTAGTGGGGAAAGACTCATCAATGCATTTTATGAGGAAAATGTATCTTTGATGTCAAATTCAGACAGTCAAACTAACAGAAAAAAAAAAATCACCAAGTATGTCCTTTATGAACAAAGTCCCCAACCCCAACAAAACAGTAGCTCATATTCTTTAGCTGTCTATATTAAAACACAATGATCCAGACCAGTGCGATTCTTTAGCATTCAAAAATCAATCAGGGGCTGGAGAGACAGCTCAGTGGAATAAGGTCCTGAGTTTGATCCCTGGTACTACCAAAAAAAAAAAAAGTCAATCTGTATAAAGTGGGAGCAAGGCAATAAAGCCTGCGTTCCCTCCCTAGCTCGTGCATCAAAGAAATGACAGCAAAGGGGAAGCGAAAAGATGAGGAAAGGTAAACTGAGGCTGCTTTTATCATCGCTGATGTGGCCGAGTGCATAGAAAATCCTGAGGAATGTACAGAAACACCCCTGCAAGCAATAAGCGCCTCTTGAGAGAAAGCAGAAATCACCGGGGTATAACAATCAGTTGTGCTGCTATAGAAGAGGAAGAGTGAACAGCAGTCAACCTAATAGCAGTGCTCGGGCAGCCAAATAGCTCAGCGGATTAAAGCATCTGCTTAGGCAGACGTAGCAGCCAGGGCTTGATCCCCAGCGTGTCTTGCCAGCCCCGCCCCCCCGAGCGTGCTCAGACAGCGATTGAGACTGGGCCTGTGTGGTGGTGCGTGCCTGTAATCCCAGCTCTTGGGAGGCTGAACACAGGCGGAGCACTATGAGTCCAATCTGTGCAGTGAGACCCTGGAGACCCTGTCCTAAAATACAAAAAAAAATAATATTTAACACCAAAATAAATGGGAAAACAGGACCTGTCACCCACTAGAAGGCTTGTGATTGCTAAGATGTCAATCGCCACCAAATTAACTGTGCATTTTATTTAATATATATAATGCAAATTTATGCATTACATATGTACCATATTAATGATAAATAGATCATACCCTATGTTAATTCTATAACAAAAGCCTATAGATTAAAAATACTAATGAAAATAGACACAGCTGTTCAGAAATTAACAATTTGGTTCTAACATACACACAAAAATTCTTACAAGAGTCAAATCACTTTGAAAAAAGAGCAGGAGAAAGACTTAGTCTATTGGCCTGATATTGAATTTACTAAATTGCTTTATATTACAAATTCAGTACATAATTCTACTAACTGAGACAGTGTGGCGTTGGCAAAGGTTAGATGCACAAATATATCAACAGAATGGAATAGAAGTTTAGAAATGGGCATATTAAAAATGATTAATTGATTTTTCAGTAAGATTTGAAGGTAATGAGGGAAGAAAGTCCATTCGAAGTGCAACACTGAAGCGAATGGCTATCTGCATAAGTCCAAATGAACCACAGCATCCCGACCGGTTACCAGTCGATGGGAAGTGGCTTATAAATCAAATGTAGAGGCTAAGACTATAAATTTTCTAGCAGTAGCATGACATTCACGACCTTAGGATAAGCAACCATTTCTTAGACAAGACATGAAAGTAAATATTAATGCAATAAAACACAGTTTAGACCTAATCAAAATGTTCTACGTGCAGTGATTTTTGACTAAAACTTTCATTTGAATAGAAATTGCACTTAGTGCTGTTCATCTGTAGTATGGACTGCCAAGGAGACATTTCTCAAAGAAAAAGCGAGGGTTAGGGCTATTAGGTAGGCACTAAAAGAGTTTGTTTTTGTACTTTCTCTGTCAAGTTATCTTCTTCATTTAAAATCTTGGTAAGTATAAAAGCATTGAAGGGTTTACATTTTTACTGTAGGACTCCTAATAAAATGTAGAACTGTCTTTCATGAATTCCTGGTCTTCTAATTGATCTCTGGTGTTTTTTCTCTCCTAGAAAAGAACATCATTGAGGGTGTTTACCATACCAAGCCTAAAAAGTGGCCATTTTTCTTGCTCATTCCTTTTTTCATTATTTTATCTGTACTGGTTGTTATATTGGTAAAAGTCTATTACCAAAGGAAAAAATGGAGAGCTGAAGACTATATGAGTGATGAGTATGTTGATTTCACATTAAGTTTTATTACTTTTATAATTTTTGGTATAATAACTTACAGCATCATGATAAATATCAAAAATAATAATTCAGATTTAACTTTGTTTCTGTATAGAAATTTAGCAGTTATCATGTTAATAATTAATGTAATGAATAATCAGTAGAAATCAACTGTTTTAATCTGATAAAGACTTGGAGCTGGGTGTGGTAACATAGGCCTATAATCCCAGCACTCTGGGAGGATGAGGCAGGAGGATCTAAAGTTTGAGGCAGGATATGTAGCTCAGCAACTTAGGGAGACCCTGTCTCAAAATAAACACTAACTGGGCCAGGCATGGTGGTAAAACCTGTCATCCCAGCAATCTGGAGGCTGAGGAAGGAGGGCCACACACACCACGTTCAAGGCCAGCCTGGCCTGGTCAGTTGGAGGCCAGTCTGGACTACACAGAAAGAGTCTCTCTAATTAACAAACAAAAACAATCCCTCTTCAAAAAAAAAAAAAAAAAAAAGAACATATGCTATTAGATACAATTGGTATAATTTTCATGAAAATTTCTGTAAGCCAGGGAAATAGCTCAGTAGAACAAGCGCCTGCCTGGCAAGCACGAAGTCCTGAGTTCATTCCTGGTACAGCAAAACAAAGACACAAAAACAAATTCTGTAAAATAATTTCTGCCCTTGAATTTTATACCTATGCCTTTTGTTTTACTTAAAATGAATTTGAATTTCACTAAATGAAGTAATAAGACAATGTGCATGGACTATATAATTCATGGGTATATGTCAAGAAGTTCATGTAAAATTGTGGCTATATTTTACCATGCTATGTAACATAGAATAGTTAATAATTTTAAGTATGCTTTACTAACACTTAAATATGTCACAGATTTTACATTAGGTAACTTTATTGTGGAGAAACCAAGTAACTGTAGGGGAAAATAAGGTTGGAAATATAGGAGAAAGCTGAAAAACATTTCATCAATAACATTTTGAGTATGAAATGATTTGGCCCTCGGATATTGCCACTCTAGCTGTCTTTCTGAGAGTTAGCGACAGCGCGGTATGGGACACATGCTCACGGCAGCTGGCTCTTGGACGAGGCCTGTCTGTCCTTCATCAAACGAAGGGATAATGAAAATACGGCATTTCTGTTCAGCAGAGTACTGCTTTGCCGAAATTAAAGATAAATCTGACTCTTATATAGGAAAATGGATGCGACTTGAGATCAAGATGTTAGGGGAGGTAAAGCAGACCACACAAGCTGCAATCGCACAGGAGGTGGTTCTACGAGAGCCTGAAAGTATAAATAAGTGAAATAACCAAATAAAAGGTGGATAATAGGAAACAGGATCTGTGACAGGGGAGGAGACTTAAGCGATGGCGGCGGCAAGGGAGGGGATATGAAAAGAATTGAGACGTGTTATGTCCGTGTACCCGCAGCCCACTGGGGGACACTCGTCCCGCGCTACGCACGGGCTCTAACAGACAGCAGGGAAGGAGACCGATGTGAGCGTGTGCAGGAGCCCTCCTCCGGGCGGCGCAGG
>NW_004524612.1:13566809-13580372 GCF_000260255.1 Octodon degus
TGCAATTTGTCACTTCAAAATCCTTGCAATTTTATATTTTTAATTCCATTCTCTAATTGAGCTTAGAGACATTTAGATTCAAAATGTCAGTTAAAGATAAATAACACACTTGGGATTGATTTCACGCTAAGGGTTCTCGCGTCAGCTTTGCGTCTAGCACACTTCACCAAATTTGCTTGGCCGCACAGATAACTTGTTCTCCTTTTTTTCAGTCTTTCAGAGCCATGATCTTCACTGGATAGAAAAAAAAGGGGGAAAGAAAAATATGCACTACCTTATTTCCTGGAAGTCAAACTTGCGTGTGTGATTTCTAGCGCACTAGAAATAATAGACATTTTCATGTAGATGCAATATATACATATATATGATTCTATAGACAATTTATAAGAAAGGCCCAATTATGAGTTTTATATTACATTTTTTCTCACTTTGAAAGTTATTTCACGCTATGTTAGCCAGAAGTCACTAATCCTGTTAGAGGTATGATATAGACGTTATAATAAAGGTAATGTCATGATTATAGGCTACTGTGTTATTTTATTTTTTCTTTTTTTGCAGAACCAGGGATTGAACTCAGGCCCTTGTGCTTGCCAGGGAAGCACTTATTCCACTGAGCCATCTCCCTGGCCCCATACTGTGTTATTTTAAATTCCAAAGAATGTCTTTAATGTTCCAATCTGATAATTTAATAATGATCAAAAAGTCTGCAAGAAATTCTCACCTATTTATTTCATTTATGAGTACAGTCTCCAGCTTTGTCCATTTACCTATAAAACCTCAAGTGTAACCTTCTTTATGGCTGAGTAGTACTCCATTATGTAAAACAACCACATCTTTTTTTTAACCCTTCCTCAGTGGATGGAATTTGGGGTGTTTCAAAGATTTAGCTATGGCAAATTGTCTCACTAGTGTGAGAAGCTGAACAAGTAAATAAGATCCAAAGTGAGCCAGGATGTGTAACTTAGCAACTTAGGGAGACCCTGTCTCAAAATAAACACTAACTGGGCCAGGCATGGTGGTAAAACCTGTCATCCCAGCAATCTGGAGGCTGAGGAAGGAGGGCCACACGCACCACGTTGCGTAATGTACAACAGATATTGTGAATGGGAGAAAAAGCTATTCAAAAGAAGAGTGATGATGGGAATGGAGGGAGCAATATATACAAAATAGTTAGGATAGCTGTACAGGTGGGAAAAAAAGAGGAAGAAAGACATTTAGATAACTAGTTTCTCTTAGTGCATTAAAAAGAAAGGTACTAAGATTATTTGGACAGTATTTCATGCCTGTATCTTGTACTCTGAATAACTACTATGAAGAGAATAATACCTAATGTATTAATTATTGTCACTCTTCTATTAGCTTGTTTGAAAAGTTGGTTATATTTTTCTTTTAAAAAAATTCTCATCTATGCACTGTTTTCAGAAAATACAATTTCAAGTATATCAAGATTATAAGAGTGGAAAAATACATATGGTACAACAGGAATTTTATACAAAGGAAAGCTAATGTGCTTTAACATTAAAAGTATTTATAGAGGGCTGGGGAGATAGCTTAGTGATCTAAGCGCCTGCCTGGCTAAGCCAAGGACCCGGATTTGATTCCCAGTACCGAGCTGGCTACTGAAACTGGACACAGTGGTGCACACCTGTAATTCCAGCACTGGCTGGGGAGGCTGAGACAGCAGGATCACTACGAGTCCGAGTTGCATAATGAGATCCTGCACCAAATACATAAATACACAAATATTTTTTTAGAAAAGTATTATAGATTTAACAAAAGAATATATCATAATGCACAGGATCAATCTAACAGGAAAGTATATGTCTTAGTTACTCTTTTCATTGCTGAGGCAAGATACCCAACACCCAAAATTAAGAGACAAAAGGTTCCTTTAGCTCCTGGTTGGCTGAGGTCTCAGTTCATAGTCAGCTGGCTCTAAGGCAGGGAGAAACAGCTCATGGCAAAGCAGGGCAGGCAAAAGGCAGCAACCGGCGAGCAACCGGCTACAAGTAAGCAGCAGCAGGTGTCTATGTATCCCTTGTGCTGTATCCTAAGGGCAGGTAACATTCACACCACAGATGCTACCTCCCTCACCATACCTTTAATCCTGGCATGGCACTGTGAGTGAGTCGCACACACTAGCTCCGGCCACCTCTGAGAAGTCCCTACTTAGGACCACACGAGCCATAATGGTCTGCTCCTGTCCCCCGAAAGACTCACGTGCAGCTCTTTAGGCCGAAGACATTTCACCCATCTGGAAGAGTTGCTAAACTCTCAGCAGTTTTAGCATCACTAAAATGTCTTAAGCTAAAATCTCCTTTGCAATTTAAAGCAAACTCTCAGCTACAAGGCCCTGTACAAAGGGAAAAAATTTAAATACTTCTAACGCTTTGTCTAATCGCATGCTTTGATGTCTTGAATTTTACTTCTAGTATTTTGTGCATCATACTGCGTCTTAAAGAAAACTTTGCATAGTACAGAATTTTGTGTAAAGTGGATTATTTTAGGGTACTATCAACTTTGATTGCTAGAAAACGACAAGAACATCTATACTTTAATTCCATTCCTAATACACACAATTTAATTTTTTCACTATTTGTATTTTTATACTGCTTATCCTTCAACAAATTATTTATATTTTGTCATTACTCTTTCTCCTAAAGATTAAAAACTTAACTTTCTTATCCTCAGTGTTCACAGGATTCTGAATTTGACTAGCTGTTTCGCTAGATACCGTAACCTTGGCTGGTAGTTCCTTATTTCACTGCTTTAAATATACCATCCTGCACTCTTTTGGCCTCCTGTGTTTCGCCTAGGAAATCGGAATTTTTTTTTTCAAAATTTGATGTTTCTTATCTCTTGCTACTTTGAGTACTCTTTCTTTGTCTTGGGTTCTTAATAATTTGATTGTTGTGCCTTGCTGAGTTTCTCTTTAGATTGAATTCAGTGACCTGTGCAGTTCTCGTGCTGGGATATTGTCATATGTCCTCCAGGTTTTTATTAGTACTTTATAATAAAAACGCTTTTAATTTCTGCAGAATCAGCCAGGTCATCACATCTGGTGCATCATAACTTAGTAAATGGCATGAAGTGAAAGGGAGGGGATCCAGGAAGATAGAAGCAAGAGATGAGGGAGGAACCGAACCCCCTCTTTTATAACTCCCCCCCCCCCTTTGAGAGCTGTGGTAACCTGTCGGTTCATGATGCCTGTTTGAAAACAATTTGGTTCACAGACAAAAGCATTCAGCAAAACTTTGCTTCTGTTCTCAAACTCCACATTGGCTGCCAAGCACAGGCGCAGCCGTCTTCCCCAGAAACACAAAACAAATTGTTTGTAACCCAAAACCCAACTGCAACATACTGCATGAGAGACGCATTAACCCAGACTCAGCCACTGCCCACAAGGCCCCTTACATTCCCACCACCTGTCAATATCATTACCCTGGGGACCAAGCCTCAAGAACATGACTCTTTGGGGGTCAAATCACATCACTCCCTTGACCATTCTTAACCAATGTGTAGTCCAGTAGCTTTGCATGTGTTCATAAGTGCAGTAGAAAACTTTAAAACTATGGCTTCAGAATTGGCCCATCAGACCCAACCAGCCTTGACTAAACTACCCAGCTGCAACTCAGAGACAATTTGACTCAGCTCTATCTGACCAGCTGCACAATAGCCTGCAAACATATCCTGTTTTGCTAGCCTGTTTCAAGGACTATCTACCCGGGACAGGACAGTCCTGTCAAGGACACTTAATATTACCTGCTTACTCAGTCCTTAATTTCCCTAGACCTTCCTGCCTCATGATGAATGACCCCTCTAGCTAAACCTGCCCCAGACACATCTGCCTGACAACCTGTGACCAAACATATAGCCAAGTATAGAATAATCCATTATCGACTTTGTACTTCCTGCTTACAAAATGTCTACAAGTTGCTATTTTACTCGAAGCAGGGGCTGGTGATTTGGATCTGGATCCCACCAACCCAGCGGTATTAATAGAGTTAGTTGCCTTCCAACTCCTTGGTGCAGAGCGTGCTCCATCCAGTTCAGTACAGATTCTGTAACAGTACTGTTGTGCAACTGTCACCGCCATCCACCTTCAGGACTATTTTCATTTTCCCAAGCCGAAACTCTGTTCCCATTAAACAGTGACTTCCTACTTTCCTGTCCTCGTCACTTTCTTATCTGGGCCCCCCAGCACTCCAGCACACTAACACCCAGCCCTGGTCCTCGAAGGAGGAGAGGTTTCTTTTGGCTTACAGCTTCTGCAGTTTCAGCTCATGGTCAGCAGGCTTGACAGAATCAGCATGGTCGAAGGAACTGGCAGAGAAAGCTGCTCACAGAGGGAAGAGAGAAAGGGGAGCAGTGGGGACAGAAGTACACCTGCCTGGGTTGCACCCCCAGGGACCCACCTGTCCTGACAAAGCCCTACCTCCTCGTAGCACGTCAGCTGTAAGCCCATCACTGGACCGTCCATCTCCCACCAAGCCATGCTGGCAGGCAGTGTGGACTTCATTCTACATTCTGCGAGACCAAAGCACAGAGCTGAGAAAGACTGCAGGGTACGTTCAAAGTCCTCACGGAAAAAGTGACCTTGAAAGAGATCCGGCCTCCTTCCAGACGCCTCACCTCTGAGTACATGAGAGTTTGAGGGATCATTCTTGATCTAAACCAAAACACCTCCCTGTTCTCAGCTTTCGACAACAACCATTCTACATTTCTGCTTTCTGAATTTGACCTCATATAGATAGGACCATATAAGCACTTCCTGTAACTTGGATTTTAATATAAATTGGATTATACAGCATTTGTCTTTTTGCGACTGGTCTACTTCATTTTATATAATATCTTTAAGATTCATCCGTGGAGCAAATGTTAGAATTGTTCCCCTTTAAGACTGCATAATACTCCATTCGATGGACATATCGTATTTTGCTGAGCCAGTCACGCATTAATTGCACGTGGGTTGCCATTATTCTTCCCTTTCTTTGCGTGTCAATATCGTAGGCTGAGGTCAGCTCTGATCTGACCCTCAGAAGTCTGTGGAATTTTTTTCACCTGAGCATGCAGGCTGTGAGAGGCATGTGATGAGGGCCAGGCATGTGACTGAGTTAAGAAATCAAACTACGCTTGTTTGACTCCAAAGCCCCTTTGCCTTCTGCCAAGCCATGCTGGAGGCGAGTGTGGACTTTATTCTGATGCTGTGGGATCAAAGCAGCCAGCTGAGAAAGGCAGCACGACAAGTTCAAGGTCCTAATGGGAAAAGTGACCTTAAAAGAGAGATGCCTACTAATTATACTCCTGGCAAGGATCAAGTGTTTGTTGCACAGGTTGTTACACTCCTTCTAGAACAACCAGCGTTTCCACATTCTGTTCTAGCAGCTGTATTTTTATGCATTAAGCATTTACAGATGGTTTTGTTCTTAGCCACAAAGTCACTTGGCAGGGAAACGTGAAATACAAAAATGAGTCCGTATTCCCGCCATCCAGAAACCTGTTTGGGGTAAGCCCAGAAGCCAGGCCTGGTCATCGCCGGCACAGGGCTGAGCTGAGGGGCATCACTTACGTGGCTTCCTTCTTTCTTTTCACCGGCCTTCAGCCTCCCTGTCTGCAAAAGGTTGGCCTCTGGGAGGCATTTTCCAAGATGGAGGTGATACCTCAATCTGAAACTGGACTCAGGTGAGAGCAACAAGCTCACCACCAGCAGAGCAGCTCGGAGGCCTTCCTCTCGCCTCTCCTGTCCCCGGGCGGCCCCTCTGGCGTGCAGCAGTCCTGCATGAGTATCTCCAGCTTCTCCTGGGACCACAGGCTGCTGAGACTCACCTGAGAACCAAACCCGCCTGGATGACCCCACCCCATCTCACGCGTGTGCTTGCCGAGCGCTAAGGGTCCGGGCTTAGATCAGCTTGGGCGCGGGACTCTGCTCTCTGGGAGACGGACTTACCGCTTGGCCTGCAAATTTGCAAGTCTGGTGCAAACTAAAGCAAGATGTTTTCTCCTCTTTCCAGAAAAGCGAAAACAAGCTTTCCATGTGAGTACTCTGAGAGGAGGAGGAGGCAACGCCAAGTAGAAATGACTGAGTACTTTCAGCAGGCCCAGGCCCAGTTTTTAAGTCTTAGGATTCCAGTGGTCTTGTTTAGCTTGAGGACAGATGAGAGCCACTAGGACGCCCAGCTGGAAATGCTTCTGTGTTACCCATCAGCCCTGCCCACTAACTCCTTCCTGATGTGGGGTCCTCCTTCTCTCTTCTTAGCAATAGATGGATATCTCTTGGGGGAAGAGTGGGTGGCATGCCCACGTGTGTGTGTGTGTGTGTGTGTGTGTGTGTGTGTGTGTAGTGTAGTGTTTGAGTGTCTGAACTCAGAAAGCAAGCTGGAGGCAGATCTCAGGCCTGGACTTTCAGTATTTAACCAGGTGCCAAAGAAGGGAAAAGAAAAAAAAAATGTGGGAAAAGGAAATTATAGGTCATCAGGGAGAAGGATTTCTTTTGTGTTTGGTGGCTGAAAGGAATCCAGCTCCCACAAATGAGTCTGTCCCCCTCACAGCTGGGCATCTTTGTTAATCTCTAGAACAGGTACCTCCTTCAGGCTTCAGGGAAAGCAGGTGATTAGTTACATAGTTTCTTTTTTAGAGAATTTTTGCAGGATAAGGTAGATCACAATTGCTACATTAAAATAAGCAGTGAGAAGTAAAAAGGAGAACCTTTCATCACCAGTCTAGAAGCTGCTATAGTAACTATGACATTATTAATAGTACTTTCAGGGCCGGCCAAATAGCTCAGCAGATTAAAGCACCTGCTTAGGGAGATGCAGGGGCCAGGGGTTCAATCCCCCCCCCACCCCCGCGGCCTTCTGTGCTGGCCCCACCCCCTGGAGCACTCTGAGAGGGTGAATGAGATTGGGTGTGGTGGCGTGTACCTGTAATCCCTGCACTTCGGAGGCTGTAAATAGGAGGATCACTCTGAGTCCGATCTACGCAGAGACTCTGTACACCCTGTAACCCTGTCCTAAATACAAAAAATAACAATAGTATTTTCTAAACCTCTTTCTAAATACACTTTGACGTACATGCATGTGCACATGAATGTGGACATTTCTCTCTAATACAAATGTAGCCGTATTGCTTTTTCATTTAATGGGCCTTGCAAAGATTTTCCACCTGTGTACATAGATTATTTTGATGGCTGCAGAGTGTTCCATAATAGAGGTGGACTAAGACTTCTGTAGCCTCCTCTTCTGTTGCCAGACATTTTGGCTGGATGTCACAGTCAAAGAATGCATTTTGAAAAGCAGTGTCAGGCTGGGGAGATAGCACAGAGGCCTAAGCACCTGCCTGGCAAGCACAAGGACTTGGACTCGATCCCCAGTACTGCATGCCATGCCTGCCCCGCCCTGAGCTTGCCATTCCAGTCCCTGAAACCAGGCATGGTGGAGCATGCCTATAATCCCAGCACTGGGGAGGCTGAGACAGGAGGATCACTATGAGTCTGAGCTGCACAGTGAGACCCTGTAACAAATAAACAAATTTTTTAAAACACAGTGTCACTACGTGCTGGCCCATCACCATGCCTCAGTAATCCCGATTTAATGTTTGCACCTGCGTGGAAGCAGCTCTGGTGTTTTCCTCTCATTGGTCCCATCTATTGGTGCTGCATTGTGGCACACAGAGCTACTACGTGTTCCAGGGCTGGGTGACCGCGTTCGCACATGCAGACTTCACGCCTCCTCCCCATCCTCCTGTCCAATTCGAGGCTCCTCACACATGGCGACCTGAGAGCCTTTGCCTGTTCAGTGCTGGCCGGGCTCAGGGCACCCTGGTAAGGAAGAAGCAGCAGCGTCAGAGGGTGGCAGGCGGCCCCTGGGTGCCTCTGTCCTGCCAGAGCCTCGCTGAGCCTCGACTCACAGCTGACTCACCAGGTAGCAGGGCTACGGGGTGATGTTCACAGTCACCACAGGGTGACCCGGGTGGCTTCCCTGTGACCAGCCACTCAAGAAGATCGGCTTTATTTGCTCCTCACTGAATCAAAGCAGGTCACTGATTTTGGACAAATAATTTCCAAAATGAGATAGTCTTTATTCAAAACTTGCTCCAAGGGGCTGGAAATCCTCATGTGCCTCAAATCAGCGTCTCTCCATGTGCAGGCGTGGGGAGG
Organism: Octodon degus; assembly: GCF_000260255.1. Lineage (NCBI taxonomy): Eukaryota > Metazoa > Chordata > Mammalia > Rodentia > Octodontidae > Octodon > Octodon degus. The sequence goes on from NW_004524612.1 coordinate 13,574,965, forward strand.
GCTAGGGACAGCACTGTGTCTCAAAAGGCTGGCTGGGTGGCTCCCAGCCTCTGAAGCTCCTCTCCCCACCTAGGGGAAAGGACACAGGTAGACCTGGAGCTGGCACCTGCATATTGTGTCACTTCATCTGGGCTGAGGACAGGATTGGCTGTTGGTTGTGTGGCTCAGCAGGAAGAAGTTTAGAAAAAAATTAAAAATCTAACTTGTTAAATTCAGTTATGACATGCTGGTTACAAATCCCCTGGGAGGTGGTGTCTCCTGGCCTATTTCAAACAACTGTGACCCCAGGATTCAGAGGAAGGGGAATAAATGCTATGAGGGGGACACAAAGTAGGAAGCAGTTGCTGGGTCCAACCTCTGATGAGCAGAGTCTCCTGCCTCCCTCCTGTGCCCCCTGCAGTGAACACTGAAGGGATGCAGGAAGTCACAATTGGATTTAAGTAGCTGTCCCTTGTCTGGCCAGGAGACAATAGACACAATGAGGTGTCTCCTGCAGGCAGAGAGACAAAGAAGATAAAAAGCAGCCACTCCCCTGGGATGCTGCAGTGGGAAGATGTCCCTGGAGGCCCCTATGGGGAGCAGGCAGACCTGTACTGTGGCCCTCCCACTGGTGGCAGATGAGGTAAGTCCAGGCACCTGGAGTATGGTAATAACTTCAGGCACAGGGGGCCGGGGAGATGGCTCAGTGGAATAAGCATTTCCCTGGCAAGCGCAAGGGTCTGATTTCAATCCCTGGTTCTGCCCAAAAATAAATAAATAAATAAATAACTTCAGGCACAACTTGTTCTCCATCATGTCCGAGCTCTCTGGCAGCGCTGAATAGATACACTGTGGTAAACCAGAGCCAGGAGGAGAACAGGATTGACGGAGGAAGAGACGGCCAGGTTCTTGGGTTCCAGGGATCCCTAGATCTCCTCATTGTGTTCTGCTCCCCAGCTGTCCTGCTGTTTCTGGGAAAAGCCCAGAGCCCACCAAACCCTTTTTTCTCACTCACTCTCCTCATTCTGAAATCAACCTACAACTTGAGATGTTAGTGACCTGTGGCTATCACAACAAATTGTCCAAACTTGGAAGCTAAACTGGTAGAAATTTGGTCTCCTAAGTTCTAGAAACCGGAGGCCCAAACCCAAGGGATGGATGGAGCTGGTTCCTTCCGGGAGAATCCATCCTATACCCCTGCCCTGGCCAGAAGTCCTGGCAGTCTTTGCTTTACAGCTACACCACCCCTATCTCTGCCTCTGTCTTCATGTGGCCTTAGCCTCGGTATCTCTCTGTGGACCAAATCTCCTTTCTTCTCTGAAAAGCACACCAGTCATTGTGCTGAGGATCCACCCAAAATTCAGGATGATCTCATCTTCAGATCCTTAATTACATCTGCTAAAGCCTATTTCCAATTGAGGTCACAGGAATGGGAGCTCCAGTTTGGATATATTTTAGGAGGAGCACGGGTCAACTAGCTACACTGGAGTGTGATGATTGTACGGCATGGATTGCAAAAGTGTGTGTTACACTAAAAATTATAATTTACACCTCTTAGTTTTGAAAGTGCATTTTAATTATCACATTGAGAACCACAGCCAGATATCTCCATGGACACTTGTGTCAGGCAATTTTGGAACTATATGTTGGGAATGTCAATGGAAGCAGAGATCCTGGCCTAGAAGCTGTGCAGACCAAAGGGGATGAGACCTCCTCTTCTAATCATGAGTTTCTGAGACTTCAAATTAAAAGACAGGGCAAGAAAAGACAGCCCTTGGTATAAGAGGCCTGTAGGCGTGCTTCCAAGCATCCAGCTTGTTCCTAAGGTGGCTTTAAGGAATTCCATCGTGAACATTCCAGAAAGCACTCTGAGACAGAACTTCTGCAGTCATAGGCTCCGAAAGGCTTCGCTGTAGTTTATCTGAGGATCTACAGCTATCTTCAGCTCACCTGTCCCAGGTGATGGCTCTGCGGAAAGAGTAGAGCAGGTCTGTCCACTGACCTGGCTGAAGGTCATCTGTGAACACGAACTGCACTGGAGCGCGGAAAAATAAGAGCCCAAACCATGGGGTCATTCAGAAGGCGTGTCCTCCAGAGTCTTCATCTCACATTTCTTCTTTCTTTCTCTCCTCTTTCCTGCCCTCTCTCCTCAGCCCACCCATTCTGGTCTTTGCTGGGTACCTACCATGACCTCGCTTCGGCAATGAGAATAAAACTGTAAACAAGATTCAGGGAGTGTCCCAAAGAAGATCACAGGACCCTAGTGGCCAGACCAAAAGAATAGGAGATTTCACACTACTCACATGACTGTAAACTAGAGATTATACTAAGGACAAGAACTGCCACACACAGGCACGCCTCCCACGTGGCGGGTGCTACCTGAGGCCTTACAAAACTCTTGTTTTATAGATGAAGCAACCGAGGCCCTGGAGGAGTAAGTTTCCCAGCTGATTAAGTACAAACTGTATACATATATGCTAGATTCTAAGGGGCATCCTTCGCAGGCGTGATGACACCCCCCCCCCAAATCCCAGCATCCTCAGAGGCTGAGGCAGGCGGATACAGCATGTTTGAGCCCAGCCTGGGCAATGTAGTATCTTCGTGAGCCCCTTGACCAAAAAGAGGAATTAAAAGAAGATGTAACAAGCATTTGGGATGTAGCTTTACAAAGGCATGGAGTTCAATCCCCAGTACTGAAAAGAAAATAGAAAAAAACAATTTTTTTAAATTCCATCCTTTAACTCTGGGCTCTGGTCCAGCTGTGCCAACAAGACATTTGTCATTGTTCTGTGGGATGAAAAATACAGCCTTATCTTCTATAAAGTAGGGCCTGATAGTATTGACTGGGCACAGAGCCAGAGCGGGACACTGATCTCCCTATCTGGCCTTCACCTTTATCCTACTCTTGTCGTCGGGCCAGTGGACTTTTATGTGGGTGGACAGATTTATCTTTCCACCCTCTTTGATTTTTCACTGACCCTTCTGGCATCTGTTTGCTCTTCTAAGGGTGATTTCAGGGCAAGGCCTGGCCCATGTCCTGCAGATCCCTCCAAACACTGAGCTCCATCCCTGGGCTGAGCAGCAGCTGCTTCCAGCAGGGGGACCACACTCCATAAGTCAGAGCGGGGCTGAGGGTGACACACAGACCACACATTCATCACGGTGCAGAAGGCTGCCATTGATCCACCATTGTAATTGAATCTCACAGATAGGTGGCTGCTTCAATTAACAAGCCAGCACAGCCTTCATCAGAAAACATCTGACAGCAAGTATTTGTTCATTGTCTCCTTCAACTGTCCCAGCTTCAGATGGAAAAACAATGCTGAATGACATGAGATACTGTAGGGAGTCTCAGCTGACTTGTCTGACAAGTGTCATATTTTAGAGAAAATGGCCCGACTGAATAGTGCCACGAAGTAATTGTGAAATATCCTTCAAAGTGTTGACAGTAAGAACATGCATATTGTTTTTTAAAAATATGTGCAGTTCCCGGGTGCAAAATGAACGCAAGGACATTTGTTTTCTTGGATGAGCTCGCCTGGGAGGAATAAAGATCTCCACTCGAGCTCCTCAGTGACTGGCGAAACAGGACATCGATTTCCTTGCTGATGAATGTCTCAAAAAATTAAGACTCAGCAATGAGTGAGCTGAGTCCTTCAGGGCAGCAGAAGTACTGTGCCCGGACACAGTCGTCAGATGACAGCAGCACAGGTCGAACCCACTGATATGAGCCATTTTTGCTGAGTTTAAAAATTTCTTCTGATGTGATTTGCTCTCCTCCATAACAGTAATTTATGCCACTGATGTGTGGAGCCTGGGGTGTGGCGGAAGTGCTCGGTTCTAGCGAGGTGGCCGGGAAACCTCTGGTGGGAGTGAGAGGCCACACAGGACACTGGGCTACCACTCGCCACTCCAGTGCCCTCTGTCTCCACAATGCTGACCCCAATGCTACAGCCCCTGAGCCCCTTTCAAGGCTTTGTGACAATGGATACAAAGTGACAATCTCTTAGTAGATGTTTTCTCCAATTCTCAACACATTCCCCCCATTCTTCCCCCACCCCCAACGGAGGAAATCTGGGATCCTCTGGGACCCTCCCACCTCCACTAAGGACAGCCCAAGGGGAACAGACACAAAGACAATTGTCCCAGCCTGGCTTTTCCTACAAAGGCCTTGGGCCTTTCAGGGAGTGTTTCCCTCAGCTTCCTCCGTAGCCCAATGCCACACATCCAGGAACCATGATGCTGCCATGCTGTGGAGATTTATTTTCTTATAGTCCTGCAGTCATGAAATGTGAATCAGGTGTGGTCAAAGCTGACTTCTCCCAAGGCCCCTCTCCTGGGCTTTCAGAGGGCTGTGTCCTCCTATGGAGCCCTCTTACTAACCTCCTCCTATAAGAACAAGTCCTTTAGGGTCAGGGCCCCTCTTACTGACCTCAGTCACCTCTTAAATTGCACTCTCTCCACATACATCCTTTTCCAAGATCCTATGGGTTGGGCTTCAGCCTACAAAATTCAGCTCTTGCTCTTCATCTAGAGTCCTGTTCTGTGGCCCTTGGCTCTGCAGCCTCCTAACTCTGACTGCACCACACCAACCACTCATCAACCGCTAATTGCATGGCTGGGATCCCACAGGTGCCCATACACATATGAGCACCCATGCATGTGCACACACACACACACATGCATGCATGTATGTGCATGGCACTTTGATAGGATACCATGAGGCAGACTCCAAGGAGGTCCTTGAAAGAGGAGTTGGGGAACCCAACTCATGCCCTCCATGGAGCTCGTTTGTCCACCCTCATAAGAAGAAAAGAATTTCAGTACACACCCGAGACAGGGCCTGGCAGATTAATTAAGTAGAATGGTAATAGTGCACATTCAGAGAGGAATAAACTGTGGGTGCTCAAGAAAGACTCACCAAGTCCCTGAGTCTGGGCTTGGAGCCATGGGCTGGGGCTTGAGATATCCTTTCAGATGGGTGATCTCTAAGATTCTTTAAGGATGCTTTGCCTGAAAACATTCTTGGAACCCTTTGAGCCTGCTTCCTTGGTATAAGGTCAGGCTGCTTCCCTTTACCTTATCAACTAGGTTCATTTCTGGGCTTAGAGTAGCTTTAAAGGATTAGGGTGCGGTGATTCTGCAAGGGGGAAAAACAAGCCTGGTGACTACAGCTATGGGTCACAGGCATGGGTAATCTTGGATAAATTCAATCACCAATTGGGTAACTTGTATCCTACTGCAGAAATACTGATGTGGGGGTCCAGGTTGCTGTGACCCCCCCCCCTTTGCAGGACTCCCGACGCCCAGTCTCTCCAGCCCAGCCCTCCCTCCTCCAGAGCCTCAAGCCATTTCTTGAGGTCCCCACCAGGCATCCACTCCTGGCTTCAAAAGGTCTGCTGAGACAAGGTGCTTCGTGACTTTTTTTT
>NW_004524612.1:13580602-13586422 GCF_000260255.1 Octodon degus
GTCAAGCGCTTATCCTACTGAGCCATCTCCCCGGCCTTTTGTGGCTTTTTTAATTTCTCTGTTGCGCAGACATGCACAAGACCCTGAGTGGGTGCCAGGCACTGAGGTATCTAAGGGATAGGACAATGAGGTCCCAAGGATCCTGCTACCAGCAAACCACCCTTTCAAGTACTGGTGGTGCCCAGGCCAGGTGCTTCTCATATGGCCAATGTAAATACACATTGATGTAAAGAAACCTGAGATTCTGGAGTTGTCAGTGAGCCTGGACCAGAAGCGTCAGTGTGTATCCCCTGTTCAAAGCCTTCCTCTTCCCTCAGCACAGAGAAGAGGCCTGCCAGAAATCACTCCAGCCTGCAGCCCCCAGCACCCTGGTCTGTCTCCTTAACAGTGGGGAAGATTGGTGCATCCATCCCCCAGCTGCAGCTGGGGGTGTCCCCTGGCTCTAGAATCCCTAGGGCTGGGGTCAAAGCTCTGGTAGCTTCCAGAAACAATAGGTAACGCTTAAATCTGCTTTGCACCTCCCAGCCTGTGAGGGGCTCCCAGGCAGGGGCAGGACCTGCACTGTTTGCTCTGTCCACATTTATGGCCTTATTCCTGCGGGGTGGAGCCTGCCCCTACTCTGCTCCCTGACCTGCTGCTACCCCACAGCCCCAGTTGTGCATGCACCACAGATTCTGTGAGCCGCCCATCGCCACGGTTGCTGCTTCTGTGCTCCTGCTGCTCAGGGCTTGCTTCCCCAGAAAAGTCAGAGCCAGCTGAGGCCACCAACTGCTGCAGCCATGGTAAGAGGCCCATGGTGTGGCCAGGCCAAGCCTGAGAGTCGGGTGTGGGGGGCCGGTGTGGAGCCATAGGGAAGGTGTGGGCCTCTTGATGTGGGCTTAAGGCTTGGGGGAGGTGTGAGATGTGTGGGACAGGATGGCCTGGGCTGGACCTCATGCCTTTGTGGGGGAGCTCTCTGTGCCTCAGTTTTGGCTGCTGAGAATGGGAAAATCACTTATGTCATGCCATTACCGTGAGGCCTAAATAGGGTAGACACAGAGTGGTCATTTGCTAATGGGTGGGAGCCTCATCTCCCGTACTCCGTGTGTGGACCAGAACCAGCACTGGCCTGGGGGCTCCGACCTGAACCCATCCCTGCTGGATGGGCTTGGAGGGAAAGCTGAGCACTGGTCAGTCCTTCTTGGGCCACCATGGCCAATTCATGAAGCCCTCTCCTGGTCACTCTACTCAATTACAGTGCCCCTGTCCACAGCACGGCCCCCCAGAGCAGGGACTTCAAGTCTGTCCAGGTCTCGGCCTCCATCCTTGACCTCATCTGTCTCCATGTCTTCTGCCCACTGAGCAGGAGACATCAAGGGAGATGAGAACAGGAGGTCCTGGATGTGGGCTCTAGACCCTCTCGTGATGAGTGATCTTCCTGTTGCCCTGACCCACCATGGAGTAGGGCGAAAAAGCCCAAGGCTCAGTGTGGTAGCCTCAGCCTCTCTCTCTAAAAAAGGGTAGGGTGGGTGTGGCAGGACAGGGCCTGGAATGAGGACAGCAGCCCGAAGCTGCCTGTGTACAAGCTGAGGCCTGGCTGCTTTCCCTGCACAGGTCCATGGGCAAAAAGGGTTCCAGTTCCAAAACTGGGCAAGAACCTATGGCTGCTGCCCCGAGATGTACTATCAGCCAGCTTCGGTGGAGGAGGTCCGAGAGGTGAGTGTCAGCTACAGGACACCCAGGGACTGCCCTGGCTCCAGGAGGAGGTTGGAGATAGGACCCTAGCCTGGATTCCGTTCATAGCTCAGAACTGCTACCTGGATTCAGCTCCGTGATTCAGATCAGTGGTGTCCACCTGCAGCTGCTACAACTTCCCACATCCACTCCAGTCTGCCATCCTGGGCCAGCAACCGCCACCTGTGCACGCACGGACACACACACACACACACACGAACACACACACGAACACCACATGTGCACATGCATAGGAGTGGGTTTTACCCTCCGGTCCCTGGAAGGCTTTGCATTGGTGAAGACTGTGGCAAAGGCTGTGATTGGGTTTGCATTTGAAAGTGTAGAGCTGCGGCGAGGTAGGTAAACCAGAGCCACACACGCAGCACAATAGGAGATTCCTTGGTCTTCTGTACTGGCCCACTTTCAAGCCCACCTCTCTCGGGCTCTTTCCCGGGAGGCCTGATGCCTCGGTGAGCCGCCAGCGCCCCCTGCAGCTAGGCCGGGCCCCTGCACGTGCTCTGGCCACCCGGGAAAAGGCTTGACTCAGGTTATCCGCTCACAGGTGCTGGCCCTGGCCAGGCAGCAGAACAAGCGCGTGAAGGTGGTGGGCGGAGGCCACTCCCCCTCGGACATCGCCTGCACCGAGGGCTTCATGATCCACATGGGCAAGATGAACCGGGTCCTCCAGGTACTGCACCCTGCCACCTGCCCTGGAGCCCCAGAGTGGCACCCTCCGCGGTGGCCTGACCCTCAGCACCCATACCCGAGCCCTGCCCACGCTTGCTCACACCTCCAGTAGCCCCCTCCTCCAGAGCCTCCTCTCCACCATCTCCCCCACCCCACTGTGTACAACAGAAGTGGTGAATCAGGCCCTCCAAAGGTAGACTCACAATGACACAGCTAGATGTGAGCCGAGTGGCACTTGGCCAGCTTTACAGATGGAGAAACATAGGGTCAGAGAGTCAATAACTTGCCTGGCATCATGCAGCCAAGCCGACGCCAGAGCTATGCAGGGACGGATGCAGTCCGCGCAATTCAGCAAGCGCAAGATGCCGCAGCGACCCAGAGCCCAGGACAGATGCTCCTCGTGTCGGGTCTCCGTCTCTTCTGGGGCGCTGCACTGAGCCATCTTTTCCCAGATGTGCGCCCCTCCCCTAGGGCACGACCAAGGGTCTGGGTTTCTCTCTATGATTTCCTTCACAGGCTGACCTGTTCACCTCTTAGAGAACATCAGTCATGGCCCTGATCACATCTGATTGCTAATTAGCATGACTGGGCTCTGTGGTTGATTTTCCTGAGCTCTGGGCTCAGGGTCCCTGAGTGAGCTACGCTCTGCAGGCAGGCAGGTGTGGTTCTCGGCTCATTTCTGCCACTGCTGTTTGTGTAACTTTGAGCAAGTCACCTCCAGGCCCCGATCCTGCTCTGACCCTGTGAAGGGCAGAGACTTCCTGCACCCCAGGGTTGTTCCTACCACCTCAGGAAGCAGCACCCTGTCCCCACAGCAGTCACCAGACCGATGTCCCACGTTTCTCCTTCCCCTCCCAAGTTTTACTCTTCGCCCAGGGCTTCCCAGGGGAGAAATAGAGGTGGGAGCTTCGAGAGAGGAGGCCCTCTCTGGCCAGGCCCTCAGCACAGCCACAGGAAGGAGCCTCACAGAGGGCCCCACCAGCCCAGTGCAAGGGGATGGAGGTACAAGCATTAGGGCTGGGCAGTGCCCTGGCTCCTCCCAGCCTGCGCTGGTCTCCTGCAGGTGGACAAGGAGAAGAAGCAGGTGACGGTGGAGGCTGGCATCCTACTGGCTGAGCTGCACCCGCAGCTGGACAGGCATGGCCTGGCCCTGTCCAAGTAAGAGACCTCACCCCTGGGGAGCACTTCTTAGGATGCACCCATGTCTCTAGGCCCTGCAGCCCTCCCCAGGAGCCTCTCTCCTCTTCCACACAGGTTTGGGGCTCTTGAGTGGAAATAGAAAAGGACCAAAGTTGAGATAAGTGATAAATAAATCTTGAACATGGCTGAGACGTTCATGGATTACGTCTTTCCATCAACAACAACAAAAAAGCAATAAACAGGGAGCAGAGCAAAACACAAAAGCACACAGATTAAGTACAGAGAGGAACATAAGAACATGATGAGGCCCAGGGCCCCTGGCAGATCTCTCTAGGGAGAGGTGGTGAGGGGGAGCCCTCACCTCAGGGACAGGGACCAGAAGAAAGAGAAGAGTGCTTTTGTGTTTTGTTCTTCCATCACCAGGCGTAAGATGAAGGAATTTTCCCTGATGCAAAAGTCAAATGCAGCTAAAGGAATGAATCTCTAATGCTAAACTCCAGCTATTGGAAAGAGGTGACAGGTGTTGTAGACACTGGCTCAGCAATGACGTTATAGCTAGAAGTGGAAGCCTGCGATTGGTCTTCAAGGGCAGGTGGTCTGCTCACCTCAGCTGTCTCATCACAGGCTTGAGCTATCTATCCCACAATGCTTTGCAGTCTGGAAACCACCTGTTTCTACCTTTCTTTCTAAGAGTCGTGGTGCTCAGATACTTAGAGTATCCTTCCTGTGCAGGCTGGAGTCAAGGCCTGGAAAGACATAGACAAATAAAACCCAGACCACACTGGGAAGGAAGTCCCCACAGGGGACGACAGACACAGAAACTGACCAGCATGGCACAAGTAGTAGGTTCTTCATCAAACCAGGGTGCAGGGTGCCCCAGGTTCAGCCATGGCAGATGGAAGTACACAAGGGGATAGGAATCAGGAAGGGAGGGGGACTCCAAGCAGATGGAGCAGCAAGAGCCAAAGCCCAAGTGGGAACAGAGAGCGGTGGCAGGGAGGAAGTATTTATTAACTGCAGGCTCTGGCTTTGGACCCTGAAGCTCTGTCCCTGTGCAGGACTGTGATGTCTCTGTCCTGCCTGCAGGACAGGAAGCACAACCCCATTAGCAGATGAGGAAACTGAGGGTGAGGCAGAGGGGCCACCCCAAGTCATACCGTTTGGTGCTGTGTGGGTGCCGGATGAGGTGGGCACCAGGGCCATGCCTAGGAGGGGGCAGAGATCCAGAAAGGCAGCTTGGGTGTGAATCCTGCTTTGACCTCAAAGTGACCGCAGGTGAATTCTTGGGTCCCTTGCGCAGAGTCCTGTCTGAAAGATGGGACTGTAGGTTGGAGCCCAGGAGGCCTCTTGTTAAGTCACCAGTGAGGACCCACTCCATCCTTCTCAAACTTGCACCTCACCCTTGCCTTCACTGTCCTTGCTACCCTCTCTTCTTTCTCCTGGTCCCTGTCCCTGAGGTGAGGGCTCCCTCTCACCACCTCTCCCAGACTGTCCTGAGCACACTTCATTCCCCTCTGCAGCTGCCTTGTACTTCACAGCTAGAAAAGCAGCATTATGCTGGATCAACCATCCCCATTTGCAGGCATGTGGGTGATTATAAATAACGCAGTGGTGAACATCTTCATCAAAGTCACTGCACATGCACTGGAATATCACTGAGGGCAGAATTTCTATGATGCTCTTTTTCTTTAGGGGAGCAGGACTAGAGGTTGATCCCAGGGACTTCACACCGATCTGTGTAAAAAAAAAAAAAAAAATTTTTTTTTTAATTTTGAGACAGGGTCTCATTAAGTCACTAGGTTACTGAGGCTGAGTTCAAACTTGTAACCCTCTCTACCTTAGCCTTCCAGAGTCCACAGAGAGAGAGGCATGCACCCCCACTATGGCCCGCTTATGATTCCTTTTTAACATTCTAGAATTTGCATAAGGGACAGAAATCACTCACTATCCCAGTTACCAGAGGCAGACAGGAAGAAGAGGACAGGGCAGACGTTGCTTGCCGTCCGTGGTGGCTCCCAGATCTCCACATCTGTCCCTAGCAAGGGGTGAGGCCAGATTTTCTGCATGTTACCAAACAAACACCAAGCAGTACACACTTTGGCATCTTCCACTGCCCTGAAGGACCAGGAGCAGGACAGGCCCCACCATCACTCTCCACCTGGGAGACCGGGCCAGTCTCTTCTACAGGGAAATGTGGGGGCTGGGATTTCAGGGAGCCCTCTGGGGTGCCCCTGTGAGTATCTGTGATCTGTGCCCTTCTCCCTTAAGCTGAGGCAATGA
>NW_004524612.1:13586817-13588130 GCF_000260255.1 Octodon degus
TCTCTCTCTCTCTCTCTCTCTCTCTCTCTCGACTGACTATTCCTTTAGTTAGGGGTCTCAGCTCCATGGAGGGGCGCCTCCTACCCCAGAAGCCTAACTGGTCTCCTGTGTCCTCCTCTTCTCTTCCCTCCTGCGGAGCCCAGCCTGGGAGCCGTGTCAGACGTGACAGCAGCTGGTGTCATCGGGTCCGGGACACACAACACTGGCATCAAGCATGGTATCCTGGCCACCCAGGTGAGTCCCTGGCTCCCCGGCACAGTGGGTACGGCGCTGTCCCCGCCATCATGGATGAGGACAAGACAGGTGCCCTCCAGGTCCTGTCCCCTCCAAGGGATGCTCTCACAGTCACCGAGCCTCCCTTCTCCTCAACTTCGGAGTCAAGGCCTTGGGGGATTTTTGTGCCATCTTCACTCATATGCAGCACGGGGCTCTCATGCGTGGCCTTTGGGCTTCTCCTGATACTCCACAGGAAGAAAGCTGCTTGTGGGGGGGACAGCTTCTGACTCAGGCAGCCACCCTCAAGTGCCACCTCATGCGTGGGGCACCTACTCTGACTCTGTCTCTGTCTCTGTCTCTGTCTCTGTTTCTCTCTGTATGTCTTTGTCTATCTGTCTCTATGTCTGTCTTTGTCTGTCTGTCTATCTCTATCTGTCTGTCTCTGCCCGTCTGTCTGTCTCTCTCTGTCTCTCTGTCTCTCTGAGCGAGCTGGGCTTTCATCCCAGATCTGAGTCCCTGATGTATTCTTCATAGCCCCCAAGCAGACCTTCCTGAGGACAAATGCTCTCCGTAAAGGTCAGGCGGAGATCTCAAGCCTCCTTGTGCAGCTTCCCTCAGGGGTCACCCAGCTCCTCGCTACCTCAACAGTCCCATCCTCTATCTGGCTCCTAACTGCACCTGTCAGTGGGGATGGACCCCTTGTCCTGCTGACCGCTTACAACCCCTAGGGCTTGGCCCCAGTCCCAGTCCACTCTCCAGGGCAGCTGTCATCCTGGTCCCCTCATGATCAGCACAGTGTGAGACTATGAGGTGTGACCTAAAAATATAGTGAATGCTTAAATTTTTTTTCATAATTTTATTGAGAAACAAATAGCAATGAGAGAGTTTCAAATCAAATTGGTAGGACAGTTTCAATAATTAACATTGTTTACATTCTTCCTAGTGGTTAATTGCTATACAAGATGCAGACATGATATCCTATTTACAAATATCATTAGAACAAATCTTTCTATTCATTAAGAGAATGTAACTATATATCTATCCTAACCACTTTGAATACACAGATACAAAATGGACATTCATCTGTATCCCCTTTT
>NW_004524612.1:13588680-13629158 GCF_000260255.1 Octodon degus
ATTTGGGACACTACCGAGTTACATGATGTAACAGTACAAGTTCTCATATGTCCTGAGTCTTAATTGAACTTGGAAGGCTAGGGCCAAAAAGTTGGCTTTCCTTGCAGCCCTCCTTTTTCTCTAATTTGGTTTGCAAACTTAGGTTGTTAACCAAGAAGACAAGCTTATTGTTATTATCAAACAACTTAGGTTGTTAAGCTTAACCTCACTATCTATCTGAATATCAAACATTTTAAGCATAACATGGAACAGGTATTTTTCATCAAATATTGATACGTTGAACTTTAAGTCCCTGAATGTCTAAATTTTTAAAAGAAAGCTACTAAAGTAAAATAATTTATTCAAATAATTATTTGTGGGCTTGGGAGATAGCTCAGGGGTCTAAGCACCTGCCTGATAAGCACAAGGACCCGGGCTCATCCCTGGTACTGCATGCCATGCTGGCCCCAGAACCCTGGGAGCACTGTGCCAGCCACTGAGACCTGGCATGGTAGTGCACACCTGTAATCTCAGCGCTGGGGAGGCTGAGACAGGAGGGTCACTACCAAGTCCAAGGTGTGTAGTGAGACCCTGTACCAACTAAATACAAGATTAAATAATGATAATTAGTATTGTTATTCTCTGCCATCAAGCCCCTGAAGGCCCTTCCTTTGTGCATACCTATCCCGTTGTCTCTGCTTTTCTGAAGCAGGTCCGGAAGTCTTCATTTGTGAGCGTCTTTAGTTGTGCTGTTGTAGCTGCCTCAGTGTTCTGAGTGGACTCAAAATGTTTGCCTTTCGTGGTCCTTTGGTCTTTGGGGGAGACCCAGAAGCCACGCTGCCAGACCCAGCTAAGAAGGAGGAGGAGGGCGTACCGCCCTGGCTGCCAAGCCTGCCTCTCGGTTTCATGGCGCCTAGCAACAGCTTTGTGCTATTTTTGACCACACCTCAGGAAGCTTCTTGGGAAAGAGGACTTCCAGAACAGCTCAGGATGCGCCGAGCATGAGGGGATGAGTTTGTTTGAAGTGGGGGGAGATGCTTTGAGAGGGGTGCGAGGTGATGTGTCTTTTATTGTAATCCATCTTTGAAATGTGAATATTCACTGCCTATTGCTGCACATCGTGCAATCTAAGTGGCAGCTTATCTAATTCCCTGATTTTGCGCCGCCTGCAGATGCCAGGGAACACTCATCTGTGGTGTCTGCCATGCCAGAGAGGCGTGCTGACATATCCTCAGCTGACCCTCACCACTCCTCAAGGGAGCAGTCACTACTCTCCCTGCTTCACAGAGGAGGGAATAGAGAGGCTGAAGCACATGGCCAAGTCCACACAGCCCTGAGAACAGTGCCCCTGCCCACAGGCTCCAGACCCAAGGGAAGCACCGCTCTGGCTGGATCTCACACATGGCTCCAGATCCCAGACAGAGCTTGGCTTTAGTAGAAACCACTGACAACCTCACTCCTGCAGCAGGCCACCGAGCCTGGGCTCTGCCCTCTTCTCCTCTCTGGTCTCAGGCACTGTTAATCAGAATTAGTCCTGCTCTCCTGCCCCATGCCCCCGTGGCCAGCCACACGTCAGAAGCAATTTCCCTCCAGACAGCAGGTTGCAGGGGCAGAGAGGGCCGAATGGGGCCAAGGGCCTCAGGGCTGAGGTTGCTGGTCTCCAGTCTCTAGTGGAGCAGAAGCTCTTGGTGGCCACAGGGGAGAGGTGGAAGGAGGAGCTGCTATACCTGGACAGTGACCCCAGGTATAGCAAGGGCAGGTAGGCAGCGGCAGGGATCCTGCTCCTGAGCTGAGCTCTCCCAGTGGGGCTTCATGGCCCTCAAGGTACCATACACACACACAATCCTAAGAACCACCACGGCTCTTTTTTCATTTTTTTTTCTTTTTGCACTGAGGGTCGAACCCAGGGCTTTGCATAGCTACATCCCCACCCCATCCCACAGGCTTTGGCTATATTTGCTAAGTGGCTCAGCAGGACTCAAACTTGCACTCTTCCTGCCTCGGTCTAGCAGATGCTAGGATTTCAGGCATTCGCCACCACACAGGCTTGGCCCTTGGCTCTTTGCAGCCATCCAGGCTCAGAATTCCTCGGGCAGGGGCAGAGCGTGGCTTCCTGCGAGGCCACAGAAGCAGTGAGGAGGAGGCTCCCGGAGGATCAGCCCACCAGCAGGGCCCGTGGCACCCCCTGGGCATGGCTTCGCTTTCCTTTCTCCCCTTTCTCTCTCCTCCTAGTCTCCTCCCTTTGGCCATGACAGTAGGGTACAGTAAGACACCTGGCTCTCTAAGGTGTCCCAGGGCCCAGGGGACAGGGTCCTCTGGGAATGGGTGCCACCCACCCCTTTCTGGCTGAGCCCAACTCTGTGTGTGGCTTCCCCTCCACCAGGTGGTGGCGCTGACACTGATGACAGCTGACGGGGCCATTCTGGAGTGCTCTGAGTCCAGCCATCCTGAAGTGTTCCAGGCGGCGCGGGTGCACCTTGGCTGCCTGGGCGTCATCCTCACGGTCACCCTGCAGTGCGTGCCACAGTTCCACCTGCAGGAGAAATCCTTCCCCTCTACCCTGAAAGAGGTACTGGCCTTGCTGGAGTGGGGATGGGGGTAGGAGAGAGGCCTGCACGGGAGGTGAGCCTGAGTGACTGTGCCTGGAGGGTGGTACTCTCAGCTGCTCTGACCTCGAGGACCCAGAGGTGTCACCACATCTGGGAGCTGAGTCTCCAGGACTGGCCTGCTTGGAGGTCCTGTCTCCAAATAGTCACAATCTGAGGAACTGGGGTTGGGAGGTCACATAGGAATTTGAGGGTACAAGTGTAGCTCAGCCCCTGATAGAGGCCCCCATTCTCCAGGCAGTGGTTGGGGACAGCAGGTGCTTCAGAGAGCAGAAGGGTGGAGATGGGTATACAAGAGTAGGGGCAGTTAGACAGCCATGGGCATCAAGGGGAGGGACGTGGGGGCCACAGGTGCAGAGAGTGCAGAGCTGCAGGGAAGGGGGGCCATGGGAGGCCTATGCTGGCCTCCATGACAGGGGCTTCAGTGAGCGCTGGGCAGGCTAAGGGATAAAGGATGTCACCTGCGGGGAAGCGACCCCTCCCCATCAGAAAGTGGTCATGCTCCTGCCTGCAGTTGAAGCCCCTTTTCCTGCCTTCCACTTGAGTGAGAGCTTACTGATTTTCAGGATGAAGATTTTGACCCAGAGATTAAAGGCTTGCTCCTTTTTGCTGCGGATTGACTTTGCCACCAGAGCTGGGCACTGGTCAGTCCTCTGCCACCCGACCAGTCCTCTTGTCTCCTCTGACCCAGCAGAGGTCGCAGTCAAGTCCTGCTTCTCTTTGAGCCTGATCTCAGGCTGCCTCACCCCCTCCAGCATGTGTACCAGCACACACCTGCTCACACATGCACACATATGGGTACATGCATATGCACATGTATGTACACACGCATGCACACACATCCGCTGAACATCCTTCCAGACTGCTGTCTCCAACTCAGGTCAACATGGAGCCTTCTAATTAGACATGACATCCTTGAAAACTCAAAGTGACTTTTAAAGCAATGGCCCACATTCTTTTCAAAGCTTCCAGTTGCTGTGACAGGAAAAATAGCAGTTGCAGTCTCCACCCCAAAAGAAAAAGTAGCGCACCCTTGCACACCGGGATACATACGGGCACACACATGCAGGATCAGAAATGCTCAAAAGGGTGGAGGGAAGAGGTCAGGGAGAGGGGCAGCCTGCGAGCCTGGCCGTGGGCTTCCCGAGGCCCCTTGGCAAGCCAGCGTCCAGGATCCAGCAGAGCTGCCCCTCCTTGTCTCTACCCTGAGGTGAGGCTGTGGCTGGCAGGGCCATTTCCCTCTCTGGAGCAGCCCACAGGCACTCCTTAGCCTTGTGCCCCAGGAGGACATGAGCCAGCTCGATCTTGCCCCTTCCACTCCTCTGTGATCTTGTCACCCTACAAGGAAACACCACATGTGGGTCTTCTGGCCTCTCTGCCCCCTCCAGCTCTTTTCCAACATGTTGGGGGGCACTGTCCTCCCGACCGTCCTGAGATGGATTCCAATCCCCAGGCTGCCAGGCTGCTCCCCCGTTTTGCCAGGGAACACAGTCACCATCACTCCTTCCTCCAGTTGCTGGGCGGTCAGCTCGGGCACGCAGAGATCTTCCCCGAGGCAGCTTTGCTGCCAGCCCTTAAGGCACAAAGCCCTGAGTGGTCCACGTAGCACCGGGTTCAGAAGGACACAAATGCATTCAGAGCCCTCTCTTCTGAGATGTTCTCTGCCCCCCACGCTGTATGGGTGGATCCCATACTGTGCTCCCCGATACTGGCTCTCTTGAAGATGCCTCAACATGATACCGAATGCTGCTCAAAGCCCAGTAAGGAATGGGGTCATTCTCGGACCCTGAAGAATCAGTGCTTTAGGACCACAGTGGGAGGGTGGAGCCACACCCCAAGTTCATGTTTGCAAAGAGCCCCCACTTTCCTCTGTGCCCTTTTATGACCACAGCACTGCCCACTCTGTGGTCTGGTTAATGTGCAGTCAAGCCTATTAGAAGACATGGGGACTTCATAAATCGTTGTTGCCCTCTTGCCTTTATGCCAGCCAAGCCATAACAAGATACGACATGTGCAGGGGTGCCTGCGTCACCACCCCATTCCCTAAGGAGCAGGATCGGTCCTGGTGACACACCAGCTTTGTCATGCTGGAGCTCCCCACTCCCTTGGGTGGACATCTGCTGGAGACTGGCCCAGCCAAAGACTTCAAACCTGCTTGGTCACCACAAGTGTGGTAGCCAGTTCTCAACGGCCAGCTCAATAGCACTGTGACTCTAATTTTGAGGCACAAGCCCCCATAGGATCCTTCATCCCAATAACACACACTGAAGTAGCGACTACTGTGTGGGCAAAGTCTTTTGACAGATAGGAAATTACTGTGTCCTCTACACAGCTTGAGGAAGTGAACATGTAAGTGGGCCATTTTAATGTTCCCATGTTTTAAGACTCATTCTTAGCCATTGGACAATGTTAGGAGAATCTTAAGTATTTTCTTTTGGTGACGCAAAACTGACTAACGGCGAATTTCTCTTGGTCGCTTCTCCACCGTCTTCCTGTAACAATGCAATCTCTCCCCTCCCTCTTGCTGGGCCAGGTCCTTGACAACCTTGACAGCCACTTGAAGAAGTCTGAGTACTTCCGCTTCCTGTGGTTCCCACACAGCGAGAACGTCAGCATCATCTACCAGGACCACACCAACAAGGTAGCCACGGTGATGTGGCCAAACTCGCTCCGCGTCCGGGAGCAGCAGTGCCCGGAGACCAGCGTGCGTCCTCCCTGCCCCACACAGCCATTATCTCCACACCCTGCCGGCTCCCAGTCTGGCTGACACTTGTGTTCCGAGGGTCAATGAGGTGGGAGCGTAGCCGAGTGGGCCAGAGGGCAGAAGGAAGGCGGCCAATGGGCAGCCAGGGTGTCCTAGAGTGGGGACACGTAGGGGTGTGGCCAAGAGAGGTGGGTCGCCTGTGGCTTCTCCTTGCTCCCCCACATGAAGCCGTACCCAGAATACATCTTATCCGATGACAATAGAATGCATACATCAGAAGGCAGCTCAGCCCTGACTCTCGGGGCTGAACTCATGGCAAATTTCCTTTCCCAGCCCCCCTCCTCTTCAGCCAACTGGTTTTGGGACTACGCCTTTGGATTCTACTTACTGGAGCTCCTGCTCTGGGCCAGGTAGGAGTGCAGTAGCCCCTTCCCACTGTCGGCCATGCACATGGAGGAGGCAGTTGGGTTTGCCTCCTGAGGCAGGGCAGTGGTTTGCACCCCAGCTGCACATGTGAGTGGCCTGAGGAGCAGGGTTCATCCTAAGGGCAGTGGAAATCACCAGGAGGGTTTTAAGGAGGGGATGTTTTAGAACAGCCACACAGCTGCTGAATGCAAACGCATTGGAGAAAAGAGGGTGTGACAGGAACCCACCTGATGGAAGGCGGGGGGGGAGATAGGAGAAAGGGAAGAAAGGAGGGAGGGAGGGAAGGAGGGTAAGAGGAAGAGCGGGAGGGAAAGAGGGAGAGATGGAGGGAAGGAAGGAGGGAGGGAAGCAGGAAGGGGAAAGAGGGAGGAAGGGAAGGAAGGGAGAGAGGGAAGAGAGGAAGAGAGGGAGGGAGAGAGGGAGGAAAAGAAGGAGGGAGGATGGAATGGGGGGTTGGATGGATGGATGGGTAGATGGATGGTTCAAAGTTCAGGCCCAAGAATAAAAAAAAAAAAAATAACAGGTAAGTCCAGACATGAATGAAGTGGTTCTCTAGGCTCCTTCAGCAGGGTCTTGCTGGGATAACTCTGTCAGTCACTTTCAAAGCGAGTAGCCCCATGGTACTGGGACTATAGATTTATTCCCCATAGCACATGGCTGAGGGCAGGTAGCACAACCATGCCATAAAAACGGGTGCCACATGGAACACGTGCCCGTGTGGATACTTTCCAGTAGCGAGGGACAAGAAGACAGAGTTCCTTCCCAGAGTTTCGCTTGGTCACTTCCTGGGTGCTGACCTCTCCCTTCCCCTCCGGAGCCTTCCCTACTTGTTCCCAGGCCAACTGAGCAGTCTCTCTCTGGCCCCGCAGTCCTCCCTGCCCCTCGGAGTACGGCTCTCTCTGGGCAGCATCCCAAGGGGATGCCTGAGTGATTCGCCACTGTAGGCAGGTATCTAGCATCTGAGACAGGAGCCCCAGTCCAGGTCACTCACCTCCTGACTAATGGTGACTGGGACCTGCGTGCGGACTTCATTCTCATGCCAGATGGTTCCCCTGGAAGTGCAGAGTCCAGGGACTCTCCGAACCCTCGCAGAGTCATGCAGCCATTCCTTCAGTCAGTGGTAGACTATTTCCACAGCTCCGACAAGAAGCCCTGGAGCCTTAGCAGCACGTGTCACTGTCCTTCCTCTTGCCCTGGAAAACACTACTCTCCTTTCTGTAGAGGTTCCTGTTCCACACATTGCGTGTGGCCGGAATTAGACCACGTGTGATCTCTGCCAGTGGCTTCCTTTGCTTGGCATAATGTTCTTTGCGTTGTAGAGTGTGTCGATCATTTGTTCATTTTTGTGGCCGACTAATATTCCCTTGTGTGGCTGGCCTGTGTTTATTGGTTCTTCAGCAAGTGGACACTTGGATTATTTCTACTTTCTGACAAACCCACATAATGCCGCTGTGACTATTCATGTAGAATTTTGTATTTAGACATATTTTCTCGGTTCTTTGGTTATTTCCTAAGAATAGGATCACTGAGTCATAGGGTAATTTTGTGCTTTTGGGGGAACTGACAGTTTTACAGAAGGGCTATACCAATTTACACCTCCATTAACATTTTATTAAGTTTCAAATTTTTCCTCATCCAAACAAAATTTGTCATTATCCGTCTTTTCCATTTAAGCCATCCTAGAAAGTTTGAAGTAGTGTGTGGTGGTTTCCAGTAGAAGTTCCCTGATGACTAATGATGTTGAGCATTTTTCAAGTTCTTAGAGCCATTTGTGTATCTTCTTTGAACAAATGTCTATGCAGATTTTTTCCACTTTTATTTATCTGCTTTTCACAGTACTTGGGGTTGAACACAAGGTCATCACACTAAGCTGTCTCCCCAGCCCTTTTTGTTTCTTGGCTTAAGCCTGTGACAAGACCTAGCTAAATTGTCAGGCTGGTTTAAATTTTAATCCTTCCGGCTCTGCCTCCCTGTCTCAGTTATTCTTCTCTTGTTGCTGGAACAAATACCCGACACCCAGAATGAAGGAAGGAAAGGTTTACTTAGCTCACAGCTACTGGAGGTGTCAGTCCATACTCAGCTGGCTCAAGGCAGAGCGGCACATGGCAGAGGGCAGCCTTTCATGGAGGCGGCAAAGAGCAAGAGCTCAAGGGAGGGGCAGCAGCAGCAATGGCTGCAGAGCGAGTCTGTCTTCCTTAAGGTGCATTCAGGCTGTCTGCCCCAGGCCAGGTGAGGCACTCACACCCATAATCCCAGCAGCACTCACACCCATAATCTCAGCAGCACTCACACCCATAATCCCAGCAGCACTCACACCCATAATCCCAGTGGATCATGAGTTAGTTACAAACTCTACAAGTCTGCCCCATGACTGCATGAGGCTTTGGGGGGACAACTAGACACAAACCATAACACTCCCAGAGTGCTGGTATTACAGGTGTGTGTCATCACACCTGGGCTTGCCCCATTTTTAAAATTTACACATTAGATTATGTGACTTTTTATTGCTGAATGGAAATAGTTCTCATTCTCGAGAGCAGTCCCTTATCAGATCGATAATTTGCAAATATTTTCTCCCACTCTGTGATCCATCTCTTTACTAACTTTGGTCAAGTCCAATTTATCCTTTTTTTATGCGCACACTTTGTGCTTCACTTTTAAACACCCTGTGCTTAAAAAAATCACAAAGACTTTTTCCTGAGAGTTTTATAGTTTACAGTTTTAGCTCTTTTGTTTTTATCACTGCATACATTTTGAGGGAGAAGTCCAGCCTCCTTCTTTTGCTTATAATGGCCAGTTCTTTCAACACTATCTGATGAAAAGGCTATTCTTTCCCCATTAAATTGTCATTATGTTTTTGTTAAAAATCAGTTGACCAAAATGTATTTCTAGACTCCTGATCTATTCCACTGATCGGAGTCAGTCTTGAACCCTGTACTACATTGTCTCGATTCCTGTAGCTTCACAGTAAGTTCTGATATCAGGAAGTACGAGTGGGTCTTACCCCACACCCTCTTCCATCCCATCCTCTGGCTCTGCCAGCCTGAGAACAAACTCGGCCTTTCCTCCTGGGGTCCTTCTTCCTCTGAGCCTCTCCCTTGTCGACTAAGTGCGCTCTTCTTTAGCTCCCCTCAGACAGCTCCAACACCCAGCTCTGTGGAGCCCGCGAATGATTTACTTCTCTCTGCATTCCTGTCCTTTTTGGCAAAACTCAAAGTCACTCACTGCGTGGCTGTTCCAGGTCAGTGGTGGTCTTGGATTTAGTGCTGCTGCTTGGCCCCCGTGAACTGAACCCAAGTGTCCACTGATCTTTTTCTTACGGATCCAACTAATCGGCTTCTGTCAATGATAACTCACTTTATACTTTCTGACAAGACGCGGCTGCCACAGCCTCACCTAGAAGCCTGATCTAAAGCATGCTCCGGGGCTTCTTTAGGCTGCCAGCTTGAAGGCAAATGGGGGCCGGAGGGAACAGGTCAAAGGACCAGGGTCGGGCTCTGGTCCTCGGCAGCTGCTCTAGAGCTCCCCTCCTTCTCCCCTCTGCAACCTGACTCTGCCAGCTCAACACCCTGCAAAACGGGGAGCCTGTGAGACCAGTGGCCAGGAGCCGTCACCGGTCCTTCTCGCCCCTGTGTGCCAGCTCAGGTTGCAGGCGCCCGTTCCTTCTCCCACGCCTCTCTGGAGAGCAGCAGCCACCCTCAGCCTGCAAGGGTGGCAGTTCTCTGAGCACTTATTGTCTCCCAAGCACACTGCGGGGTGCTCCATATGTGTGGCCCCTTGTAGTCCTTGTGACATCCCTAGAAGGCGATACTTAATCCTTGAATCACAGTTGAGCGCGGTGATGGGCTCTTGGGATGGGTTCCAGGCCTTGCTGGTTCCCACAGAAGCCCAGGCTCGCTGTAACACTTTCTCCCAGGACACACTGCCTGTCAGATACTGCTTTCATAGCAGTTCTGGGTCCAGGCTGGGTCTGGGTCCAGGAATTGAGGCAGTTCAGCCCATTTTCTTCCATGGATTGGCCTGTCCTTGGGATAGGAGTGCTACGGGTGGCATCAGGGGGTCCCCATGCAGGACTGGTTTCCAAACCATGATGAATGACTTGCCTGGGAGGTGTCAGGAACTGAAACGCAGCCCCTTATCAGCTCTGTAGGGTACAGGCCAGGATCAGCCAGCGTGCCCAGCATAGAGGCCACAGCTCCATCCAGGTGACAGCCCGGAGGAGAAGGTGGCTTCCCTCCAGCCACAGCTTCCACCCCCGCAGCGGCACAGATTCAAGTGTGTGTGTTGGCTCCTGGGCCCAGGCCACACGCAAATAAATAGGGCTCTACATCTCGTGCACCACACCCAGGCCACAGCCAGAAGTGCCAGGAAACCGCTGGGCTCGGCCCATGTGCTACCTGGCTGTCTGGGGCCCAGACACCTCCTGGCAGGGAGAACACTGGCTCCATGGTGTGTCCAGAGTGAGCATGTGTGTGAATGTGTGAGTGTATGTGTGCATGCATACGTGTGTGAGCATGTGAGTGTGAGTGTGTGTGTGTGTGCGTGTGCATGCATACGTGCGTGTGTGCATGCGTGTGTAAAGATCGGGCAGACTATCATGTAAATGTATTTCCTAAAGCAAAAAGCCAGGTAACAGTTCCCACCTGGCCCCTAGTTGCGCAGAGCTCTCCCTGGGCAACTCCAGCATCATTTAGGGGCACCAGAGCGCAGGCCCAGAGACCCCATGGCAGTCTCTGGCTCCCACTGGCCACCTAACCCCTACAGCAATCCATGCAGCCCGGGGCTTAGGAGGGTGCACACCACGGTCTCTGGGGAAATCCACCAGGCAACGACCTGCTGACATGACACTCACCCTCGGTCCTAGCGGGCTGCTAAGATTCTGGGACAAAGACACTTGTTAGAGGGTGGCTGGAGGTGACAAAACTCCCAAAGCAATGTCAATAACCACTAATGGGTGTGTGTGTGTGTCAGAATAAAATCTCAGTGCCCCGACGTAGAGTGCCACATGGCTAGAGCAAGAAGGACGTGGGGCCACACTGGTGCCACCCACAGGGATGTCCAAGACCTAGATAAGTGACAAGGCCACCTACATGTGGAGAGCAAGGCTCTGGTTGGGAAAGGCCTCTTCGCCATCCCTGGGATACAGCAGGCATGTGACGGATGCTGGTGTCACGATCGCGCCCCTGTCCCTCCTCGCCTATCCCCACAGCACCTTCCTGCCGTGCCTCGTGGGCTGGATCAACCGCTTCTTCTTCTGGCTGCTGTTCAACCGCAAGAAGGAGAACAGTGATGTCAGCCACAAGATCTTCACCTACGAGTGCCGCTTCAAGCAGCATGTCCAGGACTGGGCCATCCCCAGGTAGGGTCTTTTGGGACGGCCACAGAGGAGGGCTCCGTGAGCGCCGTGGGGAAGGTCCCAGAGGCCCTTCCTGCCCTGAGGTCCAGATCGCATGCCCTGCACCGAGCACAGGGAGAAGACCAAGGAGGCCCTGCTGGAGCTGAAGAGCGCGCTGGAAGCCAGCCCCAAGGTGGTGGCTCACTACCCCGTGGAGGTGCGCTTCACCCGGGGGGATGACATCCTACTAAGCCCCTGCTTCCAGAGGGACAGCTGCTACATGAACATCATCATGTACAGGTGACAGGCTCCCTTCGTGGCAGGGGAAACACCCTGGCCTGCCTCCCTGGGAGTTAGAAAGCACCCTCTCCTTCCCATCTCTGATGCCACTTCCTCCAGGGACTTGCTGGTCCTGGCAGCAGGAGGCCAGCCTGTGTCTTCCTCCACCCCTCACTCCCTCTCTTTCTCAGCAGTGCTAGGACTGAACCCAAGGCCTCATGCTGACCTTTCCCAAGACAGGTTCTCTCTAAGTCACCCAGAGTGGGCTCAAACTCGAGGTCCTCCTGCCTCAGCCTGCAAGGGCGCTGGGTTCAGATGTGTATCACCACACCCAGCAACATTTCCACTTAGAGATTCACGTCATACCTCAGGTCTAGTCTATGTTATGCTAATATGACTTTAATATTATTTGTGACTTTATTCATTAGGAATAGCTACTATTTAGGAAGCAAATATTGTGGAATGACAATAGTGTATTCTTATCTCTTGGGTCCATGCCGGTCAGTGACTGAGGTGGGGAAGGGCTCCCAGGCTGGAGTGTGTTCAGCAGTAGAGTCCCCTCCCTGTGCCAGGGCCTGCTGCACACCCAGGCCGCATACTGCATAGCAGTCCCACTGTAGGCAGCAGGGACAGTGGCAGGTGTCTCCGTACCCCGACATCATAACACAGGAAGGCGCAGGAGAGGCACTAGGCCATGGGGACTCCTCAGCTCCATTCTGTTACAGACCCGTACTCCCACCCACAGTCTTTCAGATTCTCACTGAAGATACCTGAGGGGGTGCACGTTTTTAGACCCCTTAGGGGTGAGCAAAAGCCACAGGTGCTGCTGGCTGCTGGCTGCATCCTGTGGCAGACCTGGCCGTGGCTTCCCCTGCCAGGAGGAGTGCTGGGCAGCATAGAGAAGGTGCCCCGCAGGGTGGGCAGATCCTTGTGCAGGGCTCACCTCCTCCTGCCTCCCCCATGCCCAGGCCCTATGGCAAGGACGTGCCCCGGCTTGACTACTGGCTGGCCTATGAGACCATCATGAAGAAGTTCGAGGGCAGACCCCACTGGGCCAAGGTAGGGCTGTAGGCATCTGCAGAGCACCCCCAGGGAGGGTGGGGCTCAGCCTCCCACTCTCAGACCTGCTTCCTCATCCTTCCCCTCGATGCCCTCAGCTCTAGGTGACTGCCAGGCCCCACGCTGTCCAAAGAAATGTGTCATCTGTCCCTTCATTTGACTCTCTTAGGAAGCCCATGAGCAGGATTAGCTGGCATCTGTGAGCCCATTTAGCAGATAGGAAAGTGAGGACTCTCTGCTGTGGTGGCACTGGAAACCCCCACCCCCCACCCATGTCACACTGTAATAGGAGTGGTGGGCCCAGTGCTGCTGTTTAACGCCTTCCTACTGCACTTTCTAAAACACCCCCCTTCTTTTGGGGGAGTGAGAGTGTCGATATGTAGTCTAGGCTGGTGATCCTTTGCCTCAGCTTCCTGAGTGCTGGGATTCTACATGTGCACCCCACACTCTGCTCTTCTGGGCTCTCTTATGGTGCAAGCATGTATGTGTCTCCAGGGATGGATGTCACCAGGCAGGCTTGGGGACTCGGCCCTGCTGACCTGCTGACTCCAGGCACAAGGCCCATGGTCTCTGATCGCTTCTGCAGGCCCACAACTGCACCCGAAAGGACTTTGAGAAAATGTATCCTGCCTTTCCCAAGTTCTGTGCCATCCGTGAAAAGCTGGACCCCACCGGAATGTTCCTGAATTCCTACCTGGAGAAAGTGTTCTACTGAGGCGGGAGGGTACACAAGCAAGGCCCACCTTCTTGAGGGGAGGTCCAAGAGGCAGGCATCCATCCCCTCCTGACTCCATGGCGTGAGCCGGGCTCGGGTCAGGGCTGTCCTCCCCTCCCTCCATCCGCCCAGCACCCATAGCAGGCAGGGACATCGCACCCAAGCCCCCAAAGATGTCCCCGTGCCTTTGCCTCCCTTTTCTGCACCTCCGGCCACCATGCTCAGTTCTCCAGGAGGAAAGGTAGCCCTAATGTGTGCTGTTTGTCTAGCAGGTCAGGAACCCCATTACTCCCAGGTTCTGTCTATTAGCAAGGTATAGAAGTGAACGTCCCCAGGGCTGCGGCTTCCAGCATTCCCTCTCCAGTCCTCTACAGGACGTGGCCCTTGGAGATGTTTGGGTGCAGCTGTGGTGTGACCCCTGCCTGATGTCCTTCACCCATGAGGGTCATGGGAAATGACCTGTTCCCCAAAGGAAGGACAGCAACATGTTAGAGACAGATCTATGTACACGTTCATAGCCGCATTCTTCACAGTACCAAACTGTGGCCCACACATGCACATCACTCAGCCTTAAAAATGAAGAGAATCAGAACCCATCCTGCAGGATGGATGAACCCTTACAGCACTGGGCTGAGTACAACAAGCCAGTCATAAAGAACAAACATCTTATGAGTGTGTTTAAATGGGCTGCCTAGAGCACTCAGGTTCATGGGGACAAATAGGATGGGGGTCCCACGAGTGGGGGATGGGAGCAACGGGGGTTAGTGTCTGATGGGTGCAGAGGGTTGCCTGGGAAGAGGAGAGAGTCCTGGGAACGGGTGGTGGTGGTGGCGGCTGCGCAGCAGGATGAAGATCCTGTATGTCATTGAATTGCATACTCTGTGTTTTTACCTCAATAAAATAATGAAAATTCCATTCTCAGAGAACCAAAATATACACAGAATGTTAACAGCATAAGAGAGAATGCAACATGGCCAGAGAAGTGGGGTGGCTGTCATTGCCTGTGTGCGCACCCTCAGAGTGTGCTCTGTGAATGGGCCCCGCCCACAGCCGTGAAAGCAGAGCCTCCTCCCCCTCCTCCTCCTCTTCCCCCTCCCCCTCCCCTCCTCCTCCTTCTCCTCCTTCTCCCCCTCCTCCTCCTCCCTCTCCTCCCCCTCCTCCTCTTCCTCCTCTTCTTCTTCCTTCTCCTCCTCCACACCCAAGAAGCTATGGGAGCTCAAAGGACAATGCAAAAGGACAATGCACTGCCTTATGACCCAAGATTATCAAGAATTTCCAGAGGATTTCATCAGAGTACTAAGCAAAGCACAGGGCCCTTCTGAGTGCAGCACAGGGTGACACTTACAAGGCCAGCCCTGTGCGGAAGGGCACGTCACTTTCATGTACTGACCTGCGCGAGTGCAGTACCAAGTTATTTAATCAAGCACTTGTCTGTCCATGTGTCGCTACCGAGGCATCTTGCAGATGAGGCTAACCTCAATAATCAGTTGCCTTTTAAGCAAAGCAAATTACTCTCAGTATTGTGGGTGGGTCTCATGCAATCAATTGATAGGTCTTAAAAACAAAAATGGAAGGTTCTAGAAGAAGAAAAAACAATTTGGCCTCCAGACCAA
This sequence comes from Octodon degus, assembly GCF_000260255.1. Taxonomy (NCBI): domain Eukaryota; kingdom Metazoa; phylum Chordata; class Mammalia; order Rodentia; family Octodontidae; genus Octodon; species Octodon degus. The sequence continues at coordinate 13,603,397 of NW_004524612.1, forward strand.
ACACAAGCCCGAGTTTCCAGCCTTCAGTACGCAGTTAGGCCGTGCGAAGTCACTTGTGCCCCTACTGCAGACAGCTCTCTGCATGTAGATGTGGACTCCAGCTGTTGCCCTGGAGGGCTTTGACTGATATGTAAGGAAAGGACCGGCTTGGTGGAGTCAGTGTAAGAAAGCACAGCAGGCCAGGCCTCCAGGCTCGAGGCTCGGCCAAGTGCAGTCCCCTCCCGTGCCACAGACAGGGAAACAGAGGCTCGGCGCTGAGGGAGTCCGCCCAGCATCACGCCGCAAGCTGGCTGGGAAAGGCGGAGTCTTCAGACTTTTTAGCCAAGGCACGCCCTCCACCCTGTATTTAGATCAGTGACATTTTCTTTTTAAATTCTATGAATTTTGCTTTCTATTGTCTTCTGTATTGTGCTTTGATTTTTTTTTTTTATGTAGTGTTTCGTTTCCCAATCCTTTACATGACATTTCTTTTTTTAAAAATGTATTTTTGTACAGGGTCTACAGGGTGTCACTATGTAGATCGGACTCATAGTGATCCTCCTGTTTTCAGCCTCCCAAACGCTGGGATTACAAGTGCACACCACCACGCCCAGTCTCAGTCGCTATCTCAGCCTGTCCCAGGGGAGCGGGGCTGGCACGGCAAGCCGGGGATCAAGCCCCCGCTGCTGCGCTCTGCCTAGGCAAGTGCTTTAGTCCGCTAAGCTATCTGGCTGGCTCATACACGACATTTCTGCTGCTGGGCAGAGGGCTGTGCCTGCTCTGCAGTGTTCTGACACCCCACATCTACCCCAGTAAGGGACACAGCACAGTGATCTGAAACCTCCCGTCTGAATCCAGCCGAAGGCCTTACAAAGGCACGGCAGATAAGGAATGCCCTGCCTTTTAATGAACCTAATGTATCCTCTCTCTGATGGGGGTCTTCTCTGGTACCTGAAGGTCACCTTTGTAGAGTTCTCCTTGCAGAGTCCCTTTGACACCAAGAGTTGCCGCCTGAGCGTGTAAGGAGGGCTCCCGAGGGCGCTGCTGGTCTGCACACATTCTTTCGCCTTCTCTGCTTCTGTTAGGTCACTTCTAGCCAGGATCCTCCTATCTTTGGCTGAGATTAAGGCGTTTGGGTCCAACTCCGCCCCCTGGTGACCAACATGCTAATCTCAGGCCGGAAATGCCAGCAGCCTCCAAGAATTTGAGAAAGGTGAGAGGCTGAGGACAGTGCCCCCCTGACCCTCTGACCAGCGTGAGACTAACCTGTAACACAGAATCGGGGCTGGCAGGCCACGAGTGGCTCTGGAAGCTAGATTAGGTCTGAGAGATCTCCAGCCAAAAGGAAATGAGCAAATGTTGCCGACCGCGGGCAGCTTCTCCCCTCCAGAGAGCCACTGCAACCCCACGTTCCTCAGGCGTGGCTGTCACATCGTGAGCTCCAGATTTTAAGCCATAAAGGGCAGGGGAGCTTCCTGCGCATGATCAAAGACATAGCTCAGCAGAAGGAATCCTGCTCTGGTCACTCCATGGCAGCCACTATCAGCCCCTGGTAGGAGTTCAAGGCGCCCCGGCGGCATCTGTCTGAGCCCAGCTGTGGTGCACAGGAGGAAACCAAGCTCCAACTCTGGCCTGACTCCCTCACGGTCAGCCTGTCACAGACAGCAAAGGGACAGGAGTGTGGGCAGAAGGGAGAACCCGCGGGAGGCACCACGGGTCTGCAAGGAAGAGTTTTCCACGCTGCAGTTGGTTTCGAGTGTAGGAGGAATGTGCCCAAGTCCTGGGAGGCAGGTGCCACTCTGAGGTCTCTGGGTGCTAAAATAAGGCCAAAGGCAGGCGCTGGGTGAAGAATGGTGGAAGCTGGAGGAATTGCTGGGCACCCCAATTCCAAGGGGCAGGAGTGGGTCCCATGAGCTAAGCCAGGCGGTGTCCGCTTCTGCACAGGGCAGGGCCTTTTGGAGGTCAAGAGAGGCCCTGACGTTTCCAAACATTTCAAAACAGAGCTACAGAAAGTTTCATCAGCTTTCTATTTCCGACAGTTTACACGCACAGGCTGCCTTTGCCCACCCACAGTGAGGCGCCCTTGTGCAGGGTTCCAGCCAACTGCAGCAGCATCCTGTTCTGAAAGGGATCCCTCCCGTCCTCCAGGGACATGGGCTGGTGACGGACAGAGGTGCAGGATTGGAAGACAATCTGTGCTTTTGCTAGTGTCAGCCCCACCCCTGTGGCTGCATGTACCTGACCTCACTGGCAAAGATGTCAACTTCCTGCTGAATGTGAGGCTGGAGTTAGTGGCCTGCCTGTCACCCCACCCTCAGAAGAGCCTTAGGGTGAGTGCTGGCATGCACCAGATTGGGCACCCGAGGGCCTGGGGACAAAGAGGAGGTTGTGAAATAAGGTCTGGCATGAGTTGAAGGTCACAGTCTTTGTTCCCCGGGTGCCGGTAGTCACAGGAGAAAAGGCAGGCAGACCATGGCACTGCACGCTGGCCCCACAGCTTGGGGAGGAGCAGAGCTGGCTGGGGGCCACTGCCGGCCCTGCAGTGAGTGTTCACAGGCATGGGGACAGGGACACAGGCAGCTCTACACACACTCTGGCATTGTATGGAGGGGACTTGGATCAGACATTAACCAGCTCGGCCTTCAAACAGGGCCAGGCAACAAACAGAGGGTTCATGATTAACCGCCACCATGTGCTCCACATCCGAGGCCCATCTTTCGCCATATCGCACTGGGGGATTTGCTAATCTCCCGTTCTGTTCCTGAACTCTGAAGACCTGGACCTCTTTGAATCACCTCTTGAGCTATTTTACACACCCTGGATTTTCCAGGCTCTTCTGTTGCAACTGGAAAATCCCTGGAAGTGTGTAGGACCCTGATGTGGAAAGTCCCAGCAGCTAAGTGGCAGCAGCTAGCACCCCCTTCCCCAAATCGGGTTTGGGTTCACTGACTTTCTGCAAATCAGTAGTCCCTGTCACTCCAGCAGCTTGGCTCACAGTGGCTTTCTGGGTCTCTCTGTATTTCCGGTCAACAGGACAGTCTGTGTGCTTCAGAAGTTCTATCTCACTTCCCAAGCAAAGCCCTTCCCCCTGCCCCTCAGAGCCTGGCTTCTCCGTCTCCCAGCGCTGCCTCACGAGTGGTGCTCTGCACACGAGGGAAGCTCCTGGCTCTCATCCTTCCCTGCTCCCTGCTACCTCCCAGCAAGGGACAGGCAGCTCCAAGGTCACTGTATGGGACCCATGGATCCAGAGGAACTGGGGTGAGGTGTCCCCATATCCTGGCCTCTGAGGCAGCCACTGCTTTGCAGTGGGGGAAAAGCCTTGAGGGTGATCGCCGGAACCTAGTGGGATTACAGGACTCTGGTCGTCCACAGTTGGTATTTGTGCAGTGCTGTGGGTCACACACTTCCCAGGGCAACACCAGACGTCGTATCTGAGTACAGGATTCTGGCGGATGGCAGTCAGGTGTCAACAAAGGGCCTAGAGCCCGGCTGCCAGACCCTTCTCTTCCCAGACCATCAAGCTCTGCTCCCACTTTGTTCCAAGAATCCGAGCCCCAGAAGCCAAGGACCAACTCCACCCGCCCAGAATCAGCCATGTCGCATCCCAGTGCCTTCCCGAGCTCACAGCCTGCCGATAGTGCCGCAGGATGGAACCTCTGTTGGGGGTGGAATGTCACACACAGGCCCTCCCACACAGGCCACTGTGCAAAGGAAGAACAGAGGTGACCAGGAGGAGCCCCAGGGAACCTCGAGTTCTCCGCTAGGGCTCTGCCTTTTGGGAAGCCAGCAGATGAGACTTTAAGTGGGTGCTCTAAAAAAATTCCCAACTGTGGCTGCCAAGCCCAGCAACCCTACAATGAAAAAGGATCTTGAGGTCATACTACTAAATGAAAAAAACCAGAAACAGGTTAAATATTGCCTGGTGTCTCTAATGTGAGAGACACCAAGTATAAAAAACTTATAAAGCAAAATAAAGAGGGATGGTAGGGAACGTAGATAAGCTCTGTGGAAATGGAGCGGTGGGGTGGAGAAGGCAAAAATAATCAAGATGCAATATGTACCAATTCGTCGACGAGTGTGATCACTGTGTATTGCAAATAGGTACTAATAAAAATAAATTTAAAAATTTAAATCTCAGTCATATTATATGACATTAATATTTACAATTACAGTCACTTAAATCCCCTCTGACCTCATAGTGCTATTTTTTTTAAACCAGGGGTCAAACTCAGGTCCTTGCCAGGCAGGTGCTTATGTTGCTGAGCTATCTCCCCAGCCCCAAGCCTAATTATTATACTCCATTAAGTGAGTAATTATACTCCATTAAGTAACTCACACAGGCTCTTTACTCTTACGTGTCTGGGTAGCAATCCTCCATACTAAGTATGAGTTGGATCTTAAAAGCTTGATTCCCGGTGTGGCTGAGGTGTTACTGTATCTTAAAAGAGAAAAGGATCAGTGGCCTATACATGTTCTAAGCCATGAATGGACAAGTAGATTTTGCCACCAACCTGGGATGTATCCAGATGGGTACCCTCCCCCATCTACAGTGTATTTGCTGGTCAACAGTCTACATTTAGAGAATGTTAGTAAAGTGACAAGTTTATGCAGTTGGACTGAGTTTGTATCTTAGTTAGCTGAGGCCACCTGCTGGCAACTTCTGGTACTGCAATTCCACAATGTTGGGCCTGAACCAAGAACTCATCCTCACCCAGAGCCACCTGGATAGACAATAAATGCCTGTGGCCCAGGCAAAGAGAGGAAGAGGGTGCGGAGGGACAGAGGACAGAGGGAGTCACAGCTAGGGGAGCGCCCGGAAAATTGGGTCTTTTGGAGACTACAGTTTCCATAAAGACAGTACCAGTTCTATGTTAGCGTACTGAGGATGCCTTCTACTACGTCCTTTGCCCTCATTGCCAATGTACTCCTCACCCAGCCCAAGCACTTCAAGAGCTGCAGAATGGAACGGAAAAGATTCACACCTCTGGAACTTGCTTTAGTTGGCTTGTAGGAATACATCTCTCCCTAAGGGCAGGAAATCCTCAAGTCGGGCCCCCTCTGTCAGCAGACAGATTGCTTTTATTTTCCACTCTGTGATGAGCTCTGTTACGCCTGGCCACTAACCTTTTGTTTCTGTTTCTGTGTTGTGTTTCCCTTCCATACCAAAATGAAGGCGGATGGGAGGCAGAAAGACAGCAGGACTGGAGGAGCGGGAGCGCTCGACTCAAGGCGGTTTTATTGGGTTAGGTGCGTGGGGAAGCAGATCTCCCCACAGGCAGCAAACACGGGCCTTAGTGTGAGAATCCAGAGGGAGGAGAGGCCAGGTGGGGCGGGGGCCTGGTCACATGGAGACATGCAGCGCTCTCTCTGGGGGCTCATCTTGGGGAGCTGCTCTGAGGCCCCCGTATGTACAAAGCAATGTTCACTTCTCCTCTCTGTAAAGCAAAGGGTTGGGGAGGGGATGAGTACTCACCACGCAGCAGCCAGTGCCTAGATCTTATCAGCTAAGGAAGACTGCTCCCCCAGAGAAAAACCTCCCGACAGTTTCCTGGCTCCCCTGGGGTTCCCACTGGTGCCGGGCTCCTGCCCATGCTGCGTCCTCTTCCCTTGCCTGAGCCTCTGGGGCTGCTGGGCCCTGGGGACCACAGGACAGGCTGCCCACCTACCGCTTCTTCCTGCGGTATTCCTGCAGCGCCTTTTCGGCCACAGTGTCCATGAACTTAGGGTTGTCCTTGGGGAACTCTCCCGGCATGACCACAGTGATGGGATCGGAGTCAAAGAGCTTCACAACCACCTCGGTGACCTGAGACGGGGTGTCCGAGTCAGGAGTGCGGGTCGTCACCTAGGCGGGAGAGGGGAAGACAAGTGGCGCAGTGTCACAGCCACAGGCACGCACTCTGCAGCAATGGTCTGCCGCATGGAAGTTCCCCCGGCCCTTTCGGGAAAATGTGGCCAGCTGGCTCCTGCCTGGCTCAGTACTAATTTAGACACCTGTGTGACTCAGCATGGAAGTGCCCTCAGTCAGACACCCATTCAAAGGGATAAATCCTGTCCTCAAGTGACCAGCACAGGGACACCCAGAGAGAGAAAGTGGCTTCTAGATGTTTTCTTTGTGCAATTGTTGGCCAGGCTGGAGTTGAAAAGGAATCAAAAAAGTACAGCGTTTTACAGCACTAGAAGACATCGGTCTCCCTGGAAAAGAATGACACGCCACCAACCATGAGCCATTCTCTGTGGTCTGGGGCAGCGAGCTAGATGGAGAACGAGTCCAAGCTGGGTAGCCTAGCAGTTTCAGTGACCCAGGGTATCACTTGCAGTTGTCAGCCTTGGCAAGCTGTGGCATTCCTCTACTTTCCTCATCTGGGAAATGGGCTCATGGTAGTTTATATTAATGAGTGGTTGGCCCATCTCAGTGTAATAGTTTGCACACAGTTTTTGTATTTTTATGCCTTGTGGTCAGTGCCCAATTAAAAGCAGAACCCCTCTGTAATACCTACGTCCCATCTCACCCTGGGAGCCTCACATCACCTTCAGGCTACATCGTGGACCCCTTTTGTCCCTGAGCAGCCAGGACACACAGCACTCACCGTGGAGACGTGGAGGTAGGCCGGGTCTTCGCCCTGGGTGAGGTTAGCCAGCTGGGACACCCAGCTAAACTGGTCATTCAGCTGCTCCAGCAGGGACGAGGTGCTGAGCATCTTGCGCTGGTAGGACTGGAGCAGGTCATTGTACCTCTGGGTCAACAACTCGGCCACCTGGAGGGAGTCATTCAGCTCCTGCCGTAGCTGCGCCTGGGCTGGGTTGTTGGTGGAACAGTCTGCCCAGAAATGGCAAAAAATAAATAAATAAATAAACGTGGCAGGATGAAAACCGCAATGGAAACCAGCTCACACAGCCAGGTGCTACTAAGCGGCAGGACACTAACTTTGTTAATGATCCCCGACACAACATAAGACTCCCCAAAATGTGAATTATGATGCTACTGCTGTCCCCCTCTCTGGGTGACAGTTCTGCTGTGGGTGAGGATGTCAGCTGAACTGGACAGTGTGCTGAGTGCGTGACGGTGTTACCAACAGGTCCCAGACCCCGTGCCTCCCTTGGGACGGGTAACCAACAGTGTTGCCACACTCGGAAACACATGGGTCTCGAGGGCTCCCTGTCCTCAGAATGGCGCAGTCTCGCCACCTCAGTCCTTGTTCCTTGCTCCAGCTGTGGGCACAGCTCTATTAGGCACACGGCGCACTGAATGCCCCCTTCTCTAATAGCCAGATCTGTTCCGATCTACCTGTGATGACTGCTCTTTTGCCAATATTGAAATTGAGGACGTAGAAATAAGGGCAATGGTGGTACTCAAGTCGTTAACTCCTAAACCTGGGCTTTTCCTACTCTGTGTCTGTCTACGGTTCTAGAACCTTCTCCAGTGGTGTGTTTTGAGCATTTGGGTGATTCAGGTTCCAACAGCCCATGCAGCAGAAAAGCTGGGTAGGACTTGAGCCGCAAAGTTTCACAGCCCAGGGCCCACTTTTTTTTTTTTTTTTCAAAGTCACCATTTTCTTCCCCTTGAGTTATTTCAAAAAATATCCAGAAGAGCTGAGGTATCCCAAACCTAAACAAATTGAGAAGGCTCTTTGCCCACATCAGAGAGTGGCTGCAATCCTTGATATTAAGTAAAATGTTAGGTAGGGCAAGAAATAGAATTAGTGACAAGAAGCCAGGTTAAGAAGAAATATGTGGTGAATAAGTTCAACTCTCTTACCAGAAAATAGTTAAAAATCAGACTACTCCTTGATGGCCGAGATTCAGCTAGAGTCAGGGACACCTGGCATGTTCTGAAGACAGTTTTGGTTTGTCACACGGGAGAGAGGGCTGCTTCAGGCATGCAGTAGCCAGAGGCCAGGGGCATTACTGGCAGACACCCCACAACGAATGCAGAGGACAGCTCCCCCCAGCAAGGAGTGACCCTGTCCTAAATGCTGGCGGGCTGAAATGGAGAAGGCCAGAGCTAGACACTGACGTACAAGAGGTACTCTTGTGTCTTAGTTTCCTCAAGGTAGACCAGAAGGCCACTGCTGCGTTGTGCTGTGATTGATGATCATTCGCCTTGGTGCGCTTGGTCTGGCCCAAGCCTGGGTTTCTAGATCTCTTCTCTTCTGGCTTTCTTGTGGGGAAGTACTATGCCATTTATGCTACTCCTGGTATTTTTGTAAGAAAAAGACCACGGGCTTGGTCTCGCACTCATCCTCAGTGTCTTCACGCCCCAGCTGCTGGTGGCACTAGTATTTATTGTGCAGTGGCTCCGGAAGTCACAGGAATCAAGCTAGGAATATTTTAAAAGACTCCAAAGGCCTGGACAGGCAAACCCAAATATGTTAAGTAACAGCAAAGCCACAGATCAATGAGCCAGCTACACGGAGAGACGATGACTTCTAGCAGAAACTACTCTAGAGGCTCTTACAGCTGTGGTGTCAAAGTAGGGAGAATTTAATGAATAGCCAGATATGATCAAACAGAGGGGAACATTTCAAAGGAAATACTTGTTTGTCCCAACCCAGCAAAGGGAACCATGCTGGGGCCCCAAGGACCGCAGTAAGAAACCCATGTAAATAGGAGGGACTCAATGCAATGCTCAGGGAACCAGCCCAGCCCCAGCCCCATAGGGAAGCTGCTTAGCCCTCTGTGACTGGGCTTCCTTTTCTGCATGAAGGTGGGCGGGGACAAGAAGTCTACTCAGCTCTCAAGGAAATGAGCAAACACTTGTAAAGAGTTCAGGATAGTCCCTGGCGCGAGGCAAGTGTTTGTTAAACAAAATACACACTGTCTAAGATTTCACAATGTGCAGTGGAAGATGATTGCTCTACTGTGCTTGGCACGCAGGGACAAAACAGCTGGGGAAGCCAAAGAGGGGGGTTAGTTCTCAAACACCATACAGTGGGGACTATCTGGGCCCCACGGGCCAGGCAGCACATGGGCACTTGACTTGTGTCTGTCCAGCCTAAGGGGACACCTGCATTTTCTTTTTCTTTTTTTTTTTTTTTTTTGAGAGTAGAATATTTTATTGGGAAAGAAAGCTTCTGTCTCAGAGAGGACAGAAGGGGAACACCTGCATTTTCACCAGTTGTCCAGAGAAGGACACCAGCTGTACAGTGCAGGGCAGAAGCAGAGTCGGGCTCTGAATAAAGGCAGCCCCAGGGAGGCGCAGGAGAGCCAAGGACAGGCGCGTCGTGGGGCGACTTGCAGCTGGGCCCTGACTCACCCACAGACAAGATCTCCTTGCACTTCTCACACTGGTCCTTCATCCGCAGGCAGCCGGTGGAGTTGTGGCGGATCTCCTTGCACACAGTACGGTTGTCGGCACCTCCTGGAGTGGCCCAGGAGAAAGAAGCAGGCTGAGGCCTGTGGCAGCATGGGGTGGCTTGCTGGCCTCCGTGGACCCCTTTAGGCCTCTGTCTGGCCCTGCAGACAGTTCTGTGGCCAGAGCAGGTAGAACTTGCTCATCACCAGTCTGGGCCATAACTGGAGCGCCCTGGGGATGTCCTGTGGCCCCTCAGCCAGGTCCAGCTCCCCTCCATTTCGGGAGACCTACTTCCCACCACCCCACCCCCAGCAGTGTGTACTGCGCCACCATAACCCATCTTGCTGCACTCTCCCGGGCTTGGGCTCCCCAGCTGGCATGTCACAGGCAGGGTGGTGGAGTGTATTCTCCTTGGAGTCCTTGCCACCACTGTACTTCACCCTTGACCGAGCGCAGGAGATGCATACCCTGTGCTGGGCCCTCCTGGATTTCCAGTGCATTCCAAGCAAACTCTGGGCCCGTCAACTCCTACCATATGCTCCAACAAAGTGCGAAGAATAGACTAAAATACTGGCTTTGCGTGGCCACATCCCCCTGCGTTCTTTTGGAGCACATGCCCTGAGCATCCACCTTGAGCCAGGCCCTAAGCTCACAGCCATGAGGACATGGGCCGAGGTATCAGGCGCTCCCAGGAAGCACATGTGTAGCTCCCTCAAGCAGCTCCCAAGCTCCCAGGGGAAAGGAGCCCTGATCCTACAAGGAAAGCAGTGGATGTCACCCAGCAGTTGCTTGAGGGACATAATTGCTGGGTGGCAAGAACAGGTCCAAGCCCTGCAGCACTGGCTTGAATGGATTGTATGTCCTTTTGTTAACCGTGAAACCTCAGATGCATTCCTTTATCTGCCCATTTTAGTCTTCTGCTCTTTAGACAGGAATAAGCCCACCCTCCTGGGATGACCAGAAACAGAGTGGACATCCCAAGGCTCAGCCTAGCCCAGCACTGACAGGCTTGCTTCTCACCTCTCCTTGGAAGAAAGAGTCTGCTTTTTTCTAACCTCTCATGAAGTCCATGTCCAGGGGCTGGAAGGCAGGTCTGTGGAACTGCGGATCCATGGCCTGCTGGGCCTGGTGTATCATTTCAAGGAAGGACTGGAACACATCATGGAAGCCCAGGGGCCCGTATGGAGACAGGGGCAGGATGCTGCGGACCAGGCGGGACTTGGGGTAGAGGAAGTGTGGCCGCCTGTGGGGAAAGTTGAAGGGGGAGAAGTAGTGAGTGTCCTGGGGCTCGTGGGTGAAGAACCTGTCCTGGAAGAGTGTGTCCATGATGCCGGACACCCGGTTGAAGCTGTCTTGCATGGCGTCCAGGACATGGCTCTGCTGCCGGTCGCTTTCCAGGAGGGAGTCAATGCGGTCTCCATTCATCCAGAAGTAGAAGGGGGAGCTCTGGTTCAGGAACTCCTCGAGCTGAGATACAGGCGGGAAGGTCAGTGAGGAGGAAGTCCTCAGGGACACGCCCCCTGGAGCCCACCCCCTTGCACTGCGGCCATGCAGCAACTGTCCAAAGGCTCTGCTGGAACCAGGCCCCAGGCTCCCAACTCTGATGCTCGCCTCTACTATCTACCCCCACAGAGGGTAGAGTTTGTAGAGGCGTTTTAAGTCACAGGATTCAAAAGTCCCCTCACTGCTCGGCTGCTCAGCCTTCATGGCCAAGTTCAGAGTGGGGTCCATGGCTGAAGCCACAGTCAGTATTAACTGACATGTCGCCATTGTCCTCCCTAAATGGCCACAGGGCCCTGCCATACCAGGAAGCTGGTTGCTATGCTTTATCTAGATACTCACTTCTGGCTAGTCTTCTTAGAAATGGCAAACACACAACATGCATACTTGTGATAACCGCACTCACGGCAGACATCACCAATCAACCAGAGCCCTGAGGGTGGGGCAAGCAACCAGCCAACACCAATCCATTGCTTCGGGCATGTGAAATGGAGTATACAGTATTTCACTGGGCTGCCCTCTTGCTCCATTCAGAGCCTAGGTCACACACAAACCCTCTCTCACCTGGCGGCCAACCAGGCCTGAGCCACTTCTGCAGACACGTGCATAGAACTTCATACAAGTCTGCTTCAGGCAGGGCTTGCACTCTTCCCAGAGGGCCATCATAGTCTCATTGCACACTTCCGGGAATGCCTTCAGCTTTATCTCAGAATCTCTGGTCTCCTCTAGGGCATCCTGTGGGGGGATACACGGCCAGATGAACTGCGCAGCCTGTGGGCCTCGCCATCCCAAGTGCGCCCTGGGTCCAGGCCCTCTGCACCCTCTGGCCTTCCTGCGGGCTGGCCTCCACTGCTCCTTCCCAGGTGGCTCCAGCCACATCCTCTGAGCTCCCTGCAATGCCCTTCACCACGGCCATCTGGCAAGGTCCCGCTGCTCCCCAGCCTTTCTCCGCCTCTAGGCTCACATGGGTGCCGCTCGCTGGATTCTGCTGGATCTCATCTCTATTTTCCACCACTAGTGCTTAAAAATGGGGAATGATGGGGTACGTGTATGAAAATGATCAAACTGTGGTAGGTTCAAGTACAAATCTGCAGAAGTGAAGCCCATTAAGTTGGCATAAGCAATTTAGAAAGAGTGGAAAAAATACACAAAAGGAAAGTAGAAAGGTAATTACCAGAGATTGTAGGGAGAGGAAAAGGGGAGTTATTTAATGGGTAGAGTTCCAGATCTGCAAGATGAAAGAGACCTGTTTCACACCTACATGGATGTCTACTTAGCCCTACTGAGCTGTTAGCTTAAAGGTGGTTAAGATTGTAAAGTGGATGCATGAAGTGTTTTCTTTTACCACAATTAAGAAATGTGAGTAATGTGCAGAAATGAAATAAAATAAATTTCTTTTCCAAAGCAGAGAGTCTCCTTGAATCTCATATTTCAATTGCACTCAAGCAGAATCAGCAATCTATCCAGACCAAACTCACATCAACCAGCAAGCCTCACTAATGTACCCGTATCATTTGACCCAGTAATTCTGTAAGAGCTTATCACATGGGAATGCCAAGATAAAGGAAAAAACCTTTATGTATGCCTGAAGATATTGTACTATGATATTTGTTCATGCAAAAAAAAACCCAAATTAATAAATAATTTAAATATATGTATATGTATATATTCATACACATATATTTTCAAATCAACTCAAAAGTAGATGCTGAAAGTAGGAGAAGATAAGTTGTGAGGCTTTTTGTAGCTCTACTTATCAGCAATTTCAGCCATCCACAGTTAACCACAGCCCAAAAATATTACTATAGTGTGATGAGAAATTAAGATACGTTGAGAAACCACATTCACATAACTTTTTACAGTAGTTATAATTATTCTACTTTATTACTATCATAACATTATTATTTATTATTATTTTATTCAATTTTATTAATTTTGTTAATATCTTAATTAATAAATTAAGCCTTATCCTATACTACATATATATGTGTGTATATATATATATATGTGCATGTGTGTGTGTGTGCGTGTGTGTGCGTGTGTGCATGTGCATTCCTCTCTCTTTCTCTCTGTCTCAAATATCAGTACCTAGAGGGTTTGATACTATCTGTGGTTTCAGACATCTCCTGGGGATCCTGGACCATCTCCACCATGAATAAGTGGGGTTACTTATGTACAACAGGAAGACAACAGCTATTTGTAGTGTTATATATTACAGTAAGAATTTTCATATTAAAAGCCCATACTTTCACCAGGCATGATGGCACACACCTCTAATCTCAGCACTTGGGAGGCAGAGGCAGGAGAATCGCCGCAAGTGTGAGGGCAGCCTGGGCAACCTAGTGAGTTCAAAGCCAGCCCGAACTACATAGTGAGACCTTGTCTCAACCCTCACCAACGGCCGACCAGATAGCTCAGCGGACTAAAGCACCTGCTTAGGCAGAGCGCAGAGGCCAGGGTTCCATCCCCAGTGTGCCGTGCTGGCCGTGCCCCAGGGCACGCTGAGATGGTGATTGAGATGGGGCGTGGTGGAGTGCACCTGTAGTCCCAGCACTTGGGAGGCTGAAAACAGGAGGATCACTGCGAGTCCAATCTACATAGTAAGACCCTATAGACCCTGTCCTAAATGCATTTTAAAAAATGCAAAATTCATGATTTTGAATATGGTCATGTCAAAAAGGTATATGGGAAAGAATGACAAGATACACATCGGATAACCTTATTTACAGTTTCAGTTTCTCACATCAGAGAAACAGCGTGATATTTGCACACGTGTTTGACTTAGTGTGCATTTAGTAAGAGTATGAATCCATTTACCTCAGGGTGCATCCATTTCCCTAGAAGTGTCTTGAGCTTTTCCTTCTTTATAGCTGAGTAGGACTCCATGTCATAGAGAAATACACACCTTCTTTATCCATTCATCAATCGATGGGCATTTGGGTCATTTCCAAGCTGTAGCTACTACAAATTGTGCTGCCGTAAACATGAGGGTGCTTATGTCACTGCGGTGTGTTTTGTGATTCTTTCAGGAAGATACCTACCCAGAAGGGGAATGGCTGGGCCAAACGGGATCTCTAGTTTTTGTTTTCTGAGGAATCTCCACACTGACTTCCACAGTGGTTGCACCGACCTGCACTCCCACCAACAGTGGACAAGCGTTCCTTTTCCCCCACAGCCCCTCCAGCACTTGTTATCGGTTGATTTCTGTATAACAAGCATTCTTTCTGTACTGAAGGGGAATCTCCGTGTTGTTTGCATTTTCCTAATGACGACTGATGCTGGACCTTTTTTTCATACATTTATTTGTTGTTTGTACTTTTTCTTCTGAGATGTATATATTCATTTCAGATGCTCAGTGTTTGGATTCAGTCTTCAAATGGTGGGGGGGGCAGTCCCCTACGTGTACACATTGTGCTATATCTCTAGCATGAGAAACCGAAGGAGTAAAAAATTACAATAGATTGTGAAAGGGAAAGCAACTGCACAAAAGGAAAGAACCACTGAGATGGGGAAACAGAGAAAAGAAAGAAGGAAAAGCAATCTATCTATCTATCTATCTATCTATCTATCTATCTATCTATCTCTATATATGATATAATGATATTTGCACGACTAATTTCTATTGGTTAATTCTTAATTTTTTGAGCATTAGCATTAATTTTTAAGGAGCAATTAAGGCTTAATTTTTAAAAAAATTTTTGACCAATTTTGCATGCTTCTATCTGTTAATCTGAACAACTCCTTTGCAGACCACAATACGCGCAATAGAATAAGCACCGCTGATTTCCTGTTATCTTGTTTTAAAATTCTATATCACTTTTAATTTTTTTAATCCTCCTTAAAATAAAAAATAAATTTGGGCAGTCTGATTTTTTTTTCCCATTGTTTTATGTCCTAGATATTAGTCCCTTGTCTGAGGAATAGCTGGCAGAGATTTTTTTCCCTAGGGGCTGGGGAGGTAGCTCAATAGAATAAGCGCTTGCCTGGCAAGCACAAGGTCTTGAGTTCAATCCCCAGTTCTGCAAAAATAAAAGTTTTTTTTTCTTTTTCCCACTCTGTAGGTTGTCTCTTCACTTTGTTGATGGGTTTTTTTTTCTGTACAGACATCTTTTAATAAGATGAGATCTTAATTATTGATTCTGTGTAGTATATTTCCCATCATTGGGACTTTGTTCTTCGCCTGTACCATAGTCAAGAGTTCTATCCATTCTCTCTTTCAGCAGATTTAGTGTTTCTGTTTTGAATCCTAGATCTTTGATCCATTTTGACCAATATGCACATGAAATATGCAAGAAATAGCAAGAAAATGCTCAGATGGGAAGGAGAAACAGGGAAGAGAGAAGGGAAAGGAAGGAAAGAAAAAGAAAAAAAGGTAAACATGGAAACAAAGCTTTGCGACCAAGGAAGGGAATAGGGAAAAAAGAATTAAGGGATATCACATGCAGGTATAAGTTCCCTACAACGAATGTGATCATTATGTATATTGAAAATATACCAACAAATTCAAGATTTTCAAAAGAATAAGTTATGGGCGGCGTGTTCCACACCAAAAAAGAAAGAAACAGATCTGATGTGAACAGCAACCCCCCCACACACACACACTACCTCGCAGGAGACTGTCTTGGAGCCACCCTTGCTCCAGCTTTAGAAAAATCTATTGAAATGAATCTGGACATCTGGCCTAGGGCCAGGCTTGTAACAAAACCAGATCCCGGTTCTCATCCCCTGGAGCTTTCAAAAGCAAATAAACTTTCCCCGCAGCACAGCACCAGCTGACACCGCCCTGGGAGGACAGCCGCTCACCATGGCAACGCAGCAGGGGACCCCCTGCAGGGCTCTTCTCTTCCAGCTCAAGGGTCAAGGCAGGACCTTGCACACTGTCACCCTTACCTCTTTCTTCTTCTTTGCCTCCTCTAAGGTGCTCAGCAGGGACTTGCGCTCTTCATTTGTTTTTTCTATTAGGTTCTTTATCTCCTTGACCCCCTTGACGGCATTTTGGATTTCCTTGTCGATGTACTTACTACCCTGGGTGGACATTTCTGCAGAAGAGGAAGAAATGAAGTTGGGGAGAGAAGTTGGAGACAAGCAAATGATCGGAAAAGGCTGTCAAGCCTGGGGACCCCCACACGCCCAGGTTGGCAGCTGCGTGGCCCCTGTCTTGCTGGGCACAGGCACCCAGCAAGGGCGCCTCAGGCCTGCTGGCACCTCCACTTACCGCTCAGAGTCACGCACTATGAGAACGGCACACAGCACAGAAGGGACAGCAGCACTGTGCCCCACACAGCCAGGCCACCCTGGACACCAACAGCACCCACGAGCAATTTTCAAGGAACATGAAAAGAAGGGTAAACTTCCAAGCATCAAAAGATAAATACGATTTTATACAATTATTTCTGCAATTAGCTTAACCCATCACCTGTACTTCTTTGTTCTAATGCACAGTGCCAGGTGCCGGGGAGAAGAGGTCTGAATGCCACTGGGAGGCTGTAACTGAGACACAGACACAGGCAATAGGACATTCTCACTGCAGTCCCGCTGAGCTGTGTTGACCAAACACTTTACGCACACTCTGGGGAAAGGAAGTATAGGAGGGAGGCACTGGACAAAGTCTTATTCACAGATTAGTCTTTCTGTATGGTAAACTTTGCTTCTACAGTACTGCAATTTTTCCTGATTTACTGTATGGTACAGTGCTGTCATTTTGTGTCCTGTTATGCACTACAGTTTGGCACATAAGAGTTGTACAAAGGAAGGCAAAGTCATCAAGCTGGAGTTGCCTTCGACCATTTCTTCTTCTGAATATTGTAGTGGGCATAGTATCCATGCTCATTTAATGACCAACCCACCTAACAACCTGGTTGCAGGATTGATCAGAGCTAGGTCATTGTACGAGCAATGTCTGTAGTGTGCTGATCACAAATGTAACAGATACCTGGGTGAGGGGAGGAATACGCTGCCTAGCTGGAGGGTGGTGACTGCCCTCCAGTGTGTATATGTGTATCAAAGCATCTGGTACATGCCAGATACATCATTTGTCTCTGCTGACGATAGCTCTACGAAGCTGGCGTGTGGGAAAAGTGCTTACGAAACCAAGATAATAGTTCAGGGTCTACAGCTAGGAAGAGGCAGGGACAAGTGTGAGTGTGAAGTCTGGGTGTCTAAGACCCACGAAGCTGGCCAGCTAGGAGCAGGAAATGAGATGGGAAAAGACCTGCATTTGGGAAAGGCCTTGGGAAGAAGTGGCCTCCGGTGGTTCTGAAAACACCTGCCAAGCCTGGGCCCAAGCTGATCAGATCTTCCCCTCTCCTCGCCTGGGGGCAGAGAATGAGACACTAGTAGGCCAGGGAGCCAGGGGACAGAGGGAACAGCCTAATGACAAGCAGCAGTCAGAGGTCTTGGAACAGGCAGGCCGCTGGGCACAGGGAGTCTAAGACAGGGAGGAGGAGTGAGGCCGGAAGGCAGGCACAGCTCCTGGGCCTGCAGATGGAGTTGAGCAGAGACAGCGGCCTTGTTCTGGGGCTGACTGTGCTGCCTGAGGGCCACACTTGGCCTACTGACCTTGGAGCTCACTGTCGGAGACCAGCGGATCCCCCAGAACCCCTCCATCCTCCCAGGCCAGCAGCATGGCCAAGCACAGCAGCAGGGTCTTCATGGCGCTGCCCTGTCCAACTCTGGGATCCCGGCAGGGCTCTGTAGGGAGAAAAAGGAGACCATCAGGGTGACAGTTAACTTTGCCTCTCAGTTTTCTGCCACCATTTCAGGGGCCCTGAGGACATCAGCTGCAAGTTTATCCTTGAAAAACGTGAGACAGAGAATTAGACCCATTACTGACACCTTCAAAAAGCCAAAGGAGAGACCACAGGACAGTAAGGACACAAAGGGGAAACAAGATTCCTGGGGTTGGAGGAGCTGGGCTCCAAACCAAGAGCTCCCAGGAAGTCTCTTGAGAGGACGAGCCCCCTGGCTCTGCCAGGTTCCTTTCACATGACCTGCTCCTTCTAAGCCCACACCAGTGTGCTCTGCCAAGGTGCCCCTGCCACCCCCGGGCTGGCTGCCCTGAGCCAGAGGACATGGGCCACAGCCCGGGTCTTACACAATGGACCCTTTCCCAGAAGCCGTTGTTGCATAAAACCAAAACCCCTCCCCCTGAGCCCCTACTATATTCATCTGGGTTCACTCCCCATAGTGGTAGGAGGCATGAGGTGGGTCCCTGTTCCTGAAATGGGTCACATCTGAGGCCTGCTCAGCCCAGCAGGATGCACTATCTGGACGTACCAGTAGATCATTAATAAAGAAGGCACTGGTGAGAGGTAATTAGATGCGCAGAGCATAGGCAGTGAGGGAGAAGAGTGGGCTGGCACCTGCCCCAGTGGTGGGTGAGTGGCTGGACTGGCCCACTTCAGGTCTACCAGAAGGCTCTGTGGCACGGGCCCTGGCCAGCTGCTCAATGAGGCCTGCAATGCCTCCAGCTAGGACGGAGCCTTTGTTACGCCAGAACCATAAAGTCAGCCAAAAACATCTCTCCATTAAAAAATAAATAAAAATGGGGCCCGGGAAATGGCTCAGTAGAATAAGCACTTCCCTGGCAAGCGCAAGGGTCTGAGTTCAATCCCTGGTTCCGGAAAAAAAAAAAAAAAAGTCTCTCCAGAGAAGACCTGAGAGCTTCTGGGAAATCCATCCCAAGTCCTCGGAAATAGGTGGCACCAGCAGGCAGGGAGTCAGGCTATGAAGCCAGAGAGGGCTGGAAGAGGAGCAGCCACAGCCAGCGGCCACCAGGCTGAGTCTGAAGCGCTAATACGGATGAAAACCCAGCTCTCCCAACCCTCAGCCTAGTATTCCTTCCTCGGTACTCAGTCACTGAAACCTCTGAGCCTCAGTATCTTCGGCTGTTACAGGGACCTAATATGGACCTCAGAGGCAAGAACACATTCTTACCAGGGTCTTACATGTTCACAGTAAATTCTGACTACTTCGAAATCTGTGGGCTGAGCCTAAGCAGTGGGGACATCTAGTTGCCACCTGCCCTCCCCCCCCCCCATCATCAGGACAATAATCTACATTTTAAAGTACCTATGAAGAAGTCCCAGGGGCCTTGAGACAGTGCTGACAAGCCCGCAGGCAGAGTGGACGCTCCTGGCCCAAGGAGAGCGCATGCATCACTGTGTGGCCGGGGCACCCTCTGCGACTGGCTTGGCGTCTCCTGATGTGGAGCTCCAAGGCCTCGCAACCCCCTTCCTCAGCCTCTTTCCTTGTGGTACAGGTGGCCATTCACTTCCTCTGCATTTCTACACAATCAGACCCGTTGTGCTGCCTGTCTTCCAGTGTTCTTTAAAAGAACCCTTTTGTAGCTGTATAACATTCTAGGCACGGAAGGCCAAGAGGCTTCTGTTCTTACGCCGGTTCAGGTATTAGTCTGATGCTGGAGTGAACAAGCCCTATTCCTCTCCCGGCCTCCGACTAGCGGAGCCCTTGAGCGCATTACAAAGCAGAGTAAGCAGGGTTTGGGTGGCTGCCATGTATACTTATATCCACACCATCTTATTTATAATGCACTCTCGGGAGAAATCGGAGAAGCTGCCTGACGCAGGCATGCACGAAGCCACCAGCCGGGTGGGGACCAGTCCCCTCTCACGGAGAGCTGCAAGGGACGCCGCAGTCGCCCCCCCCCCTCCCCCGCCGTGCCTGCTCCGACCACGCGCCTGAGGCTCCGGGTCTCCATTTGCCTGGTTTTCCAAAAGGACGATCTGAACGCCCTGCCCAGTGACAGCTGTAAAATTCTGGTTGGAGGTCTTGCCCCCGGGGACTTCTGCGTCTTGGCCTGTGCTCAGTTTCGGTCCCAGGCTCAACTGTCGGGTGACGCGGCTCTGGCCACTTCCCATCCCGGGCTCCCCAGGGGCTCCCTGGAACTGTCACCTCGCCCCTTCTGGCTTGGGACCAGTAGGGCCGGGTGAGGCCCTGCGCAGGGGCTGGGAAGATGGGGACAGCTCACCGGTCCGCAGCGCCTGCTCCGGTGTGCACCTCCCGGCGACGCAGGGTGGTGAGCTCGCCGAGGCCCTGTATTTATAGTGCTCGGCTCTCCTACACCCCCTTGGGGGCTGGCTGCAAACCTGCATGACTCACGCCCAAAGAATGCCACCAAAAGCACCAGGAGCTTTCTGGAAGCGGGGAGGCGGGTGCTGTGCAGCACCCAGCGGGGGGCACCGGGGGGCGCATCCGCACCGCAAACGACCTTCTCGTCGTGTGGGGGGGGAGAGTTGGGGGGATCTTTGGGGAAGCTGGCTCTACTCAGGGCTTCCAGTGAATCAGAGCTGGGGACTGAGCTGCAGGAAAGTAGACCTTGTGGGGTGCCTCTCTTCATGGGGGGTGGGGGGACTGTTGCTCTGTCCTGGCAGGTTCCCAGGACCCAAAACAATCTCACAGTGCCCGGCCCTACTGAAAGTAATCTTCCACATTAAACATGCTCCACTTATCTCGTCCCATTTAAACTGGAAAGCGTCAGGAACAATGCGAGTGAGCTGGCAAGGGGCATCTTGCTGGGCTAAGTATGAAAATGTGCAGACTTCCTGAGCGGTCGTGGCAGGGAAGAAACAGAAAAGTGTATGTTTGGGAGACCAGAAAGGCTCTCCCCAATCCTTGATCCGTGATCCATGCCGTTTAAGCAATTATTAGCACCCTCACTCGGGACCCAAGCAAGCAAGCAAGGCGGCTGTGTGGGCATGGGATCCATGCTGCTGCCCTTGGTTGAAGTACAGCTGTCTCAGACTTGAACTTGTTGTTTTCACACTGGGCCCTCAAGTAGCAGAGCTGTGTCCAGAGAGGTTTAGTCTTCCTCAACTGCCAGCAGGAATATGCAATAGGCAGCCAGGCCTGACAGAGAGGTGACAGTCCACAGCCCATGAGGTGCACAGCTGCTTCTAGGGGAAGAAGCTGAGCCATCCACTCTGGGCCCCAGGCCACCTGGGCACTGGCAGACAGGGAGATGGGTGGAGGTGGACGCACGGGTACAGGCAGCCTGGTTTGCCAGGGCAGACTAAAAACCTTGTAAGAGCAAAGGGCTTAAAGAGTTTCCCTCTTCTTGTTTATTGAGGCACAGCCTGCAGAGCTACTTTCTGATTGCCCAAGGTCCAAGGCCTACTAGGACACCCTTCCTTTTAGGAGAGACAGTGGGGAAAATTTCCAGACCCATAAAGACGTGGGGAGACCCTAGGCTGGTGCGTGAACAGCTGACTAGTCGCAGTAATCCTGAACTAATCTCTTTGCCCTTGGGCCTCAGTTTCTTCCATTTGGACAACGAAGAATCTGGAATGTATCAATTCTAAGGCCATCTGTCCTTTCTGTCCAACCCGATACAGCACCAAGCATAAGAAGATCGTTGGTTCAAGGAGAAAAAAAAAGTACACCAAGAACTTGGAGCAGGATTTCTCCCCAGGAAGAGGCTTTGCTTTGTTTTCTTTAGAAAAAAAAAAAAAAAAATGGAATTATCAGTAACAGTTACATTTTCTTTGGAAACTGCCTCCTCTTTAGCATATCAATGCCTGTGAGTCAGAAGAATTGTTTTTAATATCGCTCCTTGTAACTTTTCTGTTGGGTAGCTCCCCTAGAATCTGGCACAGAAGGTATACATCTGTGATAAGTTTTTAAAAGCTGGATTTTGGAGGTCAGGCAGGGAGATCTGCCTTAGTCAGCTGGCCAGCAGGGGGTGGGGAGGAAGTAGCGTGATTCACAGCAGTGGGGTCCACTGCGAATGATTACTTAATTACTCCAAATGAGGTTCAGAAGATTAAGGGGAAAACAAGCCCAAGTTTTGAAAACACAAGAGTCAACTAGGTCAGCCTTCACACACCACTCCATCCTACACCCAGGCCAACACTCCCCCAGGTGATTGTCCTGCTTTGTTTGAGTGCCACCAAGATAGCTCATTACCTCCCTTGCAGCCAATTCCCTAGGAAAGCTGTTGACAGAGTCAGAACATCTTGCAAGGAGACCCAGTTCTGCCTTCTGGAACCACACAAAGGAAACCCAACACTTCTCTTCCTTGATACCTTCTACATTTGAAGGCTGCCTAGCCTGCTCCCTTCAGTGATCTCACAGTAGCTCCTCACCTCGCCATCAGCTGCAGACCCCTTCCCAGCCCTTCGGCCTTCTGGCCCTTGCTTTTCTTAAAGCACTGGAGCCCAGTAGTGGACCTGCCAATGCCAGGGCAGCCTGATCACATGATGCTCAAGAGGCCCAGCAGCCCACTTATTCCCTTATTCTAAGCACTCCCAGTGAGCGGCTATCTAGATGCTGAGTCACTGACTGATTCATACAGGATTCATCACCATTTTGGCAAGCGCTGCTGGTTAGTCGCTTCTTTCCCATTGTGGACTTACAGGGCTGGATTTGGGGTTGAGCTGGGTTTCTTTTCATGAGTATCTTGTAGGAGGGTCTTGAGGGTCAGAGGAACAAGAGCTTTACATTCATCTGAGTGTCTCCTTATGCCTTGCCCACAGTCTGTGGCTACAGGTCTGAGTTATTGTGCAGTGTGCTATTTATGCACCCCACATCAATACCATGACCTGGCTCAGCACCACCAGCATGCAGCTCACCCAGCACAAATGTACCTGGAGCAAACTAGAAATGCTCAAAAGAGCATCTTCCTCTAGCCTCCATTCAAAATCACTATTTGGGATGTAATTATTTAATGTATGCATTCAGTCAGTTACAGGCTCATGATAAAATCATATAACCAGTCCCAGATGATGCAGAGCTGTTATTGGGCCACTTTAGATGTCAACACGTCCCACTTAGGATCTGTTGGGGAACAGTCCAAGGCTGGTGAATCTTGAGTTACTTATCATGCTCCTAGAAGCAGACAAAAATCACTTAAATTAACTTCCTCATTACTCCTGCTGTAGACTGACTGCGTAGACTGTATTTTTCTTCAAAGATGTACAACTCCACCCTTTAGCTCCAACTGTCAGATGGATCAGCTCTCAAAGAAAAAACTGGTCCCCAGGTGTGCCTCAAATGAAACCTACTTTTTCTAGAATACCTAGACCCCGGCTAATTTTGATTTCCCATCAGTCAGTAGTTCTCTGTGGAACTACATAATGGCCATGCAATAGGGAGCGCTAGAAATGACCCACGCCTCAGTCCCATCTCCAGAGATTTAGCCTGAAGTCAACATCAAGACGTTTTTAATACTTCAAGTAAAAGCAGAGAAAGTTAAGGAGCTGTCAGACTTACAAGCTGCTGGTTTATGCTTTATCTCATCTGATCATCACCAACTTCTGTGTCTTCTTTAGAGTATGTGGTATTGTTCCCAATTTACAGAAGACATGGGACAAGGGGAATCTAAGGAAGCCTAGCAGGCTTTTCCTTAACCTGAGCTGAAGTTGACCTTCTTACAACTTCTTTGTGTTTCCTCTTATTCTTCGGGCAATATAGTATATGGTGTCCCATCCTCTGAAAGGTGCTGAGATAGCCCTTCAAGCGTTCAAAAATCACAATTGTATTTCTTCCCAAATATATTCTTTATATGGATTCTTTGACTCATTTTCACAGGGCGAAGTTATCACACACCTCACTCTCTTCATTTTTACCTCAAGATGCTCCTTTCTGTCATTGTCTCTGTTATGGGACTTTCAGACCAAAGACATGACACCAGCTCTGGCAGGCCAGGTGCAAAGGCAGCAGACTTGTGATTTCCGCTTGTGATCTGGTGTGAACTCCCTGCTTGCTTTTGTCTGATCTAATAAACCATTGTTCTGGTCAGATTAGGGGAGATGGAGGGGCTGGGAGCTCACAACAACACAGAGCCCACTGACTCCAGGTTTCCCCAAAGATCTCAGGAAAAGGACGAAAAGGTATTGAATAACCAACCTTCCTTACTTTATCTGTATTTAAAAAAATAATAATAATAATAAAAAGGGCCAGCCAAATAGCTCAGCGGATTAAAGCACCTGCAAGCAGGCACAGGGGCCAGAGTTTGATCCCCAGGCCTGCTGTAGCAGCCTCACCCCCAGGGTATGCTGAGGTGGCAATTGAGACTGGGCGTGGTGGCACTTACCTGGAATCCCAGCTCTAGGGAGGCTGTAAACAGGCGAATCACTATGAGTCCGATCTAGTACTGAGACCCTTAACACCCTGTAGAACCTTCCCTAAATAAAAAAGTATTTATTTATTTGTTTTTTAATTTATTTATTGAGTACAGGGTCTCTCTACGCAGCTCAGACTCATAGTGGTCCTCCTGTCTCAGCCTCCGCAGCACGTGAGCCACCACGCTCTCTAAATCTCATGCATCTAAACTAATGGGTGTTGGGCTGGTGAGATGGCTCAGTGGTCTAAAGCACCTACTTAGAACAAACTTAGCAAAGCACAGGGACTGAAGTTCAATCCCCCAGCACCACATGCCAGCCTGCCCGCCCCCTGGTGGGCTGAGCTGGCCACACACACACACACACACACACACACATAAATAAAATAAATTTTTAAAATAAAGTAATGGGTGTCTTTTTATATACATACATTTATATGTAGCATATGTGTGTACCTGTATTTATAAACAAATATATACATCAATAACATTTTGGCTTTTATCTTTGTTCAAAAAATAAGATCCATGTCATGCTGTCACTCTTTTCCATTTCATGAAATATTATGGCCACCCGCGCAGGTCAGTGGCGTACCTGCCAGGCTTTTCGGAAGCTACACACTGCCCATAGTGAGGCGCAGTCCCAGCCCTCACCCAGTTGGGTCCCACGCATCGCTGCGGCCTTCTGCCTGCATCCTAGTTTCCCGGGGGCTTCCGTTGCTCCCTATCAGGCCAACCAAGGTGCTGACTTAGCGATGCCGTATTCTGAACACTGATAGATCTTGGCTTTTGGCTTTTCCCAGAGGTTGCCATGCTCCTGCATACCTGAGATGCCCATTTCCACACAGTCGGCATGCTGGACTTGAATCTGTGCCAATTCAGTACATGAAAAATGATATAGGTTCCTAACCCCTTCCTATGTCCACTGCTGTCAACCACTTTTTTGTTTGTTTTTTTTTGTTTGTTTTTTTTGTTGTTTTTTTTTTTTTTTGCGGAACTGGGGATTGATCTCCCCAGCCCCTAATTTAACATGGATAATTTGTATCATGTAGGCGGTGGGCTTTTTTGTTTGTTTGTTTGTTTTTGCTTTTGTTTTTGGCAGAACGAGGGATTGAACTCAAGTCCTTGTGCTTGCCAGGCAAGCGCTTACTCAACTGAGCTGTCTCCCCGGCCCCCAACCACTGGTTTTTTATCTAATTTCCTTTTATGTGACTTGCCTCTTTGTGCTGTGTACTCATTTCATTGGGTGATTTTTTTCTCTATCAGTTTTTCAAAGCTCTTTAAGTAAACAGAGAAAGCAGCTCTTTGTTGTAAGTTTTTTCCTAACAGATTGTCACTTATTTGTCTTCTGCCTTTCATTGCAGAGGCTTTTGCAAGTTTGTGTGCAAGTGACATTTGTTTATATTTTCCAGGCTTGGTGCCTTGCAATGCCTTCTTGTGACTAAAAGACACAGCTCTTCTCATTTTTTCCAGCTTTCTTCTGTGTTCGTTTTTATATTTAGATGTTTAATCAAAATGAAATTTGTAGGAGGAAATTGAAATGGTATTTTTTATATGTGAAGTTTCTTAAATAACTGGGATCTGTCGCAGTATGTTCTTCCATTTCTTTATTCATATACTAGGTATTGTTTTAATAAAATAACTTCAAAATGTGATTTAGTGCAGCATAATACCTGCGACAATTCCTGGTACCCCCCCAAAAAAAAAACTATGATTTAATGCTGAGAAAGTAATCTTCCTCACCCTTCTTTATCAAATAATTTTGGTTATTCTTGGAAATTAATTTTTAGTATGGATTTAAAATTAATTTTACCCAATTGAAATATATTGTAGTTGTAGTTTACACTAGGTTTCCATATTAGGTCTGAAGTATTCACATTTTTATATTTTATTTTATATTTTATTTTAGTAAGGGT
>NW_004524612.1:13629271-13674106 GCF_000260255.1 Octodon degus
TGCAGCCTTATCTCCTGCTACACTACTCAGCATACCATGCCTTCCACATCCATCCAGAAAAACTGTTATTTTTATACTAAAACAAGTACGCTCCTTTCCTTAGAATATAGGAGAGATACTGAATAGCAGGAACCAAAACACAGAAAAGCCGAAGACATCCAGAAAGAAAACCAGAGTGTACCAAATCAGCAAGAAGAGAGCAGTGATGGATCTTCGTGAGGTGAATTTTTTATGTCAACCTGGCTAGGCCAAGTGCCAGGCATCTGACCACACACTGCTCTACGTGTGTTTGCGAAGGTGGTTTTTTTAGGTGATAGTAACACTTAGATCAACAGACTGAGTAAAGCAGGTCACCTTTCACAATGTGGTGGGCCTTGGTGGGCAGTTGAAGGATGTAAGAAAAAAATGAAAATGACGGTGAGGGACACAGTGGTGACACCCGTAATCCCAGCTACAGTAGTTGGGAAGTTGAGGTAGGAGAGTGATAAGTTCAAGACCAGCCTAGTGAGACCTGATTCAAAATTAAATGAATGCCAAGAAGGAAGGGCTAGGGATGGAGCTCTGTTGTAGAGTGCCCGGGGTTCCATCCCAGTACTAAAAGCAAAAGAAACAATCCCCCCAGGTCCTCTGCACTGTCGCCAACCTCTGCAGCTTCACATCTTCCTCCTGGTCTCCAGCCTGCTGGCCCACCCTGGGCTTTTGGACCTGCTGGCCCACACAACCTCGTGAGCCAGCTCCTTGCAATGTCTGTCTGTGTGGCTATATGTATAGGTGTAGATGCAGAGAGGTGGGTGTGTACAGGAGTGACCTAGGTGTGGCTGTGTGCAGCTAGGCCCAGTAGCTCTCCCTTTTCTGTGGGTTTGCTTTCCATCATTTTTAGCTGCTGCACGCACTGTGAGCCATAAATATTAAATGGAAATTTCCCCAAACAATTCATACACTTTAAATTGCAGGCAGTTCTGGGTGGCATAATGAATTCTCACACCATCCTGCTCTGTCCCTCCTGGGATATGAATAGTCCCTCTTGCCAGTGTCCCCTAACTGTGTCTACTACCTGCCTGCTCTTATGTAGAGTACAATAAGGTATTTTGAGAGGGGTGGAGAGAGAGAGAGAGAGAGAGAGAGAGAGAGAGAGAGAGAGAGAGAGAAGGGAGAGCGCACATTCACACAAATTTGCATCTAGTTCTCTCATTACTGCTTATCTGGTACATCTGTGCTTGGCTTACAACTTGGGGCTTATCAGAGGTGTGTATGTATAGAAAAACTTAAGTATTTATAGGGTTTGGTACCATCTGTGGTCTCTTGCATCCCGAGGGCCTTAGAACACATCCCTGAGGACAGGGTGACAGTGACTGTATAGACCATCCTGTTGCTGCTTTTCTCTCTACAGCTCTGCCTGAGACATTACTTGCCACAACATGGACAGGCGGTTACAGGTAAGACCATTATGTTGCTAGGCAACAAGGAAGTGAGTGCCCTCCATGGGCACTGAGCACTGTGCCACATCCTGAGGAGAGTTGAAGAGTGTAAACCCAACTCCCACAAGGGGCACCTCTATTTGGGGCCCCTGTGGGAAAGGAGCTGCCGGGGGGTGGGGTGGGGTGGTGCCAGTCCTGAGTTTTAGGAGGAAGAGGGATGTTTCTAGTCAGAAGAAGAGAAATTGTGCATTAGGGGGCTTTGCAGCAGGGGGCTGATATGAGCCAGGCAGCATGGGGTGGGCTCCACCTTCCTGAGCCCATGGGGAGTGCCACACTTGTGATTTCAATTTTCTAGTTCTACCCCTTTAAAATGACCCTTCTCTTTCTTTTCCCCAGTACTGAGGATCAAACCCAGGCCTTCACACTAAGCAAAATCCCCAACCATTTTTAAATTCATGTTTTATTTTTGGGCAGGGCCTTACTGAGTTGCTAAACTGCACCACCTGGGCTGGAACTTGCCACTCTCCTGCTTTGGCCTCCCACAGCGCTGAGATCACAGGCAGGTCAGCTGCACTCAAGATGGGCCCTGCTCTTTCCCCCTTTCCTTCCTGCACATAAGCCATGGGCATGTGACCAGCTGCCCACAGACTAGGCAGCATTCTGGGTGAAAACAGTACTAAGCAATTTGCTCCTCGCCACCCCACTCCAGCCAGTGCCTGCCACCTGCGCCTCCGAATCTGATCTCCAGAGTGGTGCGGGCCTTCTGGTTGACCCTGGTGCCACCCCTCTGGATGTTGGTAGGATCTGCCTAGAAATGCCCTACACTGGAAGGTGGTCTCTCAAAACCTAGCTGACCTCTAGGGGTCTTCCTCCTCTCTTGTTCTCAGACTCAGCCCTGCTCCAGTCACACCTTCCTCTTCCTGTCTTCTTTGCTCTGACCACTCGGGTCTTTGGCCCTGCTGTCTCCTAACTTCACCAGCCTTTTTGTGCCCCTCTACAAAGCTGGGCTCTTCTCCCCAGAGCCCCATCTGCTCTGCAAGGCTGGGACCTGCCTTGCCCTCCCAAGGTTCATCTGCAGCCAGAAATGAAAGCTTCCGGGTCTTTGCAGCAGCAGCCCAGGCTCCTTATCTCGCGCAGCTGCTGTGAGGGGGTAGACAAGTTAAATACACAGGGATGCTCTAAGGCAAAGCCTTCTCTGACTGATGAGAGTGGCTCTCTGGGCCTACAATACCAAGCAGGCAATGTCCTCTCTGAACTTGTCTCCTCACCTGTGAAGTAAGCAGCCCACTCCCTGGCCTGCCTCCCTCAAGGATATTGAGATCACCCAGAAAATGCACTTCTCCAACTGTCGGGCAAGGTGGAATGGATCGAAGACAACTGACCTTTCTATTCTACTGTGCATTGTCACAGGGTGGCTTCCCTCCAGCTTAAATGTGGTGGCCTGAAGCATCGGAGTGTGGAACAGAGGTCCACTGCAGCAGCCGACAGACCAGGTTGGGTGGTCCCCACCCGTGGTCCCCTTTGTCCCTGAGCTTTCCTGTGCTAACCTCCATACCACCTCCATCTGTACAGTTCTGATTTAGTTGCCCCTTCCTTACCAGGGCGATCGATCTCCTGGGTTTGGCCCCACCTTCCTCTGAGTTCAGGGCACAGCCTGGGACCTGGCAGGTACTCAACAGACTGGTCACTCACTGAACAGTAACACGGAGGAGGAGCGTTTATGACAAGAGTCAACTCTGTGTTTGAGGTCATCACCTAGGGCGACCAAGAATCCTAGTCTGAGGCGGGTGCAGTACCGGAGCAAGCTGAACGACTGGGGCAGGAGCTGGAAACCCAGGAACCCTTCCTAGTCCCTGTCCTTGTCTCTAGACCTCACAGCTGGGTGAGAAAAGGTGCATAGCTAGAACCCGGGGTCTGCGCCCCAGCCCCCAGCCGCGAGGTGGTCCGGGTCTCCACAGTGAAGCTGCCGCGAGTCTCTGCGACCCCGGGCCCCGCCCCCGTGCGCCCTCACTGCGGCCTCACAAAGAGGCCCAGCCGCGGCAGTTTTGAAAATACCAAGGAAGTTGATCTGGGCTGGGGCCCAAGGAGTGACGAGGAGGGAGGGAAGGAAGGAAGAAGGGAAGGAGGGAAGCGGCGAGCGAGGGAGGGAGGGAGGGATGCGCGCGGGCGGAGAGGCGGGCGCCGGGCGCGGGGCGGCGCGGACCTCGCGGGGCTCGGGTAGGCGGCGGCACTAGGCGCCCGACAGGGCGTCCCCACTGCGACCCGCGGCGCCTTCCTCACCCGCTCCCCTCCCGCTGCACGCCTAGTCCTCAGCATGACGCCCGCGGGCGGCGCATAGGGCGGCGACCCGGTGCCCGGGGAGGACCCGCCAGCTGCATCCGCCAGGCTCCAGCCGCCCGCGCGGGGCCCTCCCGAGGCTCCGGCTGCAAGGACCATGAAAGGTAAGCGGAGCTGCGGGGCGACCCCACCCGGAGTACCCGCCGCGCCCCATCCGGGCCAGCGCTCCCGGGCTCGCCTTTCCTGCCGGCGGGAAGGCAGGCAGCGTGCGCGAGGGACTTGAGGGGGACAAGGAGGAGCCCTGGAGTAAATGGGGAAGAGGATGCAGAGAGGACAGGGAATGGAGAGCCAGCGCAGCACCCCTCTCCTTTTTGCACTTGGCCCTTCACTGTTGTTGCTCTGTCCCTCAAAAAATTTAAAGTCCAGGAAAGTTTAATCCCTTGGGACAGTCAGCACAGAAAGGTGTCACCAGCCCAGTCCTTGACCCTGTGAGTCCCTTCTTGAAGACCGTCCCGGAGGCTACTGCAGCCCTGCCTCTCTTTCTGCCACCCCCAGCCCTGGGAGTCTCCTCTTCACCTTCCCGTTCTTCCTTTGAACCCTGCCTGACCTCCCTACCCTCTGACCAGGGACAAAGCAGCGGGGGGGCCAGAACTAAGCTGTCCTTAAATCAGGGGTCATCACCATGGTGACCCTGACAGCCTGTTCTTGAGATAGAAATTAGAGCCAGTATGGTTCCTTGGTCCAGGGTCCCGAGGTCCTGAGTTGCCAGCCTTTCAGTTCCAGAGTCTTCCTGGAGAGCATACTTGGCATTTAAGCTCATATTCAGGCTAAGGTAGAAGCAGGCTCAGGAGTCATGCATGGGACAGGGCCCCTGAGGGAATTTGGGTCCTCTCTGGAACTTTTCCATGGTGTTGTAGTGGCCTCCACAGATGCTTGTGGTTCTAGCCATGAGAACCTCATGATCTGCTGAAATTTGAAATAGACGTTTGCCCCCATCTACAGGGCTCTGAACTATACCCTCAAGTGTGGCTGATGAAGGCTTGGGGAGGGGGAGGCGGACCCAGACCTCCCAAGCCAGCGCAGCCAGAGCAGCAGTTTGCCCTGCCCAGGAGCCTGAGGGCGCCTTTGAAGAGAAGGCTGGGAAGAGAAAGTCCTGAATGAACATAGCCCCCACCCTGTAAGCTGAGGAAACTGAGGCCCAAAGAGGTAGCGCTGGATTGGTAGACCTGTCACCACACAGTTCACAGGACCCTCTACTTGGTTTCATGCTCTGGTGGCGCCATCTTGAAATCTCCTTGATATTTATTTATTGTTTATTGATTTTGCCACCAGGGACTGATCTCAGGGCCTTGCACTTGCCAGGCAGGTGCTGTGCCACTGAGCTACATCCGGACCTTCTTTGAAACTTTTAAACGAAGAATTTCTCACTTTCATTCGGCACTGGGCACCACAAATGATGCAGTTGAGGCTGTGCAGAACTGACTTGCTTCAGTCCCACAGAGCAGGGCTCCTGACTTCTAGGCCAGGAAACCCCCTGCCTCTCTGCTGCTTCCTTCTCTTCAGGCAGGCCCCTTCTGCCTGTGTCTCCTGACGGCTTCACCATGTCTGGGATGAAGCACACAAGTTATAATCAACCCTGGGGAGTGCTCTTGGCTGCTGAGGGAAACCTCACCCACAGAGGGCCCAGTCCTAGCTGCCACATCTCTGAGCTCTCCCCTCCCCAGTCCACAGGCCTAGGGCAGACTATTACCAGAGGTTCTGGCAAGTGCTTAGGCTATATCTTACCACAGCCTACAGGCCACAGGCTGCCTTAGCCCTTGGCAAGGTGGTAAGATGCTGCACATTCTCAGAGTGGTTCAGGCCCAACCAACATTCCAGACAAACGCTGTAAGAAAAAATACAACAGGGAAAGACAGACAAGGCTGTAGCCTGTGAAACAGAGGCACAAAGAGCTGCAGTGAATGAGCATCTGTGACACCTGTGTCCTCAGGTCCAGGGGCTCCCAGAAAGCAGAACCCCGCCTTCTCATCTCCTTCCCTTGCTCAGAATAGCAGCCTCCCAAGGTGCCAGCGGAACCCCAGCACTGAGGCTTGGAGGGCAGCTTTTTGGAAACCCTCAGTGGTCTCCCATGCCATCCTAGTGCCCTTCAGTGTGCAGAGCCTCAGGGGAAGGCTGGCATGGTGCCCAGAGCTCCTCCTTGCCCGGCAGCCAGGAAGAGCCGCCACCTCCACCGGAGAAGGAACTGGCAAGCCCGGGCAGCGAATATTTGGCTTTGGGATCTGTAAAGAAGTTAGATTTTTTTTTTTTGACTGGAGTGGGAAAAGCAAAGGGCCCCTCAGAGCAGGGCGGGGCCCCTTCTAGAGAGGCCTTTTCCGGAAAGAGGCCAGCTTCTTGCACTCCTGCACAGGCCCCGCCAACCTTCAATTACGCCTGTTGGCAAAGGTCACGGTCCCCTGCTCAAAACAAGCAGGGTGATGTGCTGTTTTTATGCTGGAAGGAATGATGGACTCGAAGGTACTTAAACAAGAAAACACCCATCGGGTGGCACAGCCCACCAGGGCAGGGTGCCAGGGCCCATTCTGCTCTGCGCACTTCCAGCCAGCCCTGCCCTCCCAGCCTCCCAGGCAGCTGTCTGGCTTCTGGCCCCTCTCACATGTAACCCTAGGAGGCACACAGCTGCCATCAGCCCTTGGTGACAAGCCCACCTCAGAGCTCCTTGCCGGCTTGTCTGAGCCATTAATGGCCATATGTGGAATTGTTTCCACAGCATCAGTGACAGGGTCTTGACAGGAGAGCCCTCATAGACCCAAGAAGTAATCTGGGTTGACTTAGAGTCTTGGGCACTGGTCATAATTCTGTCACCTGCCCTCTCTGGGCCCCATTGTGCTGCTGGGTGGTCTCTGAGACCCAGGAGCCCAGGCCCAGCACCACTTGGGGGCAGAAGGACAGTGGGAAGCAGTGTTGCTGTGGGCCTTGGCCCCAGGGGATGTGCGCTTAGCTGCCTGCCCTCAGGAACAGGGCAGAATCTTGCTTGGTGCTGCCAGGCCAGCAAGGAGCAAGCAGACAAAGAGAGCGGCGCCCATACTGCACAGCAGAGGGCAAGCAGGGAGAGACGGGGTCTGCAAAAGGCCAGCACTGGAATCCCGGAGAAGTGTGCATCCACTCAAGAGTGGACAGACTGGTCCTCTTCCCCCAACCGCAGGTTCTAGGGGGGACCAGGACTGCAAGGCAGGACCTGAAGCTCTGGCGCTACAGACAGCCCACTTCAGCTGGCCAGTGGGGTTGGTTGCTAGTGATCAGCGCCAAACTCTCAGTCACTCCCCAACAAAAATGGTCACCATGCCATCCAGCTGGGGCAGTTTAGTAGCGGAAAACTCCTATCCAGGGGCTAATTTGTGAGACAGGAAAAGGGTTCTGCTTTGCAATGAGTATTGGTGAATAGCTTAGCAGTTTCCATGGATAGCAGCTGTTCTGGGTGTGAGAATTGGCACCCGGGGCAACATGACAGACGGTACCACTCATCTGTGCTCTGCCTGTGTTGGTCAGTGTGTGTGTGTGTGTGTGTGTGTGCGTGTGTGTGTGTGTGTGTGTGTGTGTCTGTGTGTCTGTGTGATGGCATCCCTGGAGTCCTGGGGTCAGCCTGGCCCTATCCCATCTTCAGCATCAGTCCTGGGACAGATATTGGCCTCTTTCACCCTCTGTCCCCTTCTCCAGGTAGACTGGCTCACTCAGTGGCCTCGGGGTGTGAGCTTGTTGGTGCAGGGTCTCTGTCTTCCTCTTCCCTGGCCCTTGAAGGTGATCACTGACATTACTCCTTGTATACATCTGGATCCCCCACTGGACTTAAAGGCATGAATTGTCCCAAAGCATCCTCATTTGGAAGCTAACATGGGTGTTTGATGAGGATACCACTTTTAACTAACACTACTGACCAACTGCCAGGTGCAAGGGCTCGTATATCTAAAGGTGTCTAACAGTCAAGAAAGTGTCCTTTGGCAGAATACTTAAGATTTGGGCCCCAAATTATTTATAAGAGACTAAGAATGGTGAGTGTCATGCTGGAGCTGCCAAGGAGAGAGTGTGGGGTCATACTGGCTCCTTTGCTGCTCTTCTGGAATACCATGG
Source organism: Octodon degus (assembly GCF_000260255.1). Classification (NCBI taxonomy): domain Eukaryota; kingdom Metazoa; phylum Chordata; class Mammalia; order Rodentia; family Octodontidae; genus Octodon; species Octodon degus. The sequence goes on from NW_004524612.1 coordinate 13,637,092, forward strand.
CACCTGGACTTTGGGGTCCTTACGAGACTCTGCCTCTGAGAAGTCTCTCCAGTCTCTTCCATCATGCATGTGGGAACGGGCTGTGGGACAAGACTTGCTTCTCTGAGCTCCTGACCCACATTTCCAGTCATGTCAGCCTCACTAGCTGGAGTCCTGCAGGCACCTTCTTCGTGGCTCAGATGAGATACCTTTGTGTCCAGCTGCACCCAAGCTAGAATGGTAGGGAGGATGTCCAGCCAATATGTTGCATGGGTTACCTGCCTTGGGAGTAGGTGTGCAAGCTGGAAGGGAAACAAGGCTGCTTCCTACCTGGGCAGCAGAGACAAGGAAGGCAGGCCTAAGAAGAGAGCTGAATGATCAAGACTAGCAGAGCAATTGGATCAGCTGGGCAGGAAAGGCAGGAAGAGTGTTGGTGAGAGCTGGACCTTGAGGACCTTGGGGGAAAAGTGTTTAGTGGTGGTGGGAAGAGAGATTTGCCTGGAGTGGAGACAGAGCAGCAGGGGTGGCCTTGAGTGCCATCGAAAGGACCTCTGATTGTGTCCTGTTGGCCTTGGCGAGTCCTGGAAGAGTGTACCAAGAGGCAGCCTGTTAGTGGCTGCTGCTTCAAGATAACCCCTGCAGACTTCAGCTTAAGTTGGGAACTTGCTATGTTTAAGGAATGGGAGGGAGAGGAGAGGTCATCCACATAGGTAGAGAACCAGGAGGGCGATGGTGGGGCAAGGGAGAGCGCCAAAGGGAGGAAGTGAGCTATGTGTTGACAGCTGACCCCCAACAGCCTGGATCACTGCTGGGGAAAAAGCCAGGCTGCAAAGGGGAGCGCGGGGGTGGAGACTGAACCAATGTCTTTACATCTCTGGCCTGAGAAGATGCAGAGAAACGGAAGTCTGTGGACACAGAAGTGAGGGCTCCCAAGGTCAGCGCAGCGTGTACTGCTTTGAAGGCAAAGGGACAGAAAAGAAGGGAAGGGTACAGTGTGGCGATGAGGAGGCAGGGAGTGGAGATTCGCCTTGGGGCCCGGGGGTCTCTGCACTGGGACCTAATGAAGGGGGGAAACGTGGACAGACACGGACTGGTACACTTCTAGCTGCAGCGATCTTCTTGTGACACATAATCATTATTTCCAAAACATTTAGAAATCAGAAAAGGAACAAATAATAGCACTCACATGTACAACCACACCTCAAGGAGGTTCTTCTGGAAACCTTAGTGTATATATTTACACACGAACCTTTTCTCACAGGCTAGATGAGCCTATCTATGTTATTCTGCCATATATCCTCAAAAAATTAAATAAAAGGGGCTGGGGAGTAGTTCAGGGGTGGAGTGCATCCTTACTATGCACAAAGCTCCGGGTTCAATTCCCAGCACTAAAGGAATTTTTTAAATCAACAGAAGGACATAGATATCTTTCCCAGACAATAAACATATATCTCCATTACTTTTAAATGGCTGCATAACGTTCTGTTGTATGACTGTACAGTGATTTTTATTTAAGCAATTTTTTATTGATGGATGTTGCAGTTATACACGCTTTCCCACAGATTTATCACAGCATGCAGTAATTATCTCTAACATATGTCTTTGCCTCATTGTGTAGTTACTCCCTTAGGAAAAGTTTCTAGAAGGCTTTGAGGAGTCCAATGCGCTGGGTTCCTTCCATGCACCAGCTCCCTGGACTTTCAGGAGAGCTCCGGGATATGGAAGGCATTCTATTTCTCTACCCTGTACACAGGGACAAGAAGCTCAGACAAGGAAGAGAAACCAAGGACAAGCTGCACAAACCTCAAGTGCTGAGGGATGCTGCTGCTCTGAATGCATGTCAGGGTGTCTTCCTGCATTCTCTCCCTGACCCTGCCTGTGAGGTGTGGACATCTCCAGAGAGTCAGTGGAAGATGAGGAGATGAGACTTAATGGTCTGGATCTTTTCAGAACAGGAGGAAGTGAGCTCACCTTCAGAGGGTGGGTGGCCAGAGAGGGGGAAAGCTCAGGCATCAGAAGCAAGGATCTGAAGGACAAGACTTGGCTGAAGCCTGCTCTGCTCCACTCTCTGACATGCTCGCATGCTACAGAGAAGAAATAGGCTGATTATAGACTGGCTTCCAAGTCCAGAGAGAGCTACAGGTTTTGAGAGTGGAGGTTGAGCCTGCGCAGCAGTACAAATATAAGAGGTGGAGGCATGCAAGTAGAACACAGTGAGCCAATGTGGAGCTGAGACATGTTGGCTCTGGGTCAGAGACCTCCCCAAGCTTCACCTTTAAAGGTGACACTCCAGTTGATGGCAGGAGACAAGTAGGCTTAAACAACCCATCATGGTCATATGGTCACTTCAAGGATGTGTATCTCTGAATATCAGTTCCTTGAGATTGGTTGGGGGGGGTTGTTATTCAAGGTTGGCAGGAAGCTCTACCTCCAAATAAGTCTGAGACACAGATAGAGATTTAAATGGGCTTTTTTGTGGGACTTTTCAAACTGTTTGCCATGCCAGTGTGACACTCAGTGATGGCAACTGGGTGTGTAGCATTTCCACAACTTACTTGAACTAAGAATATTTTAGAACTAATGTTCCATCAGATGTGTCTTGAAAAATGGGCTTCTTTGAAAACTGGTGTTGAGAGTGATGGGGCTGAGACAGGTGACAGCAGTGAGGAGAAAGACAAATAACCTTAATGAAAATCACACAGGCTCTTAACCCAGCGTTTCCAGTGCGCTGGGTTCCTTCCATGCACCAGCTCCCTGGACTTTCAGGAGAGCTCTGGGAAGTGGAGGGCGTTCTCTTTCTCTACCTTGTACACAGGGACAAGAAGCTCAGACAAGGAAGAGAAACCAAGGACAAGCTGCACAAACTTCAAGTGATGAGAAGCAAAGCTCATAGAATTTGAGGGACCAGAAGGGACCACAGAGACTTATCAGACTAGCAGCTGCCCCAGTCTCATCTCTCTAAATGTATGGGGTGCCTGAGAGTAGAGAAAAGGCTATCCTCACTAGAATGGATATGATGAGGTCCCCAGCTGTATGGAGTGACAAGCCTAAGACCCCAAACAAGTGACCCCACCCCTTGAAGGGCTACTTAAAAATTGGTGGACACATGGGATTGTCACAGTGGCTAAGGATTGCTCCTGGCACTCAAGAGCAAGCCCAGGCTGGGTAGCCCACGTCTGTAATCCCTGCACTCAGAGAGGTGAAGGCAGGAGGATTCCAGGTTCAGGCCTGGCTTGGGCAGTTGAGTGGCTTAGAGAGACCCTGTCTCCACAATTTCCAAAAAGGGGTCGGGGATACTGGGCATATAGCTCAGTAAGAAGGCTCTGATTTTCTGTGTTCAGTCCCAAGTGTTCACACAGTACATAAATTGAATCTAATAAAATATTGCACAGCACCTAGAGCTTGGAGGATTTGCTTCCAAGCTCTGCACCTACCAAGAACACAGAGGAGGGCGACGGGGAATCCAGAGGGAAGTGAAGGGACCAGGAGAGGAAGCACCTGTCCCAGGTAGCAGATGTGGGGCTTAGGAAGGAAGACGGAGCTTAGAAATGGGGTCCAAAGGAGATGAGCAGGAGCGAAGCAGCAGGACCACAGAGGGTGAGAGCCATGACTCACTGAGCAGGAGCAATCCCAGTGGAGCCGTCTGCCCCCCTGGAGTGGAGAGGGGCAGGCGAATTTCCACTGGGACACAGATGAAGCCACAGAAGAAGCCCACCGAAGGGGCAGTGGCTGGCGGGGACTAATGAAAACAATTTTGCAACCTTAATTACAGGCTCTGCAACCTTAAACTATAGCTCTGCTGCAACTTTAAATATAGCATTGGCTCCTGAGAAGATTCTGAAATCCTTAGTTTTCCTGACCCAATTGGCAGTTTTGAAAACTCACTCTGTGAACTCTGCTGAAGATAATCATCAAAATATGTTCCTTGAAGTGCCCACAGAAAAGCCTTTTATTCCTTTCCTCGAATCTGTCTCTCCCCCTCATGCCCAATGGAAGAGTGCAGCCCCAGGAAGTGGAAAGAGGGAACCAACTGCCGTTTTGGTCAGCCAAAAGAAAGCCAGCCTCAGTGACCACAGTTAAATGAGCTGCTAGTTAGTTAGCAGCTCTGGTCCGTTTTCCACCCCCAACAGGAGGGGTGACCCAAGGTCCACCCCGAAGAGTTGTGGTGGCGTGGTGGTGTACCCCTATAATTCCAGAAGTTTGAAAGGCTGAAGCAGGAAGATCGTAAGTTTGAGCTCATCCCAGTCCACTTACTTAGAGATTACTTAGCAGTTCCTTATTTCAGAAAATAAAAAAGGCTGAGGATGTAGCTTAGTACAAAGGTCCTGGGTTTAATCCCCAGTACTAGGGGGAAAAATCAACCCAAGAGAGTCAGTCACCACCAGAGCTATGTCCTGAAAGGTGCATCTTCAATAAAACTCTCTACATGGCTCTGGGGAGGAAAGGCTTTAAAAAGAAAACAAGGAATTCCGCCACTGCAGCTGTCCTTCGGTGTTCAAGTTGGGTATTGTGAGTTGGGCATTCTGACCTCGGGTATGGGAGGAACAGAAGTGCTTTCAGGACTGTTGGCTTCTGTGTTATGGGTCTGGGCTTGCAACACTGGCCTTTAAAGGCTTTTTGGTTTGTTTTTCCTTAAGCACACTGCCTGCCATTTGGACAGTGATAGCCACATGAAAACTCAAGCCTGGCAGCGCCATCCCTAGGAACTCTGTGGGGCTGGCTGGCTTTTGACAGGGACTGAAGCCCTCCCTTGTCCTAGTTGGGGGTCTCTTATGGCCTTAAGCTTGGCTTAGAGTCTTAGATGTTGGCTCCCTCGTGAAGCATTCCATTCTAGTTGTGTCCCTCAGAGGATGGAAGTTTCAATGTTTAAAAAATACAATGCAGTAAATATTTAATTTTAAAAATATATTTATTACAGTAAAATAAATATTGTCATTAGTCCTCCTCAAAATGCCCCCTCTCACTTCAAACACACTTATCCCATCACTCTTGCCCCTGTCTGAAGCAGCTCTGGAGTCCTCTTTTGTGAATGTCTTTCGTTGCACTGCCATGGATACCTCGATGCCCTGAATGTGTTCAAAATATTGACCTTTCGTGGTCCCTTTGACTTTAGAGTGGAGCCAGTAGCCCCCCAGGGGCAGGCCCAGTGAATAAGGTGGTTGAGGACATGCCACAATGTGGACACACCAGGCTCATTGTGTCATTATGGGCCTGCCCTTTCGCTGGACAGCACCCAGCAGCAGCATTTACTCTATTTCTCATCACCCCTTGTAAAGACACGAAAGTGGACTTCCAGAGCTGCCTCAGAAAGCAGCAAGAATGATGGGATAAATGTGTTCAAAGTGAGGCGGAATATTCTCAGGGATAACTCATAGCAATGTCTTTTACTGTAACAGAAAAGCTATGTCAATAGTTTTTGATCAACCCTTGTCTTCTCCAATGTCGCCATCCACACCCACTCCCTTCTGTCCTCAATCCTGAAATCAAAAAAACAAGAAAGAGTAAGAAAGTGAGAATGTGCGCATGCACCTGCCATGCGGGCCTTTCCACCTCCTTGTGGTCTTGCGACACCTGCACCTAAGGACATGGGGATCTCCTCGGCCATCCAGCCACCCAGCCACATGCATGCATCTCACTCAGGTACTCCTAGCTTCGGGCACATCCAAAGTTCTGGGTTTTTTTATGCACAACCAAGAGCCAGATACTGCCTCATGTCAGAGAGCTGCAGAATTACAGCAGCATTCTGAGTGATACCTGGAACCAGGGTGGGAAAAAATACCCCCCCACCCACCCAAGCCCTATACACACTTCATCTGGAGAAGAGGAACATGATAGCCCTTGCTGTAGCACTGTAGAGGAGAGGGAAGCAGAGCCTTAATCTTGGAGCCTCTGCCCTGCCTCCCACCATTCCTTCCTTGGCAGTGAGTTGAAGCCCCAGGCCTCTGTGGGCTTCTTGTGCATCTGCATCTTTAAACCTTTGCAAGCTCCAGGCATCCACACTCCGTAGGCACCAAGAACTCTAAAAATAAACCAGATTTAAACCATATTGTCTTCATCTTTTAATAAAAATGAGCTCATGACTGCGAAGGCAGAGGGTAACAATTAATGAAGGCTACAGGCCTTAAAGGGTCAGAAAGCTGTGTCACTGAATACCCACTGTGACATCAGCTCTGTACAGAGATGGTCTGGGAGAGGGCCCCCCAACCTCAGGGAGGTGGCAGACTTGGGAGGGGCATAAACAATGCCCGGCCAGGAAGGACAGGTCTTGTCCCAGCTCTGTGGCCTTCCCTAGTGAGGTGTGCAACTCTGCAGATACTCCGCATGCATATTTGGGTCTTGCTCCACATTCCTGGGCATCGAGGCACCGCCACCCAGCTGCTGGGTCAGTCACTGTCCCTGAGCCCTTGTGCCATGACAGACGTGGACTCTGGGACTCCCTTCTTACTCTCTCAGCCTATAGTCCTTCAACACTGGAATCACTTCTGAGATCAGCAGCACTGAAGGCACAGGGATAGGCATGGGGGACGGGGCAGGGGAGGAAGTTCTCCTGCAGGGGTGACCCTGCTTGGCCCAGTGCAAGGGAAGCATCCAGGTTCCTGTCCATTCAGTCGACCTAGTAAATCACAACTCCGTCTTCCGCTTTTCTCATTCTTTGTGTCTGCGTGTTCATCCATTCCCTGACTGGAACAATCTCGGCGTAATGTGAGTACAATGAGTTTGTGCTCTCAAAGGGCTCAGCCTCACAAATGCTTTGAATTATGTTCTCATTAAAGGGAATGAAGCTCATGTAGCAAATAGCTAAAGCATTCCAGACATAGGTGAATTGAAAGTCCGCAAGGTCGGGGGCTCAGTGCTGGGGAGCAGGAAGTCCAGGGATTGGGAAGAAGAGATGATGCCTTTGGGGACGGGGAAGGGATGTGAGTTATGGAGCTGAGATGTCAGTGCAGGGATGATGGCCAGATACTCATGAGCCCCTCGTCTGGAGAGAGCTGAGCTCCAGATCTGGCAGGTGTCACTTCCTGTCCCTGAGCTACCTCTCACAGTACTGGCAGCGGTCATTGTTAATTCCCACTTGTTAATGATAGTTGGTTTAAGGCCCTCTTACTTAGAGAGGGCTAGGGTTGGGGGAGGTGCTTGCTGAAGGCTGGTGTCGGCCTTGCTTGAATTAAATCATCCCAGAGTCCCTGCCTGCAAAGGCTGTAAACAGGGAGGCGATGAAATTGGCCCTGGAGCCGGAACAGGGAGGAGGCCGTCACAAGGGAGAGCAGAGGAGCCACCAAGCCTGGAGAGAAACAAGGCCAGGGGCCAAGAGGGTCTCTGCTCACAGTGCCGGAAGAGGCCCTGGCAGGCTTCAGTCACACCCACAAGGAGGCCACCAGGGAATTCCAGCCCACCTCTCTGGAGGAGGCACTGTATGGGAAAGGGATCATAGCCTTGTAGCCACCCTGAGGAAGCTGTAAACTGTGGGCAGATGGATGAGGGGCTGGTGGTGTGAGGTGCAAGCCTTACCAGCCCTCACTTAAGTCCTTACTCCCACAGCCATGTGCCCTTGCACATACACTTAGTACACACACACACACATTACTGCTGTCAGCAAAAGGCTACCTAGGAGCTGTCACTGGGGAGAAGGAGCCAAGACTCAGGGAGCTTTGCTTCCAGCTGCTCTGCAACTTTAATCTGGCATTAAAAACCTCATCACGGGCATGTGCACACATCCAAGCCCACACCAACTCCATTTGCTCTCGTTGAATCAGAAGACTGCCCGCTCCACCTCAGCCACAGGCTACTTGGAAGGGGCAGATGGGACAACAGAAGTGGGAGTGCTCCCCAGTCAGGCTCCCTGCCCTCAGTCCCTGGAGAGGTGCTCCCAAGGCTCCAGGTGCAGGCGTAACACCGCAGCCACAAGGCAGAGTACAGAATCACTCAAAATTGTGTTTGTTGAGCCCTCTTCTGTGCCTGCCACCACATTGGGGGCTTTGGTAAAAGCGGAGAATAAGACAGAGGTAAGCTCTGCCTCAAACCTGCGCAAGCATGCAGCCGGAGAAACAAGGAAAGGCTCCTGCAGTCCATAAAGAAATGAGTAACAGAGCACAGGGAACACAGGCAGCAGTAAACTTGCTGAGGTTGGAAGCTCAGAGAAGACGTTGCTGCAGGACTGATGTCTGAGCTATGACTCTGAGGCTGGGCACCTGGTGTCTTCCTCTGTTCCTTCCCCACAAGATCTGCTCAGGGTGACCCGAGGCTGGGCACCTGGCATCTTCCACAAGGTCTGTTCAAGGTGGCCTTTGCCCAAGTGTTCTTGCTGACTTGGCATCTTGGCTTCCAGCGCAGTGTTTGGGGACTGTGGCTTCAGGTGCTGAAGAGTCCTAGGATGCAACCCAAGGTGACACTGGCTATGGTCAGTGCCCTTGGTGCCCTGGACGCTTGGTCACAGGCCTTTCCGTCCTCCCTTTTACAGCCTTGCCTTGTGGGTGCGGAGTCAGGGACTCTCAGTAGTTTGCAGAGCGTTTGCTTCTTGCATCGAGTTGCAGCAAGTACGCTGGGGAAGACTTCTGAGTTCAGTTCTTGGCTTCCCCACTGCTATGCTGCCTTCTAGTCAGCAAGCTTCCTAATGACTTTGGACCTCACTCGTGTTGTCCATGAAAGTGGTACTTTAGAGTTGTGAAGTTCGTGGAGTTGTTGTGAAGACAATCTGGAGGCAAGATCCAGTACTTCATTACATTTTTAAAAAATGGAAACAGAGAAGAGTAAACTTAATGCTTCTGTTTCTAGCATTATCAACCTAGAAATATTTTTCAGCCATGAAATTTAGCTATTAGGTGAATGACAAACACATGGGTAAAGGCATTGCTTAAGCTGAAAGATGATAAGAGGAATCCCCAAGGACCAAATAAAACAAGCATAAAATACAATTAAATTAGGGGTTGAAAGTATGTGGGAAATAAATCCAGATACTGAGAACAGGAGCTTTGAGTCCTGGATGCAGGAGCTGATGGGCAGAGGGGAATCAAGGCCACCAGGGGCACAAGGAGGACCCTGGAGGGTGCCCTCTCAGCTACCCTCACACGTCTCACACTGGGATGGCCTCAGCCTCTCTTACTTGGGTGCAACCCTTCCACAGTTTCTCAATGTCTGGCCACCTCTATGGGTAAAGATTTGGACTGTCATCCCAGCTGCTCTGCTCTTGGGGAAATGGGGACAGGGTAGAGCAAGAGGCTAGGAAAGAAGATCCATCTCCAGACAGCTGACAGGAAACCTGCTATTTCCAAAGACTTCTGGCAGAGGCCGGAGTCTCATTAACCACGTTTCATTGCTGTTGTGTATCTGGCTTGAGTTTTGATGCTGGGATTGAACCAAGGACTCCTGCGTGCTAGGCGCATGCTGTATCACAGAGCACTGCCCTCAGCCCTTGCATGATTTGTAAGTGTACAGGACAAAACATGGAGATCCCTTGAGTTAAACTTAAAAATATATTTATCCTGTGTATATTTATATGCTGTGTGGATTGAAGAGTAATTTATATACCTTGTTGGTAACTTATTAATTAAGCAGAAAATTAAGATGTTCTTAAAGTTTAATCTACTATATTAATTGTTAAGAAATTATCTTAAGAAAATCACGTGTATAACATTTCACGCATAAAGATTTTCACTGCAAGATTATATACCCTGAGTGTTATCATGCACATATATATGTGTGTGTCTGCAGTACACATGCACACAATTTTTACTAGAACATGAGTGTAACTACAAATATTGTATATTATTATCCTTTATCTCTAAACCATGTATTTCATAAGAATAGAATGCTTAAATTTTTCATGAATTTAGTTTGATAATTTGTCTAATCAACTGTTTATACTCCACTTTTGTTGACTGACTGAGTAATACCCACAAAGGGTTTCCTTCTCCTTCCAGCACAGGTCCAGTTTGTGGCTCGGTACTGCACTTGGCTATCAGGTCTCTTTCACTTTTTATTGTATTTTATGCCTATGATGGTTCTGCTTAGCTGACTTTTCAAAACTAGGATGATGATCTTGTGCTTTCCCCCATTTCTATGTGTTTTGGTGATGGTGACTGCTTCCCGTGATGCCCACCAAGTCCCTCCTAAGCAATGTTACTTTGGATCACCCAGTAAATGTGCTTTCCGAACTCCCTAGTGGATAAGCACTGAATGTCCCCCTACTTGTAATGAACAAAGAATAAGTGAATAAGTGTCTTCATCAAAGTGACTCTTCATGACCTTTAAAGACAATATCTACTGATGATTCTTGCCTGACCCAGTCTTTACCATGATTATAATATGCTGACATCAATGCTACTGTAACTCCAGGGCTCCTGGAAGAGCTGTCCCTTCCCCCGACCTGTCTGTCTCTATGAGTAGGGGCCCATGAATTCCTGTCTTAGGAGTTATGCTTACATTATTACACAGTGTTAGTCACCTTTCCATTACTGAGACAAAATACCCAACACACACAATTTAAAAGAAGAAAGGTTTCCTTCAGGTCACAGTCCCAGAGGGTTTGGTCCATGGCTATCTGGCTCTGAAGCAGGAACATCATGGAGGAAAAGCCACTCACCTTGCAGCAATCAAGGATCAGAGAGAGGAGAAGGGACTGGGGACAAGATACGCCCTTCGCTGTATGGCCCAGTGACCTGCTTGCTCCAGCTGGGCCTCATCTCATAATAGCCCTTTCAGCTATGAACTCATCAATGGGTTAATTCATTGATGAGTTCAGTAATCATGATCCAACCTGAATGTCCCACCTGTGAGCACATGAGACTCTGGGGGAGACTTTTAGACCTAAACCTGAACATACTTAAGTATTTTAGTATTGAAATTGTCCCAGATTTGGCAGGTAGAGACATCTTCAGCTAGATTTTGTGTTTCTTGTGATAGTTCCCTTTCAACTCCTTTCCTTCCTTCCTTCCTTCCTTCCTTCCTTCCTTCCTTCCTTCCTTCCTTTCCTTCCATCCTTCCTTCCTTTTCTTTTCTTTTCTTTTTATTTTAGCACCACCTTGATTTCTGAAACAATGAAATGTTCCAATCCATCTTCTGCCTTCCCTGTTCTGTCTCAGTTGCTTTCTTGTTGCTGGAGTACAATATATGCAACACCCACAACTTAAAGGAAGAAAGGTTTGTTTTGGCTCACAATCTGTAGTTATTTCGATCCGCAGTAGGCTGATACCAAGGCAAGGTGGCACGGCAGGTGGGCATGGCAGAGGAGGCTTGGTTATGGCAGGGCAGCAGAAAGCTGAGCGAAGAATCTAGAGAGGTAGGAGGGAGACAGACTCACCTAGCCCGTGTGGCCAGTGGCTCACCTCCTCCAACCAGGCTTCACCTTCCAGCACCACATTTAGCTGTAAACTCATGGGCGGATTAATCACTCTTAGTCACTGCCATCACTGTTCTCTTGCTTGGTGGCTGTTCTGTGAGGTAGGTAAGGCAAGGATCAGCTGAGTGGAGTTTTGCTCTCCAGTTTTTAAGGCTAATTGTTTTACAGCTCAGTCTTGTTTGGGGGGAAAGAGGTTTTTAGAGGTGTATATTTTGGATACATTCATAGAAAAACAGTTGAAGGGTCAAAGGGTAAATACATGTGTGCAGTTCTCCTGCAAAAGCCATGGCTAGTTTGCAGCCCCTCCCCCAACTAACAACAGTGTTGTGTTGCTAATATGTTTTATTATCAGGCATCCACTGTGGCCTTACTGCTGAATGACAAGTGTCATCACAGTGTGGCCTTAGATTGCATTGATCACAGCAAAGCTGAACACCTTTCCATTTGCTAAGGTCATCTTATAAATCTTTTTATAAATTGTACAGATCTTTGGCCAATGTTTCTGTAGCATTGTTGGCCCTTTGTTTCTTTTTTTTTTTTTAATTTAATTCAGATTACAAAACTTGAGATGCACACCTAACATATAACCTTCTTATATTATTTAACTACTAATAAAGTTTCTTTTCAGGGCATCAGCACATCTAAGTTGGAATTATCTAAATAAACTTCTAGTGCCATTCTTAAAGTATTATAAATAGACTATACTGAGAATAAACTTAAACATTACTTTTTTAGGACTAATGATAAACGATGAGGTAGAATGGTTTCAGCAGATTTCCTAGCCCTAGACCCCTAAATTAAGTTTGCACTGACTTTAAATACTGGTGGCTTTTTAGGGATGAGAGATCTGTGTTGCTGAGTGCCCACTCTTTAATACAAAGACTTATGTTTACTTTGTTAAATGGTTCAATCTCACTAACATGTAAACACTTAGCAGACCCTTAATAAAAGACCAATTTGTAAAACTGGGCCACTTTAATATTTTTACAAGGTAAGAAATAGTTCTCTTGATGAATGCAGTCGTGAGAGTGGTTCGGCAGTATTCAAGTTATGGTTTTCCTGACTGGGCTGTAGTCTTCAATAAGTGTAAGAAGTTATTGTATGAAGTGTCTGTGAGACTAGTAAGATTGCACTGACGCGTCCATCATTTGCAGGGTTGCTGGTCACCTGGGCATATTTACCCCAGATAACCTTCCCGCCTTGTGTCACAAGGCCCAACTCGCTCATGTTCACCTCAATCACTAGTCCTTTGGAAACAACACCCAAACTTGTATGCAGTGGCGATGAAGGATTCTTTTTTACACCAAGTATTGGCAGGCAAAAGGTGGCTTTCAGTCCAGGATGTGTTACATGGGCTTTCTTAAAGCGTAAGCCCACTAGCCTAATGAATCTTTCATATTTAGGTGGTTTTCTTGTAAAGCCATCTCCAACAAAGAAGACTTTAGTAACCATCCTCTTCCATGCCTTCTTTTTTCTCTTTCCAGTTCAAATAACTTTTAATACTTCTGTTTCTCCTTGGGCATGAACTTTGGGCAGAGGAACTTCCCATTTTCCTGCCTTTTCTTTTTGTTTTGTTTAATCATGTTGAAAAATACTTTTGCACGAGACTGTCCTCTACCTAGCAGGTACGCAGGTCCTGCTCCTTGTAGAGTATTTTCATCATTCTTTTGTTTGGTGTTTCTCTTTTCATGCATCTTGATAGTCTTCTTCATTTGTATTTTCTCCTCATGGCGTTGTCTGTGGTAGAGCTCAGCCTTCAGGTCAATCTTTTTTTTTTTTTTTTTTTTTTTTTTTTTTTTTTTTTTGCCTTATTTGAATGTTCATAAGCCTCTCAACTTCCCTTTTTTCTCTTTTTCTTATAGTAATCCAAGCGGTACCCATAGCATTTACGGTGTGATTCAACATATTCATTCTGTGGCATGATGACAGCTGCAGAGCTGTCACAGCAGCCTCAGGTGTGCGAAGAAAAGTCCTACCTTTGAGGTCTCCCAGACACCTGTTGCTTTGATTTTTAAAAGCTCTATATAAATTTGGTAGAGTAGTTTTTTGTCTGTGGTATATGTTGAGTTGTTTGGTTTTTTTTCATTTTGTCATTTGATTTTTCATTGTGCATATGGTGGATTTTATTCTATGCAAAAAATGTTTTCATTTTACTGCCATGTAGTCAGATATGCTGATCTTTTCTTATTCCTCTATTCAGAGGTGTAATTTGACAGACGCCCTATACTGACTCCTCCCAAGTGACTGAGGTTTCATCAGCAGCTTTTATCCCCACTTCCCTGCACAAGAGCCCCATTCCAAGGAGGTCAGATCTTGCGGGGATTCGATCTTAGGTATCCTCCTTCCTCCTTAGTTGTTTCTAAGAGGCCAGGCCTTGTGAGGAGGAGGAGGAGGAGGAGGAGGAGGAGGAAACCTTCTGAATGAGAAAACGCACTGTCACTTAGGTCTCTTTTGGGGACCACAGGATCCCAGGGAACAAGCTCCGCACTGGCCTGCCCCTGGGCTCCCTTTGACACCTGTTGGGTCTGGAGTTTGGCAGTATGGCTGGGCTCTCTGCCCACCTCGTGTCCCACCCACTTCCTCCTCTTCACACCTCCCCCAGCTGGATGCAGAGTGTCTGTGGGACCGTGCTGAACCCAAGTCCACCTCAACTCTGCTTCTGTTGCCATGTGTCGGGGCATGAGAGGACACTGAGCCAGATCAGTCAGCCAGCTCTTGTTGCCCCACCCCCGGGGCCTGAGGGAGATGCAGATAGAATAGCTGGCAGTGCTGGCCTGTGTGTCTCCCCCAGCTGGGGTTGGGGAGATGAAAGCAGAGCGGTGGGACATCCTTAAGGCTCATCTCCACCCCCTTCTATTCAGCTTGAACACCTGGAGCTCAGATGGACTGGTTCAGACCTGGGCCAGGGTGGGCACCAGGTGTGGGGACTGGCACTGGTGCATCAGCTGGAGAGGGTCCAATGTGGCGCAGGGCCGCTGACAGTACTGCCTCCACTGCAGTGAGGTCAGCTGGTGGCGACGGGGATGCACTGTGCGTTACCGAAGAGGAACTGGCTGGTGAAGACGAGGACATGCCGTCCTTCCCGGGCACGCAGGAGGGTAAGGACTCCAAGACCACCCCTGCCTCCTTTTGGGGCTGAAAGCTCCCTGCTCATCTGCAGGTGGAGTAGAGACTTGGGTTACCATGTGGCTTCAGATTCTAGGCTCTTAGCTCCCAGCAGCTTCTGGAGAGGGAAGCAGTATAATATGGATCATGCCAAGCTTTGACAGAAGCGCTGTGTCTGCAGGGCAATCTGGAAGGGCCTCGGCCCTCTCCCCCAGCCAGGTACTGTGTGCCTAGGGCCTGTCTCCTAGCTGCCCTTACTTTGGTCTAGAGGGTGAGCTGGGCACCAGGGTTTTTAGCTGTTTCCAGTGCTCCTCGGGTGTAGCTGAGGCCCAGTTCACATAAGGAATTTCACAGTCAGGGCCACCACTGCATTCCCGTTGGCCACTGGTCACCTGCCAGAGTTTCCAGGAATACTGGCTCCCTCCTCCCTCCATGGCCTGGCTGCTGAACTGTATCCAGGTGCTTGGTGTCCAGGAAAAGTTACCTGCCCAGTTTGGGGACTGGTGTCTAGCTTTCAGTTTACCTTCTGGAGGTTCCCCCAGAGTGGAGGACTTTTAGTTTTAACATGGAATCTCTACAAACCACCCTGTTTTACCCCTACTGAGAAGTCCCCAGGATAGGAGAGTTGTAGCACTAAAGTCTAGAAAAATCTGGGCAAATCAGAACAAGCTGTCACCCAGCGAGGCTGCCATGTTGTGGGTCATCAATTGGGCCACTGCAGAGAAGAGAGGTTTCTTCACCCCATGGGACAAATGATGAGAATGACCATGGTGGAAGGCAGAGGTTTATGATTTTTGGGATTTGTTTTTGTTTTTGAAGTGCTGGGGATTAAACCCAGGGCCTTCCCATTGAACTATATCCCCAGAACTGTTTATTTTTTATTTTTAAATAAGGCCTGCATAAGTCGCTAAATTACCTGGGGTTGGCTTGCAATCCTCCTGACTCAGCCTCCCAGAATGTTGGGATCACAGGTGTGCACCACCACAACCAGCTAGGGGTTGTCACCTCCTTTCCAGTTGTTTTAAGACCTTGAGAAAGGAGGTGAGATGGGTAGGGAATGACAGTGGTGCTCCTGAGATGAAATGATCCAGCCCTCCCCTCTGGCCTAAACATCTGCTCTCCTGCCCCCCGCAGGCCAGCCAGGGCCCCGCTGCAGCCGCTGCCAGAAGAACCTGTCTCTGCACACGTCGGTGCGGATTCTGTACCTCTTCCTGGCTCTGCTCCTGGTGGCTGTGGCCGTGCTGGCCTCTCTGGGTGAGTCCAGGGCTCTGCTCAGACGGCAAAGGATTGTCTGCCCAGGGCCCTGTCCCTAAACTCCCTGTACCCGGAACCCAGAACCAGCATTTGTCCTGCTAGAAATCTTCACCACTAATCCACACTGAGAAGACTGGCTCCAGATTTCTAGGCAAGAATGAGCCATGTGGCCTTGCATGAGGCCACCCCCTAGCAGGGCTCCTGATGCCCACAGGTAAACTGAGGCAATGGGAGAAGACGGGCAGTCCTCGGTTTTAGTTCCAAATGAGAGTCCCTGGAGAACTTTAGAAACTATTGACGTCTGAGCCCCACCTGAGTGAAGGAAGTAATTCATGCCCAGTCCCCGGCTCTGCAGATGATTCCAATGTGTATCCAAGGCCCCAGTGACCAGGTCAGGTGACTCTTAAGCCCCTTCTGTGGCCCATGTGTTTCTCAAAGTGAGGTTGGATCCTCATGTGCATCCAGGGCACCCCTAGTATTCACTAAAATGCAAAATTCTGGGTGTCATGGAGACTTCTGGAATCTAAACCCTGCATGCAAGGCCAGGGAACTCGTTTGGTGCTTCTCCTGCATACTGCAATTTCTGTCACTGTGGTAGCGACCAGGGGACAGCATATGGCCAAGTTCAGGTAAGCTCACAGCGATGGCAAATTGATTAAAGTGAGCAGGTGATGTCTCCCTCAAATTGAGCTCCACACTTTCATTCTATAGATGAGATTAGCTCTGCACAGTTCAATTGATTTGGCGACAGTCATCCAACAAATTGATACCAATCTGGGTCTAAAGGCTGTGGTACCTCGCTCTGTGGCAGTGCAAATTCCGTGCCACCACAATTGACTTCAGAGGAGTGGTGGGAAACACTGCCAACCTTCCTTCCAACCTCTGGCCTCTTGTCTCTGCCAGTCCCCTTCAGCACCTCTTGTGCTGGGGTGTGCCCTGCCCAACACCATGCCCTCAGGAGGGCTCCATGCTGCCATTGTACAAAACACTCTATAAGCTTCTCTGGAGGGCAATTTGGCAACTTGTATGGAGGACCTCACAAGTGCTAATGTCTTTTGACCCGGTAATTCTTGCAACTTATCTAAAGAGAACACACAAACATTATATAAAAGGAATTGTTCTGGGGTCAAGAATTGTTCATGTTTACATGTCAGATTTTATTTATAAGTTAAGAAGAGGTGACAATAGTACAGGATTTTTAATGTCTTTATTGTACCATTTATATAGATACAGTGCAGATACAGAATTCAATGGCTTAAAAAGGGGCTTAGGCCTTGATGGAAAAATGTCCTTAACACAGAATAAAACCAAATAAGAGAAAATAAATGAGATATTCAGAATATCCAAGTTCTTTTCTCTAAAACAGTATATCTATGTAAATGTAGAATGTATGTAAACTTAATAATGACTAGAAGAAATTCCCAAAGGTATTGATGGGAGTGATCTTTGGGTGGCAGGACTAAAAATATTTTTTATTTTATCTTGTAGATTTTTTTCTGTATTTTCTCTATCCTTTCTTATGTTCAAGTCCAATTTCTAAAACCTCGGGAGAGAGGCATATTATTATTTTTTAAGATGTGCCAGATGCTGGTCATAAGAAGCACCTTCCCTTTCCATTTTCAGTAAGCCTCTGCAGAGAAGGGTGAGGGCTATAGTTACAGAGAACTGATAAAAATGCTTTCTCAACAGCCTGCGTGGGGAGGTTTGTTTCTCTGAACCAAAGCTCTGACACAACTTCTCATCTTTCCCTGCAGTTTTCAGGAAGGTAGACTCTCTCTCAGAAGACATCTCGTTGGCCCAGTCCATGTACAACAAGAAGCTCATGTCAATGCAGGAAAATCTTCAAGGACTGGGTAAGTATCATATGTCCAGATTGGGGGGGGGGGGCAGTGAGCCCATGCGGGGTGCCAGAGCAAGGCTGGATTCACCAGCTTTCTGGCACAAGACGAGGGCAGCTGCAGTCCCTGCTTCCCTCTCCAGTGAGCACCAACCATTCAAAGAGAGCCATTGCTGATGGACACTGAGTTCCAAAGCAGAGGTTTCTGGGAAGACTCTTGCCCGAGTCTACAGGTAGAAAAGAAGGTCAAAATGAAATGAGTCTTAAGACCTCCCAAAAGCCTCCCGATGCATCAGACCTTTACTCAATTTGTGGTGCTTTTTGCCCCCTGCTTTAATCAGAACATTTTAGGAAGGAAGGAAATAGGAGAAGCCATAATAGAAGGAATTAAAAGTAATTTGGTCTGATGCAAATAGAAAGTCCGGGCCTACCACTAACTAGTTGAGCATGATTTGGCAAGCTCCTTTCGAGTCACAAGGCAAAAATCCCTGTACCATCCTCCCTGCAGGAGAAAGGGAGAAGATTGAATAAGAACACATGTGAACATGTTTGGAGAAGTCCTAAAATATAAATGGGAAATTCTCAGCTACCTCAGATGAGCTATTAGGAGGTATTCTTGAGAATCATAGTGGAGTGGAAAACATGTCTTGAGTCTTGCCTCCCAGATCACATAGTAAAGATGTTTAGCGAAGATTTTCTGGGAAAGGATTCCATAGCAGGACTCAGGAAAAGAAGTAGGATCAGGAAGCCACTTGCCAATTTGTGGGGCTCTGAAATGTTCGATTTAAAGAAGTACCATTCTCCCACAGTCCATCAGCATTTCAAAATGTTGTCCCTTTCTCCTAAAGACCTGAAAGCCCTGAACAACTGTTCTTTCTGCCACGAGGCTGGGCAGCTGGGGCAAGAGATCAGGAAGCTACAGGAGGAGCTGGAGGGGCTGCAGAAGATGCTTCTTGCTCAGGAGGTCCAGTTAGACCAGACTTCTCAGGCCCATGAGCTGCTCTCCACCACCAGCAGCCAAATCTCCCAGGAGATGGGCAGTTGCGCCTTCTCCATCCACCAAGTCAACCAGTCTCTGGGACTGTTCCTGGTGCAGGTGAGGGGCTGGCAGGCCACGACAGCCAGCCTGGACCTCTCTCTAAAGGACCTCACCCAGGAGTGTTACGATGTCAAGGCTGCCACGCACCAGATCAACTTCACTGTGGGGCAGACTGCCGAGTGGATCCATGGGATCCAGCGGAAGACAGATGAGGAAACCCTCACCCTCCAGAAGATGGTCACTGACTGGCAGAACTACACCCGGCTCTTCAGTGGCCTGCGTACCACCTCTTCCAAGACTGGAGAAATGGTGAAGAACATTCAGGCCACCCTGGGGGCCTCCTCGCAGCGCATCAGCCAGAACTCCGAAAGCATGCACGACTTGGTGCTGCAGGTGATGGGCTTGCAGCTGCAGCTGGATAACATCTCCTCCTTCCTAGATGACCATGAGGAGAACATGCATGATCTCCAGTACCACACCCGCTATGCTCAGAACCGTACAGTGGAGAGGTTTGAGTCGCTGGAAGGACGCATGACTTCTCATGAGATCGAAATCAGCACCATCTTCACCAACATCAATGCCACTGACAACCACGTGCACAGTATGCTCAAATACCTGGACGACGTGCGGCTCTCCTGCACACTGGGCTTCCACACCCACGCGGAGGAGCTCTACTACCTAAATAAGTCTGTCTCCCTCATGCTGGGCACCACTGACCTACTCCGGGAGCGCTTCAGCCTGCTCAGTGCCCGGCTGGACTTCAATGTCCGCAACCTCTCCATGATCGTGGAGGAGATGAAGGCTGTGGACACGCAGCATGGAGAAATCCTTCGCAATGTCACCATCCTGCGCGGTAAGGTGGGGCAGGCTGGGCAGGATTGCTCCCACACTCCCGAAGGCCTTTGGTCATCTTACCGGATGCAGAAGCACCACATTTTAGTGGTGCTAACACAGTCTTGTAGCAAATGTCCAGGACAGTAGATAGCCTTAAGGTGTCCTTGCAAATGTCTTTTGGGAGGGAAGTACAGCTCCCACCATTGCCTACCATACATCTCTGGATTTTTATGTATGTATTTATTCAGTTGGTTCCACACAAAGAAATAGGGAGGACTTGTAGTTTGGAAACTTCCCACTCTTGTATTTTTCCATTCCTGTTCCCTCCTCAATGTTCTCATCTGCCCATTCAGCCACCTGCCCCTCCCTGAGCTATCACTCTGATCAACTGTTCTCCATGTGCCCATGTTTGGGTCAGAGTTCTCCAGGGAGCAGAACCAGTGAGGTATTGATAGGTGATAGACGGACATATAGGTAGGTAGGTAGGTAGGTAGGTAGGTAGGTAGGTAGATAGATAATTGGCTTATACTTTAGTTTGTTAAAGCTAAAAAATCCAAATCTGCAGAGCTGATGCCCCAGTCAGAAATCCATTATGTGGGAAGAGCTCTCTGAGTCCAGGGAAGGTCTACTCATTTAGGCCTCCCACTGGATGAGATCCACCCACGTTAGGAAGGGCAGTCTGTTCCACTCAGTCTATCAGTTTAAATGTCAGTCTTTTCCAAAGTGATGCTCATTCATGCAAATGAATGATTGACCAAAACTTGTCACCATGGCCTTGTCAAAGTGACAATAAAATTAGTCATCACAAGTCCATCCCTTGTTAACTTGGCACTCATGCATTTTTCCAAGTACCACCATGCTTACTCTCCAAATAAAGATAACAGTGCCATGGCTCTGCCTAACATAACGCAACTGTCCTGTGGACTCCAAAATGCACTCATCATTTCCACAGAGAAGACTGAATGGCCTCGGACGAGTTTTACTCTTCTCCTTCAGTCCTGTAACGCAAATTCTATGATGTAAGTTAGCATTGCATAAATAGCATCGTACGAAGTCAACAGATTTTAAGGGACACAGGATAAAGCGAAAAGGGAGTAAACCAATTTGTTTACTAGATACACACACAGAGATGCATTCATAACAGAATAAGGGGAAAGCGCTCATGATAATTGCAGTCCTTATTTCTGTAACTGGTGATCACTTATGGCTACCCTCCTCCACTTCTCATTGCAAATCCTCTTTGCTCTCAGGAAGCACCCCTGTGAGTTGTGACTCTGTTCTAAAGGTTCTGGGCCATTCACCTTCGCGACTGGGTTGGGCTGTTGATTTCCAGTTGAACTTGATCACTGGACATGCCAGGGCATCTCTTGCACTTCAAGTGTACTCTTCCTCACCTCCACTGGGGAGTGGCAGGGCAACTTCTCCTTTGTATTCAGAGTCAATCACTCAAGCCAGCCCGGTGGTTCCTGTCTTTTCCTGCCGATTCAGTCATGAGGACTCCAAAGTGGCCAGGTAGCAGCCTTGACATCCTATTCCACGGAGTCACCATTATGTCTCCTGGTGGAAGCTCTCTGCCTGCTGACCTGAGACTTCTAACTCAGCAGAACATAAGCAGAAAGAGGAAGCCATAATTTTATCAGTGGGTCACTAGCTAGAGTAGTAGGTGGCGCTACTCACATTACCTCTCCTTGATTCCTGGACATGCGAATCCTGGCTGTAGAAGTCATGCAGTATACTGGGTGCTGACTCAGAGCAAGTACAGCCTTCTGGAGAGCCTTGCCCTGAGTCTGCAACGTGTGGCCACCTACCTGTTGTTGTGTCTCAGTCTCCAAAAGGCAATTCTATTGTTCTAGTGAGCCGTTTACTTCAGGATGATGAGAGATGTGGTAAGACTGGTGAATTCTGAGCATGAGCCCAAGGCCACAATTCATTTACTGTGAAAGGAATTCCTTGGTCAGGAGCAGTGCTGTGCGAATACCGTGATGGTGGATTAATGAGCCATGTAACTCTGTGGATGGTAGTTTTACTTGAAGTATTGCATGCAAGGAAGGCAAATGCATATCAGAATAAGCATCTTTATTCCAGTAAGAAGAAAACATTGCCCTTTCCACGAGGAAAGTGGTTCAATGTAATCACATGCCATGCAGGCGGCTGATCACACTGGGGAATGGCATCATATGAGGGACCAAGAATTATCTGTGCTCCTGGCAGCTTGGACAGTAGCAGAGGCCACAGTCAGGTTGGCTTTGGTGAGTGGAGGTCCCCGTTGATGAGGTCGTGCATAACCTCTATCACTGTCATCACATCCACTTCATTCATGAGGCCACAGGCTGATGACACAGAATGGATCATTCTACACATTTCATGATTAAAATTCTCCCTTCTGGGGTTACTCTTGGTGGGCATTGATATGGGATACAAATAACTTTATAACTTTTGCCCATTCAGAGAGAGATCCCCATACCTCATGCCCCAATTTCCTCATCACCAATTTCCTAATCATGTTCCTTCCAAGTCCCTGCCCATGCAGCCTAATTATTAGCCAAAGCCCAAGAATCAGAGTATAAATGCACATCTGGCCACTTCTTCTGTATGAAAAGAATAACCAAATGCAATGACCAGGGTTCTGTCCACTGAGAGGTTTTCCCTTTACTCCACCCTTCTGGGATGTCCCAGAAAGGGCTGTAATGTTGCAACTGTCCATTTTTGGGTGGCATCTGCATCTCACACAGAATTATATGTAAGCCAGGCTCAGCTTTTTTTCTTTTCTTTTCTTTTTTTTTTTTTTTTTTTTTTTTTTTCTCATCTGATTGCAGGAAAACCCAGGGGGCCATAAGTGCCACAAAAGTGGGGACCGAGGGCCACTTCTCCATGCAATTTACTTTTACCTTGAGGTCCTGCTCAGGCCTGATCACATATATACCACATCCATTTGATCATTGAGCATGGCTGTGCATGCCCAGTTTATGGCTTGGTGGGTCAACTACCCAAGTCATGATGGGCGGTTCAGTTCACAAGGTAGTTTGATGGCCTGCACACGTGTTCAGTCTCCAGTGAGGTCCCATAGCATCCCAAGAGCTGCTATCTGTGGAGAGCAGTTATTTGTAGAGAATGGCAACGCATTTCTCCAGAATCCTAAGAGACTGTCCTATGAGTCACCCACAGAGCCCTGCCAAAGGCTGCAAACAGCATCCCTATCTTCCACTAATATTTCAGGTACCACTCAGTCTACTATGGGCCAAGTGGTAGGGCAGCTTGTGCAGAAGTCCGGACCTATTATAGAGCTTTCTCCCATACCGTGTCTCACTCAAACACAGCAGCTTTTCAGACCACTAGGTACATTGGCTGTACTAACATGCACAGATGAAGATGTTGTTTCCAAAATCTATAGAGGTGGGGCCGGGGACATGGCTCAGTGGAATAAGCGCTTCCCTGGCAAACCCAAGGGTCTGAGTTCAATCCCTGGTTCTGCCAAAAAAAAAAAAAAAAAAAAAAAAATCTATAGAGGCCCAGTGGAATTAATCTCTGCAATCCTCCAAGCATGCAGTCCAGTCTTGCTTTCTGTTCAGTATTTTCCAAGGTAAATAGCTTGGCCTTCTCACCATAATAGCCCTCACCCGGAGCTGGTGAGAAATCACCACAGCATGAACTTAGGGGCCCAGCGCTCCCGTTATGATTCAGACAGAGCTGAGCTTCACTGACCACCCAACCCTTGATAGCCCCTACTCCAGCTATTGGCCCAGGTGATGTTTGGGACTCCTGGAATCAGCATCCACTCAGAGCCAGCTTCTACCAAGGTGACTGTGCATTGGGAAGAGGAAGTGGTCAGACTGCATGCTTCTATTCGGTATCTAAAAGATTCCTCCACTGGATTCCTTTACACCAGGAATTTGGTTGATTCCTTAAAGCCAACCCCCAGAAAGTGTGTGTCTTCGTGCAAAGGATGCTGAGCCTGAAAATTTAGCAGATCTTGGCTCTAGAGATTAGGACAAGTGGCCACAGTGACCTGGCAGTTCCAAAAGTTACAGTTTACATTTGAGAAGCGAAGCATCTTGGCTGAGTCACCCAGGAAGCCCCAAGAAGATTGCAGGAAGCCCCGGGATCCGACAGCTCTCCCCTCCACAGAGCTCAGGCTCGGAGCTTGCCTGTGAGTCTCTGTTTCTCCTTGGCCATTTAGTCCCAGGCCTGTGTTGACTCCACTTTCTGTCCCTCAGAGTTTCTACTCCGCTGAGTACTTTTCTTTACCTAGATTGGTGGGGTGTGTGCAGAAGAGTCTGTTTGCTTCTTTTATTTTTGCACCAGCACCAGGCACTCTACTGAGTATTTCTCTGGGAACTGTCGCCTTCCCACGGTTTCCACAGCTCACAGTCAACTGTGTCTGAAAATATAATATAGGCAATTCCATATTTTAAGAAAGGGAGACCACAGTCACATAACTCCTGCAACAGTATACTGTTGTAATTGTCTCACCGTAAGTTGTCGCTGTTAATCTCTTCTCATACTTAGAAATGAGGCTTTATCACAGTGGGCACATATAAGAAGAGACTTAGTGTCTGCGGGGCTGGGTACCATCTCCGGCTTCAGCACCCATGCGGGGCCTTGGGACGGAAGCTCTGGAGGAAAGGAGGAAACTGCGGTACGGGAGAAAAGGCCCATGTTGGTGTCTCTTTTATAGAAAGGTAACCTGAGACGGGGAATGTGTGGGTAAGGAGTGAGTTCAAGGTCAACACTGGATTTAAAATCCTGACCCCCCAGCACAGTTCTTAGATAGGAGACGGAGATGCAGAGACCCCCACAGACATTTCTGCCTGGGTCCTGCTTAGGTACAGGGTGTGGGGCCGACCATGCAGGAGCAGACAACGTCCAGGGCAGTGAGCAGAATACAGGCCTGGAGAAGCTTTGCTGCTCTCCTGATCATGGCAGGGTTCTCAGCAGAGGGCTTCATCTTAGCTGAGACATTCAGCCTCCCGTGTTTACACTGTATCGACGGTCGCAATTCCTGCTGGTCACGGAGATCATTGTGTGTCAAATGGCTCCTGTCTGGGAAAATGTCAGGGGCACCAGGCACACGCCATCCTGGGACCTGGCCACCCATTCCCTCATCCACAGATGGGCTGAGGCTGTGGCACTGCAGCCAGTGGCAAGGTATCCCTCCAGCCAGGCCGAGTTGTGGCTAGAATGAAGGGGGAGGAAGGTGGAAGCCACAGGCCATGAGGAAAGGGCCACAGACCAATCGAAGGACAGGAGCCTGGCTTCTCATTTGCTCTGAGTGCTTAAGCAAAATCATTTAGTCTCTCTAGACCTTGCTTTTTTTTTTTTTTTAATTTAAAAACAAAATTTACTTGCCATATTTTAGAAAATCAATTTTTTAAAATTTATTTGGTATAGGGTCTCACTACGCAGCTTGGACTCATGCTGATCCTCCTGTTTTCAGCCTCGCCAGGACTGGGATTACAGACATGTGCCACCACACCTGGTCTCAGTGGCCTGGCTCAGCACACCGGGGGGCAGGGCCAGCATGGCATGTGGTGCGGGGGATCAAACCATGGTCCCTGAGCTTGCCTGAGCAGGCGCTTAGTCCACTGAACTGTCTCACCAGCCCTAGTTGCTGTTTTTTTTAATCTCAGAACATTTTATTAGTACATGTTTGCAGTAGTCACCATGGGTAACTGGTACGCATTTGTGCCACATCTTCATTCTTTTGCCGTTCCTTTCCCTCCCTCGTTCTCTTGGTCTGTAGCCCATGAAAAAGATCTTTCTCCCCCTTTCCTATTATCCATATAGGGCCAGGAGTGTAGCTCAGAAGCACAAGCACCTGCCTGGCAAGGACAAGGGCCTGAGTTTGATTCCCAGCACAAAAGAAAAGAAGCTATTATCTTTTACTTTGCTATTTAATGTGTTTATGTTTAGGGTTTCTCATATAAGAGAAAACTTGTGATAGTCAAGCTGTTGTGTCTGGTGCACCCCACTTTCCTACAAATGGCCCAAGCTCATCCTTCTCTGTGGCAGAGTACTGCTCCACTCCGTGTACATACCACACTTGCTTTATCCATTCATCTGGTGATGGGCATATTGGCGGCTTCCAAGGTTTAGCTGCTATGAGCACATGGGTGAGCACGGCCCACTGTAAAATGATCTCACCCTGCCCCTTGCCACCCGCAATAAGGGCTCAGGCCAGCTGACCTCGAGACATACTGCAGCACTAACGCCTCACCTCTACTGCGTAAAGAGAAGCCCGTGCCACTCCGTGGCGTTGGGACCCGGCCCCAACATTTATCTCTTCCTGCTGTGTAGGATAATGTGTGTCGCCACTAGGCAGTGTCATGCGAGGACTGGAATTAGACACAGAACCCTTTGCCGTTAGCTGAGCAGTCTGGGGCTTGGGCTAGGCTCAACTCCATGACCTCGTCCACAAAGAAGATTATTAACAGCTGCACTGCCTCTACTTCGTGGGGTAGTTGTGTCAGCACTAACAGTGAGCGTGAACAAATTCCCATGTATTATAAAAGGGTGTCCCCACCCTGGCGTAAGGGGTTATTCTGACAGCACACAGGCTCCATATCTGACTCCCAAGTACACACTCTGGAAGGTACTTGAGAGGTGTTTGTTCATTGAGCGAACAAATGAAAATGTGACCAAAACTGAGCCGGAGCCCCACGAAGCGCAAGAGGGAGACGGGTTTGCTGCCTGCTGTGGTGGTGCACACTTGTGATCCCAGTGCTCTGGGCACTGAGGCAGGACAATCACAGATTCAAGTCCAGCCTGGGCAACTTACTGACTTAGTGAGACTTTGTCTCAAAATGAAAAATAAAAACCTTTAAGGGCTGGAGTACAGCTCAGTGCAATGGCCCTGGGTTCAGTCTCTGGTATGTCCCCCAAAAGACACAGAGGAACTGAATTTAGAAACCTACTCCATGAGCACCATCTCCATCTTACTTTCACACCCAAAGAGTTCCGGAGTTTATGCTACAAATGGAAATGCAGAGCTGCCTCTTCCTCCTGTGGGTCAGGGCAGGAGAGCTGCCTGGGTGAGGAAGAGGAGCTGTAGCCTAGAGCCTGAATTCTTGGTTTCCAGGGCCTGTGGCTCGCTCCTCGCAGCTCAGCCAGGGCTGCAGCCTTCGCCTGGCTTCCTGCCTCTCCACCGGCATTCACTGCCCCCAGTGATGCCTCAGGAGAGGTGCTCTGCAGCCGAGGACCTGAGGCCAGCCTCTCCAAGCCCCTCTCCTGGGACAGTGGCCTCTCCCGAGACCGGGGCAATGTCTTGGCTCTTCGCCAGCAGTGCCAGTTGCTCTTGGTGGACGGTTTGGTGTATCACACATACGTCTGTGCTAGGCAGAAGTGTTTGTCCGCCGGCATGTTTTTCAGCACTCTTGAGGTGAGCACAGCCAAGACCGAGAATCCCTGGCCCAGGAACACAGCGAGCTTGTGCCCGGCCACCCAGGCTGCTGACAGCAGAGCTGGCACTGCAACTGGGGCCCTGGCGTCCAGGCCAGGGCCTCTTCTGTGGGGCCAGCACCCCAAGGGATGCCCCCTCTGGCTCTTCTGCCCTCCTGCTAATACCCCACCTCACCCCTGGGTGGGCAGATTGGTGTTCTGGGAGCGTGCATTCTTGGGGCCATCCTCACAAACCCCTCCCCACCCAGTGCACACCACAGAGCCACCCCCTCATCTCAGACATGCGGTCATCTAACTGTGGCCGAAGCCTAATTACAGTATGTGGCTTCCTGCATCATCACGGGCTGCAGGGGACCCAAGGAGCCCAGTACCCTTGCCCAGCTGTCACCTCAGCCCCCACTGCTGGATTTCCATCCTTGACTTAAGAAGCATCCCCTCCACAAACAGCAGCCCAGAGCCCTCCCCTTGGACCCTCAGCCTTGTCCTTATTGGTATCCTCTCCCTGGCGAAGGCCACACCAGCCAGTCCTTAGCCCTCATCCTCGTGCTAACTGTGAGCAGTGGACTTTGTCCCTGGACACTCCCATCCCCACCCACTAATTCTCAGGACTCAAGGCTGGCCCAGCAGCAGGGCTGCTCTGTTCATCCAGGAAGGAGCCGCACGGAGGACACTTCCCACTCTGTGGGGACATGCAGCACCCTCAGGGAAGGGCCCCAGGCCCTCTCCCTCCTCCAGAAAGCACCCAGGCTGCAGATGTGGACAGGGGAGGCTCAAGGCCTGACCAACTCCTCCGCTGACCTCATGGGGCATTGGGCATGCTGCCACTTTCTGCTCCATGGCTCACTATATGTAAAGTGGCAACCACAGCCTAATTCCAGGGGCACAGCAGAGACTCAGTCGACAAATGTTGACTACCCTCATGGCCCTTTCCCTCTTAGCCCTGGAGCCAGGGCCATGGACAGCACCATGCAGACTCCGTCCACCAGTTGCCTGTCCTGGGCACCTGTTTGCATGAGCCCCAGGCTGCAGGAGAGGTAGGCTTCTGGAACTTTCTGCACTGCTGTGCTCCTGGCTGCTGCCTGGGACCCTGCCAGATCTCAGCATTGGGCAGCAGTGCCAACCTTGCCGGGGCTGGATCTAGAGAAGGGGGTAAGCTCCCCTTCCTGCCGCTTGCTCCACACACGGGACAATGAAGTGGACAGTGTGACCAAGTCTTCTGCCCAGTCCTCCCCATCCAAGAACTGTGCTTGGAAGAGGAGCCAGGGAAGACTGGTGGGGAGGAGGAAGAGCGGCTTGGGCTCCATTTGTCCTCTGTCACTGCCACTTTGCAGACACTCAGGAGCCCTTACAGTGGCCCTTGTGCTCCTCAGGAACAAGGAGGAGGTCATCACCAAGAGGATGGCCTCAGAAAGAAAGGGTACCGGGGGAGAGTGAGGAGACATCAGCTGGCCTCACAGGCAGGGCAAGAGTCCTCTTCAAGAGGAGACTTCTCAGGTTGGAGACAGGGATGGCGGCCAATCCCACCCAGAGGTCAGAGCAAAGAGAGGGAGAGAACAAGGGAGCTGACATCAGGCCTGCAGGAGCCTCCATTCCCAGAGCAGGTGGCAACGGGCCTACTGAAGCCACCAAAGATCAGTGACCAAGGCAAGGGGCATGTGGCCACCCAGCCAGGCAGTAGGAAGGGGTACAGAGCTATAGGAGTGCTTGGGAGCCATATGCGTGACTCTCGGCGGTATTCGGTGCAGCTCAATTGTGGGCAGTAAGCACAAGTTGACCAGGTATCTCAGCTGTACTAAGTGCAATTCTCGGCTGAACTCTGCGTGTTGGCGTGTGGGGTACAGAATTGCCCAGCACTGCTCCACCATCCATGCAGCCTCCTGGGGCCTCTCAGCCTCTGAATAGTCTCTGCTTTTCCAGGCCTCAGCCAGCTCAGGAGCCAGGAGCAGAGTCAGGATGAAGACAGATACCGTGGCCTTGCCTGCTCCCAGCAAGGCCTGCCAGGCTGGGGGAGGTGGCTCGGGCATGGACGTCTGCCTGTGCCTGTGTTGTTCTGGCCTGGGCTGCCAGGGGCTCGCTGGGGACCAAAGGGCAAGTCCTACCGCTGGCTTCGCTTAGGCCAGGTTGTTGTGGTTGTTGTCATTGTTGTCAGCTGCTCCCAACCAAGCCAACCGCAGACACTCCACCTCTCTGCTGGCATGCCACGTGAGCCCACGCAAGGCCACATACTCGCGGCAGCTGGTGGCAGGGAACGGACTGGAAGGTTTTTATTGGCTCTGGCAGTGCTGACTCCATCTGGGGCCTGGTTTCCAGGTTAGGTCATAATGGAGAACCGAAACTGTTCCATGGAGAAACACTGAGAGAGACAGAGGGCCATGCTCGGGGTGGGGAGCGTGGGGGCAGGAGGGCGTATCAGCCAGAGCATGGGTCCTGATGCCACAGAACTGCATCTGGGCTGCTTAGAGGGCTCTGGGCTCTGGTGTCCAACATCCCTGCCCCGAGAGATGTCCTGGGTTCTATTTCCTCTGGGCAGCCATGGGGACATCACTTCATCCTGTGAGGACACAGAGGCCTCAGGGACACCTGGCCTCAGGGACACACTACCTTCTGAGGAAAGCCAGGTTGGCCATAGTGAAAGCCACTGTCTCTACACCAAAACCCTCATGGGCCAGGGCATGTGTGTGCTCCTGATGCATTCTTGTGTGTCTTGGCAGAGTGACAGACTCTGTCTGCTGTGTGTTCTCGGGGCTGGGACAAGTCTGAGAGGCAGTGACTGAGCAAGGAGGACATGAAATCAGGGTTCCACAGCCTGGAAGGCCATACTCCATCTCTGAGTCTCCTCCGGTCTGGTATCAGGTCCAGAGCAGCCATCTCCAAGCACATCCGAATGTTCCTGACTGTGCCCAGCTCTGTGTGCAAGCCTGGGATGTGAAATGTGTGTCTTTCTACCTTTCTGGGGCGGTCCAGCACTGGCTTTCCCGAGCTGCGATTTAAACTTAAAGATCCAGAGGGTAGAGGTGTCAAGAGCCAAGAGAAGAGGCTGCAGTGGTTAGGAAGGCTTCTCCAAGGACTCACGCTTTCCCTGGGCCCTTGCTGTGAGCCTCACCTACCCTGCCCTGGGACTATCTTCTTCTCATTCCTCACCTTCTCCATCTTTTTTAAATTTATTTATTTGTGTGTGTGTGTGTGTAATATGTTTTTTTTCCATAATTTTATTGAGAAATAAATAGTAATGAGACAGTTTTAAATCAAACTGTTAGGACAGTTTCCACTTTGTCCATCTTCCCCTGATTCCACCCATGTTCCCAGATGCCTGGGAGGTCGAGAGCCAGCGTGGCAGTCGAACACCCTAAGGAGGTGTGGAAGCCTGGCCCAGGCTCCAGAGCATGACAGAAAGCCCGACCTCTGCCTCCGCTGAGCAGTCTCTTCTCAGCCTGGACTCATGTGCATGCTCAGAGCGGTGAGCATCGAAGTCAGGATGCAAGTGTTAGTCCTGCACCAGGCCTGACTGCAGACACTGGTGCATGTTGTCCCACAGAATCTGCTGTCTTGTCCCCATTTCACCAATGGTAAAATCATCAGTCTGCACATCCAGAGGTGGCACCCCTGGGCTGGCACTGTGCCCCTCTTAACTAACCTGTGCCCTCTTCTCTCCCACCCCAGGTGCCCCCGGGCCTCCAGGACCAAGAGGACTCAAAGGAGACTCAGGCGTAAAAGGTCCTGTTGGTGGCAGAGGATCCAAAGGAGACCTTGGCAGCTTGGGCCCCCCTGGACCCCAGGGTCCTCAGGGGCAGCCTGGGGAGCCCGGACCAATGGGCGAAAGAGGACCAATTGGCCCACGAGGTTTCCCAGGCCTCAAAGGCTCAAAGGGCAGCTTTGGCACTGGAGGAACAAGAGGACAGCCAGGCCCCAAAGGGGATGTGGGGCCCCTGGGGCCAGAGGGGCCTCCTGGGTCTCCAGGACCCTCAGGGCCTCAGGGGAAACCAGGAATAGCAGGGAAGACAGGGTCACCAGGCCAGCGGGGGGCCACGGGGCCTAAGGGTGAACCAGGAATCCAGGGTCCCCCTGGCTTGCCTGGGCCCCCAGGCCCACCAGGAAGCCAGAGCCCCTATTGAAAAGGGTCCTTGGCCCAGACACTGCTGCACAGAAAGGGGTGGGAGCTTAGGAAAGCTCAAAAGCTTCACTACAGAAAATCAAAGTCATCTGACCGAAATGTGGGGTGTTCCCCAGAGCTAACCCTGCAGCTTTGGGATCCCCAGTGGTGACTGTACCACAGGAAAGCGTGCACACGCGCGCGCACACACACACACACACACACACACACACACACACACACTTCCCTGCTGGCCAGGGGTGATGATGGGGTTTCCCTGGCTGTGCAGGAGGAGAGAGCAGAAGCCCCTCTCCCGTGACTGAACCAGCCAGAAGGTGGCCACCTCAAGAAGAAGGTCTTGAATCTGTCCCTGGATGGTAGTCAGCTCCTGCCTTTCCAGCCCCTTCGCACCCTTGCTGACCAGCAGTTTCCCACAGCTTCCTCTGGCTGAGAAGAACTAGGGAGGGTTGGTGGTGTAGCTCAGAGGTAGAATACTTGTCTAGTATGTGGGAAACACTGGTTCCATCCCTAGTATCCCTGAAGGGGGAAAAAAAAAAAAAAAAAAGATCCAGGGAAAGGTTTGCAGGGCATTATAGTTGAAATTCCAGGGAGGAGGTGGGTGTGGCACCAGCAAGCCCTAAGGTCATCCTGGAAACCGAGCTCCCCCTGCCTCAAACAGGACAGTGAGACTGTTCACATGGTACCCCTGACAAATCTGTCATTTCCTTTCAAAGCATTTCCGACGTAAATCTTGCCTCTGTATCTCAGGAGCACTCTCGAGGGAATCCAAGCAACAGTTTCATCAGCAGGTGGAGATGCCACGGGCCCTGGAAATCCTGCCCA
Organism: Octodon degus; assembly: GCF_000260255.1. Taxonomy (NCBI): domain Eukaryota; kingdom Metazoa; phylum Chordata; class Mammalia; order Rodentia; family Octodontidae; genus Octodon; species Octodon degus. The sequence goes on from NW_004524612.1 coordinate 13,668,803, forward strand.
AGTGCTGTCTGGTACCCAGAAAGGCTGCAGAGGTGGCAGCAGGAGGCGGGGGCAGGCACAAAAGCTGCTCCTGAAGCTGGCATGCTTTGTTCCAGCAGAACTCTTTGGTGACCAGGAAGAACCAGAGTGCCACAAGCCCCCCCCCCCCGAAAAAGAGGCCTCTTCACGCACTGTCCTGCCATAGCCATGCACTGACCTAGCCTCACTGTGACCCAAAATGCCCCTCTGCACATGAGCAGCGAACTGGGTAGGCATGGGGAGAGCCTGGACATCCACAGGAGGCTCCTTTGGGGGTCACTTCCTACCCGCCATCAGCCTCCGGAGCACATTGGCAGAGGGGATGACGGGAAGTTACCCAGCAGGAAGCGCATCTTCCTGGGCTGACCTCGCTGGAAAGCTGTCTACCTTTATGTCAAGCACATTCAGTCACTGCGGTGTCAAGCATGGAGCGGTCTTTTTCCCAATACCACCTTGAGGACCTGCTCTCTTCCTGGCCAAGCCTGGGTGCCACCTTTCTGGTTGCCATAGATGTGCAACTGGTTTGCATTCCACACCCACCCCTCTGCCATGTAATTCTCCTGTTTGTCCACATATAATAATATCATGCCACGTAATATTATTGACCCAGTAAAGAGCTGTCTCCAGGAGGCCAGTATCTTCCAGTGCTTTCTGCCTAAGCTAGGGTGGTGGGGACTCTGGGGCTTCATGCTGACCTTTGAAAGAGAACCAGTCAGTGACCAGGATCTCACTGTGGAATCTGGATCTCAGTCCTTGGCCCCTCACTCTAGAAACACTAACATCTGCCAAGAGTTCCCAGTGGTGTGCAGAGGAGCCAGGGACTGACCGCTTCAGAGGGAATTAGCCCAGAAGGGGGTTGCTTAGTAGAGGAAGCAGAGAGATGCAGGACAAGCAGAAGGGTGGGGCTATTTATGGGCCTTGCCCCCTCGGCATCTGTGCGCCATGCGACTTGAGATGCGTGGGGCAGAGATAGGTGCTGTGGAGGTCACAGGGTGACTGAGGCCAGAAGGCCCTACTCGTCACCTCTCCTAGAGGAGGCTAACACACAGTGAAAGCTACCTGTCTGCTTAGGTCCGTGTGTGGAACAGGCCAGGACAGAGGGGAGGCACCCTCCAGCACAAGTCTTCCAGGGAGTACCAGACAGGTCTGAGAAAGTGACTCTCGGGTGGCAGCACAAGGTTGACAGGCAGAACAGGCTGGTGGAGGGAACTCCCAGTCTGATGCCTCACACAAGTCTCCGGGGAGCCAGAACTACTGGCTGTGGGGGTTGGGTGGCAGGGAGCTGGGCTAGGCCTGCAGGAGACAGGAGAGACTGAGCATGAGGGTCGGCCAGTGTCCGGGGTCCACCTCCAGAAAAGCCAGATCTGAAACAAGCCCAGAGGACAAGTTTGGGTCCAGAATGAGAGACAGGCCCACAGGAAAAAGCAATGGATTTGAGAACATAAGAGCAAAGACGTAGGAAAAACTCTCAGGGCCTGGACAGCAGTCACAAGCTAGTCCCTGGCCCTGCGATTTGAGGGGTCCACTTGAGTTAAGGGTATGCACGAAGATGGATCCCATTCTGCTCACCCATGCGGTCACCACGGGTCCCCTAAAGCTTCATCTAGGAAATAAGTGAGGGGTTGTGGAAAAGATGCAGCAGGAGGACTCAGGCTAGCAAATCTGAAGTCTGTCTGGACCCAGGGTTACTAGGTAGGAAGCTGTTGGCGTCCAACATTGCTCTCCTCCCTCCAGAGACCTGGCTGGTCTCTTGTCTCTCCACCTCTTGGTTCCTACCATCTCTCCTCTCTGCATCCGTGTCCTTTCCCTCAACCAGGGCCTTCTGTTTGTCCAAGGCCCCCAGGGCTACTCACCCCAGGCACCCCTTCAGCTGCTGATTTCCACTTCCTAAGTGAGAAAGCCCATTGTGAGCCCCTTGGGTCAGGAGGTCTGCCTGCCCAGAGGAAAAGATGGAGAAAGCAGGGGCACATGGTGAAGTGACAGACACGGAACTGGCTAGGGGCAAGCTGGCAATGGCGTCTGGTGCACACTACAGAGACAAGGCGATAACAAGGACCACAAAGGAAAGCACCACCAGGGGCTGCCATCCAGCGCAGTGCCGTTCTAAGCCCTTCCCATGCAGAGATCTTTTCGTCTTCGCTACAATTATAATGTACTTGCTTGCATCATTCAGCCTCTGCAGATGGGAAATTGAGCTTGGGAGTGTTTCAGGAACACCCAAAGTCATAGCGATGAGAAGTTTTTATTTTATTTTATTTATTTATATTATTTATTTATTTATTTATTTATTTATTTATTTAGTGGAACCGGGGATTGAACTCAGGCCTTTGCACTTGCCAGACAAGCACCAATTCTACTGAGCCATCTCCCTGGCCCCCTAAACAAAATTTTTTTTTTTTAATGAGAAGTTTTTAGAGCCTGCTGTGTTGGAGCTCAGCCTCGAGCAAGTTGCTGAGCCCCTCTGTGTTTTCTCTTCCTCCAGCAAAGCTGAGTGGATGCTCCGCCAAGTGGCCCAGGGGCTCAGGCAGCTTGGCCACCGTAACAAAACATCACAGACCACACGCTTAAACTACAGAATTTTATTTTTTACAGTGCTAGGGGCTGGGAAGGCCAGAGTCAATGTGCCAGCTCCTCCTGGCTTGCAGATGGCTGTCACCTTCCTCTGTCCTCACATGGTGACAGATAAAATTCCTTCTTGGAAGGCCACAGTCCCATCAGATTAGGGCTCACTCTGTGACCTCACTTAACCAGAATTGCCTACTAAAGCCCCCTCCTGCAGACCCTACCTCTCAACAAGGACCAGGGTTAAGGCTTTGGCATATGCATCCTCTAGGAAGGAGTGCAGTTCATAGCTCCGGGCAATGGTCAGCCCTGTGTGAGAACCAGCCACTGTTGCAGTCCTACTCACCACACAGATGCGAGGCTTCTGGAATCTCAGTGGCCCTGCACTGTCCTCAGCATAGGAGTAGCCAGAACGCAAGCCCTGTACACCCCAGTTCCCAAGGGATGCCCTGTGCTGCAAAAGCCCCAAAAGGCTGAGTGCATGGTTTGGCACCAAAGTAGTAAAGTCTGAACCCAAACTGAGAGGTGGCAACAGTGGAATTTCAGCTACTGGATTAGAACACAGGTTGTTTTAGTCTCCACAAGCTTTGCAAAGCACTACAGTCATTCCTGAGTCTCCTAAGAAAGCAAGAGCTTCCTAGGAGCTGTGGGCCTGTGCCTTGGCCTCTAAGTAGCTCTAAAGTCCCAGTGTTGTCCACTTCTTTCAACAACTTTTCCGCCTTTGCTGCAATTCTCTCACCTTTCTCCAGCTCCTCTGCCCAGGCCAGGGCTGAGCTGGCAACTTCAGCCGCCCTGGGCCTGGATGCACCTGTCAAAACATAGCCACAAGAGAGGAGCAGGGAGTTGAAAAACACGATCTGACCACACTGAACTTTCCAGCAGGGCCAGCCTGGGCTGGGCTGGGCTGGGCTGGCCGTTCCCAAAGGCCTCGCCCAGCTCACTGCGCAGTCTTCCTAGGGCCTGCTTGACCTGCAGAAGCCTTGGGCATTGCTTTGCTTGCCTTCACCTGTCCAGCCCTTTGGTCTTCTGTGTGCTTGATGTGGTAGGAGGTGTTCAAAGGCCTGCGCAGCACCTTCAGCCAGGAGAACATGAAAGTGAAGATTGTGCACCTCCACACAGGACCCACTCACTGATTCCTAACTGGAGAGGTGGGCAAGGGTGCAGGTACAGCAGGCACTTTACATGAGTTTCCCAGGGAATTCTGATTCCCATAAATAAATGCAGGAAATAAAGGAACATACTGCTTTTTGATTCATGTATATTATCTCATTTAAACCTCACAGGCAAAGTATACTAACAGGGCAGAGAACCACAGCTCAAAAACGCTAGAAGTGGCATGCAAGGCTCAGAAATGCTAAGTAATCCATTCAAGACCATGTGCTGGGTTTCCAAGATTTATAGGAGGAGGTGGCTACACTGAGCTACCGCTGATTTATGGTGGGGCTGGAAATCACTGTGGCCCGCATTTGCATCTGAAAGACCCACAGGAAGGAATTTACTCAAATCCTAGAGCAAGTTGGGTACAGAGCTGTGACAAGACCTTGGGTAAGGGCTGCCGCCAGAGCCTCTGGTCCCAACTGTCTTGTTGCTAAACAAGAAGATAAGAGCAGTCTTGGAACCGGACCAGTGTGTGTCTCTCCTGGTGAGAGTCATAGGCTTCTCCAAGGAAGCCGGGTGCCACCTCAACCAGGCAGCCTTGCAGCCCTCTCCCAGGCCCAATGGCTCCCAGACTGGGATCAATTAACAACCTCAGGGGGAGGAACACGTATGAAATAATAGGATGTCTTGTGTTTGCATTCTGTGTCATATTTATGTTTTCATATCACGAATCTACCATAAAATCATCCAAAAGTTTGAGAGGAGGACCAAGAAGAATGTGATTTGAAAAAGAATTTCTAGTTGAACAAATATATAAATTTGCATGATTTGCTTCACTCATTCATTCATTCATCCATCCATCCATCCATCCATCCATCCTGAGACAAGATCTTGCTATATCGTCCAGGCTGGCCTCCAAATTTTAGCGCTGCTCCTGCCTCAGTCACTGGAGTTCTAGGATTACAGACATGCGCCATCCACACCCAGCAGCACGATTTAGAAGGATGACCAAAATAAGGAGTTTTTGTGGGTTTTGTTTTGTTTTTACTACTGGAAAAATGAAAATACAGTAGCTAAATATCACAGAGCTCCCCTCCGGGGCTGGTGGACTTGCCCAGACACGGAACCTCAAGCTCGGTCCCCTGCAGGCCCTAGATCCTCCAGCGAGCTGTGGGCCACACAGCAGCCTGGGCCTTGCTGCTGACCAGCACCCAGCACAGGCTTCCCTTCTGCTCTGTAACCCTTGCCAGACGGTGCGGGAATCCCCTGAATTCCTTCACCTTCCTGGCTGGCTGCCACCCACTCTCGAAAGTGAAGGAGACATAAGCTCCAGATTCCTTTTAGACAAATAACTGAAAAATAAAATGACAAGTATCTCCTGGGGCTCAGTAATTAGAAGATAAACTACTCACAAAGGGGGGCGAAACTTTAAACAGACATTGCACAGAAGAACACATTAGCTGGTGAAAAGATGGCCAGCATCACTAACAATCAGAGAAGTGCACATTAAAACTACTGCACCCAAATTGGAAGTGTTAAAATTTATTTTTTTTATTTTTTTTTTCCATTTTCTGTATTTTTTATTCTTATTTTTTATTTTTTTGCAGTACCGATGATTGAACTCAT
>NW_004524612.1:13680518-13688164 GCF_000260255.1 Octodon degus
GGCAGAGAGGTGTGGGGCGGCCCGAGGGGGTGGGAGAGGGTCCGGCCCACGCTGCGCCTGGGCTGGGACTGGTCCCGCCGCCGGCGCAGGGTAGCAGGAAGCTCTCCACACACTCACCGGACCTGGGCTAGGACTGGGTCTCGGAAGTGTTAAAATTTAAAAAAGATGGAAAACTTTTATTCAGTACTGGTGGAATCCTAAAATTACATAATCACTTTGGAAAGTAGTTTGCTAATTTTTTTAAATATTCGATATATACCTTCTATATGGTCAAACCACTCCACTCCTAGGAATTCCTAGGAGAATCCAAGACAAATAAAGACATATATTTAAAAAATACTTGTATAAAAGTGTTCATGGAAGGTTTATTCATTAGCAATAATCACTCCTCAGATAAACTTTATTGGCTACACTATTGATATTGTGCAAAGCTGGAAGATTTATTCATAGAAGTCCAAACTATAAATAAACCAAAGGTCCACATCAAGAGGATGGATAAATAAGTTAGATACATCCAAAAATGAAATAACAGTAAAAAAAAAAAAAATTAAAACAGGCAATGTTAAACAGATGAATCTCTAAACATGATTCTGACTGAAAGAAGCCATACCAAAAAAAAAAGAGGGAGAGAGTACACAGAACATGATTCCACTAATGTTAAATTCTAGAACAAGCAGAACCAACTTTTAGTGAGTCAGGTCATGGTTTCCTGGGCAGGGGCAGGCTATGGTGGACTGCAGACAAGCGTGAGGCAACAGTGATGTTTTATATTCCAACTCGAGGTCGCAGCTATAGAGATGATTACAGATTTGTCAAGACTTACCAAATTATACACTTAAAATTCAGCCTGACATGGTGATGCCGCCTATAATCCTAGTGCTCAGGAAGCTGGAGCGGGAAGACCTCGGGTTCAAGGCCAGCAGGGCTACACAACCAGACCTTGTTTCAAAATATAATATATTTTATTGTACATAATATATGCTATAAGACCTACTTTTAAGAACAACTGAGACATCATATTTTACTCCATAGAATAATTAAAATTAAAAAGGCTAAAAGCCTCAATGTGTCAAATGTCAGGGCATATTTTCCTGGTAGGAGTATAAATTGGAAAAATTACCTTAGAAAACTGTTTGGATTCTTATAAAGGCAAACACACACCTACCGTATGACTCAGCATTTCCACTCCTGAGTATTTGCCCAAGAGAAATAGGAACATATGCCACAAAAAGGCTTGTATAACAGCATTTGTAGCAGCTTTAATCCTAATTGTCAAAGCCTGGAAACAGCCCCTATGTCCAACCCCAGAAGAGCAGGTAAAGAAGTTGTGATCACACGCACAGGGCACTATGAAAAGAATAAACAGGGAGGGATGAGATGATGAATAGGGTAGAAAAGGGGGAGGAAAACAAAGGAGAAGCAAAAGAGGAAGGAGAACAATAACAAGACACAAGCAACAACATGCAAAAGTGAAGACACACTATCACAAAAGGAAAAAGCTAAACATGAAAGAGTACACGCAACATCATTCCATTTATATTAAACTTTACAAAGGCAAAGTCATGATGCTACGTCAGAATAGTTGTTGCTTCTGGTTGCGCAGGGGGCACAAAGAGTGATGGAGAAACCACTAGACGAGTTTCTGCTGTCATGGAAACCAACAGCCTCTCTGTTGACAGAGGTAGCATTTGCACAGCAGTAGGCAGTTGGCAAAACTCAGCAAAGCAGACCCTTGATCTGTGTGCGCTTCACTCAACATAAATGAAAAAAAATTTTTTAAAGGTCTTTTTCTTTTGAAGGTTTTTTAAAAAATTTTATTTATTTGTGTGTGTGTGTGTGTGTGTGTGTGTGTGTGTCCAGCTCAGCCCACCAGGGGGCGGGGCTGGCTGGCATGTGGTACTGGGGGATTGAACCACGGTCCCTGTGCTTTAGCTAAGCTTGTTCTAAGTAGGTGCTTTAGACCACTGAGCCATCTCACCAGCCCCAAAATTTATTTTTTAACAGTCATAAAAATTGAAATCCACTACCAAAAGCTGACAAGTCACAAAAGATATAATAGAAATTAGTTTGTTGATACAGAAAATATTTTCAAACTATTTTATAGTGAGAAACCTACATCTCAGAGGTTTAAGAGTGGGACTGAGGCAGGACTTGGAGAGAAGATTGTCCATGTTCAGTGTTCATATGAGATGAAAAAAAAAAAAAAAAAGCCAAAGTTAATGACCTAGGTGTCCAGCAGTGTGAAGAAGCCCAGCACACGAGAATGGAGAAAGAAAACATACTAAATGTTAGGATTCATGAAACAGGAAGGAGAAAATTTAAACCAGAGAAGATAAACAAAGTCAAAAGTTTCTTCTTCTGAAAGATTAAGAAAACTGATAAATCCCAGGCAATGTGGACCAAGAAAAGTTCAAGGAGACATAGAGAACGTCAGCATGGAAAAGGTAACAACAGGAAGAAGCATGAAAATTTGATGCCAATACTTTGAAAACTCAAATGGAACAAACAAATTCATAGGAAAACATAGCTCACTGAATTAACTTAAAAAGTTAAAAGCCCGAAAAGTCTAAAACCACAAAAAAAAAAAAACTGAATCAGTGGTTGAAAATATTCCCACAAGGAAAACAGCAGGCCCATGAAGACAGACTTACAGGCAAATTCCGCCAAAACACTCTGAAAAGACACATTTCAAATCCAGCACAAACTCCTCCAGAGAACAGGAGAAACATACAAACATACGCAGATTCTTCTATGTGTACAGAACTCCTGGTTACCAGGACCAGAAGTTAAAACAGATGAAAAGATCAGAAGAGACATTTAGTGAGTTCAGTCTCCATTCACATTTTTAAAACATCTCACCATGCCTGCCTGACAGGCACAAGGTCCTGAGTTCAATTCCCAGTACCAAAACAAATTAAATTAAATTAAATTAAATCAAAATAATATCTTAGAAGAGCCAGCCAGATAGCTCAGCAGATTAAAGCACCTGCTTAGGCAGACACAGGGACTGGGTTCAATCCACAGTGCTATGCTGGCCCTGCCCCCTGGGCGTGCTGAGACGGCAAATGAGACTGGGCATGGTGGCATGTGCCTATAATCCCAGCACTTGGGAGGCTGAAAACAAGAGAATTACCACAAGTCCGATCTAGGTAGTAAGATCCTGTCAACCCTGTACTAAATACATGTAAAAAATAAAATAAAAATGATAAAAAATAATATCTTAGCAATCTAGGAATAAAAGGGAAGTTTTAGACTGAATTGTAGCATCTACACAAAAATCTCACGAAATCTTTCCTAAAACGGAAGAATTAAAAGAATTCTCTTTACGGGAACTTGATGTTGTATGCCTTCTTCTAGGACACAACACAATAGCAAGGACATCATTTGAGAAGTCTACTTGCCAGGAAAAAAAAAAAAAAAAAAAAAACGGAATCAGTATCTAGCTCTATAATGCAATTTACAGAGGACACAGCCTAAGATAGAACACGTTCCACAGCTTCATGATCCTGAGGCATTGCCAGGAAAGTTCAAGATCACCCGATTTCTTCAACAAATAAATGGCATGGAAGAAAAAAGTAAAGTAGAAAGAGGCTATTGTAGCCTACAAGGGCCAGCACTGGGACTGCAGCTTAGCAGCACAGGGCCTGCTTGGCAAGCCCAAGGTCCTGAGTTTGATTCCTGGTACCCAAAAGGGGGTTAGGTGAAAACTCAGGGGCAGAATGCTTCCCTTGCATGCATGAAGCCTGGGTTCAGTCCTCAGCACTGAAAAAATAAAAATCTGACATCTGAAAGGGACTTCAAATTAACCTTCAAATAAAAGTTTATTGGAAATAAACAGTGACTTAAGAGACACATCAACAAACATAATGTGTGGACGATGTTTGTGTCTTAATTCAAATCAACTTGTCAAATTTTTGAGAAAAAAAAATCATAGAAATTTGGACACAGATTTGTCCTTAGGTTATCTTAAGAACTTATTTTAAGTTTGGTTATGTATTGTGTTTAGATTTTTAAAGACTTTATATGTCAGAAATACATATGTGGATGTTTAGGGGCAAAATAATGTGAGCTCTGGCCTTTGCTTTAAAACACTTTATGGGAGAGGATAAATAAAATGTGATTGGAAAAACAGTGATAATAGAAAAATTGGGTAATGGGGTTCACACAGGTTTATTATTTACTCTGTATGTTTGAAGTCTTTCATAATAAAACCTCTAAAAGCAAATAAAAATGATAATAATAATAATAACAGCAACAGCAACAACAAATGTTATTTTGAAAGGAAACAAGGTAGGGATGAGTTCTCTCTCCATTCACCAGCACAGGAGCTACCTACCAGGAGGGTCAGTGTGCAGGTTAAACTGTCTCCAGCCATGGCTGGTGCTTGCCCCACTTCTTCCTCCCAGAATTCCCTTCTCTTGATTACCGCAAATCTTGCTCAAGCGCTACCAACACCAGGCAGCTGCTGTATTGGTTTATCAAGCATCCACTCCCTCTGCTTCAGGTAACAACAACCCTATTCTGCTTTGAATAAACACTTTTAATCATATCATGGGGCTGACCTCACCACCTACACCCTCCTCCAAGGGATTCAGCTCTGACCAGTGACAATACCACCGCGGCTATAGGAATGAGCTTGCTGCCCAGCCTGAACCAATTAGTCAAAGCATGTCAGCTTCCAGACGTTTGCTGGAAGTATTAGAAAAGAGGTGCTTTTTCTTCACTGAATTGCTAAGTCAGAAACAGAAAATCTGGATTTATTTTTATTTTTATTTGTGGGTTTTGTGTGTGTGTGTGTGTGTGTGTGTGTGTGTGTGTGTGTGTGTCATTTGCCTAAATAGGAGAGAAGACTTAACAGACGCCTGTACAGGCTGATCCAGCTTCCGAGTCCCTGAATACAGCCACACTCCCACCTCACCCTTCTCCCTCTCCGCCTTCTAGGGTTCACAAAAGACCCATTGGCTGAGCAGAGGAGAGAGGAAGTGACCGAATGAGACAGAGACAGCAGGGAGAGCAACGGCAGAGTGCACAGAAGAGAAGGAAAGATGATGTGGTAGAACAGGAAAGACGTACAAACACATAGGGACAGACAGAGGGAGGATACAGAGTGGAAGCCATTCTCCTTAGAATCAGGAATGGGACACCATGCTTGCCTTTGTCAGTACACTGGACATCCAACTCCAGGTCCTATGAATGCCACTCAAAATAAAGACAAACACCAAGCGGCTACCTTTTCATGCTTACTTTCTACAGTGCTGTGCTAATCCAGGAAACACCCTTTCTTTGGCCATTTGCCTTCTCCCAGGAACTGAACCCACCATGGATTTGAGAGTTAGGGGTTAGCCAGGCATAGTGGCACATACCTGTAACCCCAGCACTTAGGAGGCTGAGGCAGGAGGATTGTCAAGAGTTTGAGGCGAGCCTGGGCTACACAGTGAGTTCAAGGCCAACCTGAACCACATAGCAGACTCAATCTCAAATATAAATGGAGTCAGGGGTTCTCGCATTATCACCATCCTCACAGTAACTCAGAGGACACTGTCCTTGCACCCCTACCTAGAAGCAGAACAAGGCCCAGCCTGCTGGGCACCTGTGGTCTAGACTTGAGTCGTGGTTCTAATCAGCTGGTGACTTTCTAAGCCTCACTTTCTTCACCCGTGAAGTAAGGGTGACGTCAGCTCTCTACGGGGTTAGTGACAGATTTAAGTGGAATACTATTGGTGAGTGCACTCCCTGGCACGCTCTGCTCTTTCTATTTCTATCCTTGCTGCCAGTCTCCACAGAGTGCTTGTTTTTAGCACAAATCCGATCACTCATGCTTAGTGCCTAAAACCCTTCCAATAGTTTCCCACCTCTTATGGAATAAAATCTAAGCTCTTTCTGAGCCTCCTAGACTCTGTCTGCTCTGGACACTGCTGGTTTACCTCGTCTCTCTGCCCTTCAGTCAGTCCCTCACTCCCTTCCCAACATGTCACCTCCCTGGTCTCCTCAAACGAGCCCAGCAGGTTCCCATCACAGAGAACAAACATGTTCCAGCTCTTCTCCCCAGGACATGACAGGGCTGGCAACTTGTCCCCAACTCCAAGGGGGCTTCCCTCATGACTCCTAAAAGTGGGGAGAACTTGAAAGTCTGGGGGGCTGTGAGCCGTGGAAGGCGGCATCTCGTTCGTCCTGTACTGACCTAACACTCCTCTACGGGGGCACCTCTCTGTAGACGCCTGAGAGCAGGTGCCATCCCAAGCACCGACGGGCGAAAGTGTGTAGTGCATGTGAGTGTAGTAGACAGGTACCCCAGTCCTGGCAGTCCTAGGAGAGCTGGTGCTGGGTTACCCTGCAAACCCTCTGTGCTGCTCATGAAGCTATTGTCCTGCAGCCCCAGTTCTGTCCTCTGCTTCCAACCTGCTTTAGGATGCTCTTATCTGACTGGCTCTGTCCAGAGGATGGAGATTGGATGCTAGCTGGGGAGAAGGGCCTGCTCCTTCTGGTGTGCTTGCTGAGGACTTGGCTTCCAGCGGGCACTTGTCCAGCCTCCCACCACCCTCTGAAACTAAGTGGCAAATCCTTTCTCTAGCAGTGCCTCAACCCTAAAGTTTCTCCACCACAGAATCAGCATTTCTGGATCCCGTACCCCTGTTGGAGACACCAGCACCTGCTGGGATGTGGCCCTTCTCACAAGATTGTTCCCTTCTCTGAGACCAGAGACACCAGTGTTAGCTGAGCTTAGCCAACCCCTCCTCCTTAGAAGACTGAGTTTCAGCTCAGTTTTAATAGTCCACTCTCATCCCTTTGCTTTTCCAGCCCAGGGCGTTATCGGAGCTACTTCCCACAGTTGCTACCTTCATGACATTTTAGGGTTCTGACCTCCCCTCAGCTCTAGTGGACAACTTTATACCTGTCAACAACTCTGCATTAAATTCTCTCCACCTGAATAATTCCTGTGGTTTCTGCTCCTGGCTGGATCTGAAAGGTATAGCACCCCAGGAGATAAACAAGGAAAAATTAGCCCATTCTGGTAAGACACAGACCAAAGTGGCTAGAGGCTGCTCAATGCAGATAGCAAAAGGAACAAGGAGAAGCTGGGCATGTGACAGCCTTCTCTAGGGCCCAGGAGAGAAATGAATTGTAAGACAGGGTAGGGCAAAACGATAGGGAGGGGCCCAATAAGATTTTATTCAAAAATATGCATGGAAACCCTTCCAAAGTTCAATTATTCTAATGAAAACTATAGAAAGGACTGGATTCCATAGCCAGTCTCTCTACCGATAATTAGTGACCTGTGTGTGGTTCATGCTCTATGGTTACTTCTACCTACTGGAGGAAACATGTTGTCTTCATGACCTGCAGTCAGCAATGACCTGCAATGCAGGAGGAGGGGGAAGAGGACAGGAAGGATACAGGAAAGAGGCAGGAATGGCCAAGGTTCTTGATACTGGGCAAGAAATATGCTGAAGGTGTACTGCAAAAACCACCTTTACCCTCACGTATATATTTTTATATTTTTTAAAAAATATATTTTATCAGCTCCTATTTCTCCCTAACCCAACTGTATGGCAAGGAAAGAGGGCATGGGTTGAGAGAAAGCAAAATTTCAGAGTTTAATGAGACCAGGGAAGAAGACAGGGATATACATGAGAAAGATAAGAAGA
>NW_004524612.1:13688515-13692434 GCF_000260255.1 Octodon degus
GAAGACAACGACGACGACACAGGTGTCCAGGAAGGAGCAGGCTCATTCAATGCTTTTCAGACTTGCTCAGGGGGTATTAGTTGGCTTTCCCACTGCTAAACACAACACTCAACACTCAAAACTTAAAGGAAGAAAGCTTTGATTTAGCTAATGGTTTGAGGGGATTCAGTCCATAGCCAGCTGGCTCCAAAAGAGGGACATCCTGGTGGCTGGGGACAAAGCAGGGGAAAGCCTCCAGAATCCTAGCTGCCACTTGCACAAACAGAATAGATTAGGAAAGGGGCACCCAGGGGCTGCCAGGGAACTGTAGTAAGATATTATTCCTAGAACCTGGATGAAAGTTTTCAAGGTATTTGCTTTATAATTATTTTTTAAATGTTCAAATAAAAAATGGTACACAGAGCCACTCTCTGGGGCCAGGCATCTCTATAGGGGCTAGAGATCAGTTGGATGGCTCTTATTTCCTCAGACCTGATGTGCTAAGAGGGAAAGAGCTTTGTACCTGGCTTGGGGAAGCACCTGAGGAATGAGGAAGTGAAACAAGAGTTGATAAAAGGCCTGATTATCCCATGCTTCTGCCACACAAAAGAAGCCAGTGGCCTAGCCTAACACCAGCGTGAGGCACTGCACCATAGCACGTTTCTCCCTCGTCTGCCTACACCACAGACCCGTGGGAGTACAGGATTCTCAGAGCTTTGTCTTTGGGAACAAAAGTCCTGCAGTGCTTGGATGTGGGAATGAGGCACTGAGAAGACACCTGAACACTCCAGAATCTGGGAGCCCTACATTGTGGTAGGGGCTCCACTGGGTCACAGGGACACACAGACGCTGGATGAAGCAGACACAGGCGTGCTGTCTTGGCTCTGCTTGAGGTGAGTCGACCCTGTGGAGGATCCTGCACCTATGGCCAAGGCCAATCTGGGCCAGGATCTGGCTTTGGTATTCATCATGACCAGCACATACTTCTAGAAGCAAAGGATCTGTTCTGACCTTTTTACCTTGAAAGATACAGAGTATCTTTGATACCATTAAAGACCAGTTGCTTTGGAATTCCTCCCACCTTCTGAGCTTGGGACAAAATAGAAAGTGTGATCCCAGAGTACAGTGAATGCTTAATATTTGGAAAAAATGTATTATAGTAAAAGACATATTGACATTAATTTCCTTCATAATACACTCTTGTCACTTGAAACACACTTATCCCATGAATCTTGCCAATTTCTGGAGCATTTCTGGAAATACTGTCTTGTGAAGTCTTTACTTGCACAGCTATGGCTTCCTATACATCTTGATTGGTTCAAATTGGTTATTTTTCATGTCATTTTGACTCTGGGGAAAAGCCAGAAGTCACATGGTACCAAATTCAGTAAATAAGATGGAAGAGGACACACTATAATGCTTTTACAAGCCTGCCTTCCATTGGATGGCACAGAGCTACATTCACTGTATTTTGGACCATACCTTATTTTTTATTTTTATTTTATTCATTTTTTGTTATTATACATTTACTGTAGATGATTACCTTAACTGTGGGGAATGGGTACATGGCTGCAACACATCTTAATTGTTTTTACTTCCTTTCCCCTCCCCAACCTCCTTATTCCCTTGTAAAGACAGAAAAAATATTTCCAAGAGTGCAGCAGAAAGTGAATACTGGGAGAAGTGTCTTCTAAGGAAGAGGCAATTTTTTTTATGGGGTACTAATCACACTATCCTTTTTTTTTTTTTCAGAATGGGGGATTGAACTCAGGCCCTTGCACTTGCCAGGCAAGTACTTATTCTACTGAGCTATCTCCCCAGCCCCAGAATTTTCTTTCTTTTTTTTTCTTTTTTTTTTTTTTTTTTTTTTTTTTTTTTTTTTTTTTTTTTTTGTGGTACCGGGGATTGAACTCAGTACCCTGCGCTTGCCAGGCAGGCACTTATTCTACTGAGCTATCTCTCCAGCCTTAATCACACTATTCCTTACTGTGAATTTTTTTTTTTTTTTGGTGGCCTGCTCAGCCCGCCCTTGGTGTGGGACTGGTGCAGTATGTGGTGCCGGGGATCAAATTGCTGTCCTGCACTTGCCTAAGCAGGTGCTTTAGACCACTAAGCCATCTCATCAGCCCTGTGATTTTTTTTTTTTTCTTATTTAAACACACGCTTTATTTTTTGAGCAGCCACTCTGTGGGAACTACTTGACCTTGTACCTACAGCACTGTGGGAACAGCTGAGACCAACAGCAAATATAATTCTACCTCTGATCTGTTTTTCCCGTCAGCTGGGGAATTCTTAGGCCAGCTGCACCTATTCACACATGAGCAGCCAGCACGTATTCAAGGAGGACAAACAGTGTCTGTATTTTCAAACGCTCACTCATGTCCTCTGACCCTGGCTCCTCGCCTGCTGTCTCACCTCCCACTCCATCTGTCCCTGTCTCTCCCTCCCTCTCTCACACACACTCGCAGCAAATCATGTATCCAAGGGTGTGTTGCAGCAGGAGATGGGACGCTGCGCTGAATTCTATTAATAGGAGACTAGACAATAAATGATGACACATCTATAAGATGGATAAGTGTGTGGCTGATAAAAAGCAATAGGCTCCTCTCTTGGTACTGATAAGGAATCATATCCAAAAACTATTTAAAAACTGTAATTGTCTAAGAGACCCAGATGCAAAGGAACAGGACTACCTGTGGCAGGTGTCCAAAAGTCTGGTATCAGAAGTCACCTCTGGAAAGGGGGCCCAGGGAACAAAAGGAGGAGGCTGAGTTTTTTTCCTGCACACTGTTTTGCTCCTTTGGATTTTGTTAACGTGTGACATTATTGTTTTTATTTTATATTATAAGGAACTCAGGTGGATTAGCATTTAACCCAGACTGGGAGAGTTTAGAAATCCATCAGCTCAAATTCCCTACCTCCTTCCCTTCTTTGGCACTTTCTGTGACATCTTGCTTTACTAAAATGCCCTTTCACAGTCTGCTGGCTTTTGCAACCTGAGTGCTCACCTCTGCCCGCCCCGCCAGGCCAGGCCCAGCCTGCCAGCCGGACATGACTCATGCTGGCCCCCACACGCGAGCTGCTTCTGGGAAGGCCCTTGTCTGCCACCTGCTCCAGCCCCCTGGGGATTCCCATCCTTTCAGGACACACTGGCCTTTTTGTTACCTTAGGGTTCTGTTCTTCCTCTTCATCTTCCTTACTTCACAGGGTCGTAAGGAGGATGAAATGGGATTTGCACCTAGGGTGTAATTTAGTGCCTTGACTCATCCTCAATCCCTAGACTTTGGGCCCCTTCCTGCTGGGTCCTATATTCCTTTTCTGTTCTTCTCCATTTTTTTAAACCTCTGATTGATCCCTTTAGTTAAATTCTCCCACCTTTAGCATTCTCCTGTGTGTGATCAAAAGTCCCCCAAAATCCCTTGGGGTTCAGATAAAAGGTTGTAACAAAGGATCCTTAGGTCCCCACCCACCCAGCCAGCTCCAGCAAGTCAGCTGGCAGAGCAGAAGCCGTTTCTTCACTCATCTTCTGTCCTTTTTCCCAACCATGTGAGTCTGAGAACTGTCTACTTTTTGTTCAAATTTCTTAACAGTTCTTTCTGGGGAAAAACTGTTTTAAAGTGAAACAAGTCCAGATTTGAGGCAGAGAGATGTGGGTTTGAGTCCTTGCCTGCTAATTACTAGCAGTGTGGTCTCGGTGGAGCTCCTTTTACCTCCTTGAGCTCAGGATTCTTTCTGAAAAGTGACTGTAAAAATCCTTACTTCACAGGGTCGTAAGGAGGATGAAATGGGATTTGCACATAGGGTGTAATTTAGTGCCTTGACTCAGAGTGGAGCTTAGCAAGCGGTGCTTTCTCCTTCTGCCCCTCCCCCACCCCTCCCCCACCCCGTCCCCCATCTCCCTCTGTGGGAGCTGCGTCACACACCCACTCACTATTGTACA
>NW_004524612.1:13692534-13701328 GCF_000260255.1 Octodon degus
CACACACACACACACACACACACACACACCATCCCAGAGGTGTGCAGATGCATATTCATGTGGCTCAAGAAGCAAGGCTTTTTTTAAAAAAAAAAGGAAAGAAAGAGAAGAAGCAAATGTAGACGAAGTCAATAAACAGGTAGTGGAAGAACTGGACAACTGAGAAGTAAAAGTAGAGGAGG
This sequence comes from Octodon degus, assembly GCF_000260255.1. Taxonomy (NCBI): domain Eukaryota; kingdom Metazoa; phylum Chordata; class Mammalia; order Rodentia; family Octodontidae; genus Octodon; species Octodon degus. The sequence goes on from NW_004524612.1 coordinate 13,692,717, forward strand.
GAAGACATGAGAAGCACAAGTCTTAGAAGTCCAGGTGGCGCGGGGTTCTGTGCACCAACTCCTCACGATGGACTGCCACAGTGCACTAGCGAAAGTCATGTGAATGATAAAACTAAAAGATCAGAATAAATGATGATAAACTGAGCATACGCAAACCTAAAAGATGCTGCTAAAGCAGTTTTGGAAGGAGCTTAAATTAGAATGGTGAAAACCCTAAGTTGATAGATATTAAAGTGAAAATTAAGGTAACTAGGGGCTGGGGAGATAGCAGGTCTAAGTACCTTTCTGGTAAGTGCAAGGATGAGGGTTCGATCCCCAGTAGTGCATGTCATGTTGCCTGGGTGCTGAGCAGGCCAAAGAAACCAGATGTGCTGGTACACACCTGTAATCCCAATTCTGGGGAGGCTGAGACAGGAGGATCACTATGAGTCTGAACTATGTAAAGAGACCCTGTACCTAAATAAATAAATAAATAAATAAATTTAAATAGAAGAGGAAAAGAAGAAAAAGAATCAATAAGTAGAAAATATATAAATGATACAGTTAATTAAGCCAATATTTGGCCGAAAAAATTAATAAAATTAATAAATTTCTACATAGACATTGAAAAAAGAAAAGAAAAATCATACATTCCAGTGAGTGAAAAAGAGATATTGCATAAGCCTTACAGACATTAAGAGGAAAATGAGAGAAAAATGCCATAACTATTAATGAAATCTCATTTTTAACTAAAAAAAAACTCACAAAGAAAATACTAGTCTCTGATGTTTTCACAGATGTATTCTATTTAAGAATGATATAATACTATTTTTATGCAAATCAGAAAAGGGGGAAAGGAATCATCTCAACTCATTTTGTGAGAATAAATCTGATAAAATTAGACAATGTCCTTTACAATAAAGGACAAAATTTCTTAGTGAGTGCAATCAACAACATTGACATATCAGGGTCAGGGAGATAGCTCAGCAGCTTAAGTACCTGCCCAGCAAGCACAAGGTCCTGAGTTCCATCCCCAGTACTGGAAAAAAATAATAATGACAAATCAAATTCAATGAGCTATAAAGAAGATAATGCATTATGACCACAAAAGGTTTGTCCCAGGTTGTAATACTGGTTTCCAGTTTAAATCAATCAGTGTAACTCATCATACCTCCAGAACAAAGGAGGAAAATTACATTTCCATTTCAATTAAAAATTACTTGACAAATTTAATATCCTTTCATGACTTTAAAAAGTAAATCTCGCTGGGCGTGGTGGTGTACACCTGTAATCCCAGTACTCAGGGATGTACTCAGGGATTACAGCAGAGAAAGGAGGATTGTTTCAAGTTTGAGACCAGCCTGAGCTACAAAGGGGGCTTAAGGCCAGCCTGAACTGCATAATGAGATCCTGTCTCAAAAAGACTAAAAAAAAGTAAATCTCAGTAAATTATAATAAAAGGAAACTTTCTCAAATTAATAAAGGGTACCAATGTGTATTTTTTTTTAAAAATCTATAGCTATTTATGTATTTAATGGTGAAATGCTAAATGGTTAAATATTTTCTTTCTAAAATCAGAAGTAGAGTTATCTCTCACCACTTCTATTCAATATTTTACAGGAAATCCTCAATGAAATAAGTTAAATAAAGAAACATATATTGAAAAGAGAGATATAGTCACTTGTAGCATGATTTCATATATGGAAAAATCCTAAAGAATATACAGGAAATAATTATTAATAGTAAGAGAATTGACTGATATAACAATATACAAAAATTGCATTTTTATATACTGGGAGCAAAAAATTAAATAATTCTCCAACAATAATATAAAAACATAAAATTCATAGGCATGAATTTAAAAGAATGTTCATGGTTTTACATTAAAACTACATAATATTGCCAAGAGAAATTTTAAAAGATCTTCATAAAAGGAGATATATACTAGATTTATGTATATGAAGACACAATTATCGAGATATCCATTCTCCCTATGTTCATCTATACATCTTACTTATTCACAGTTAAAATCCTAGTAACCTTGCTCATAAAAATTGTTAAATTGATTCGAAAAGTGCATATGAAAATAAAAGAACCTGGAGAGGCCAACAGGATTTTGAATAAGCTCAGTTGGAGGCTTAAGCTGCCTCATCTGAAGGCTTATTCCAAATCAACAATAGTTAAGACCAATGAATGGAGCAACTGAGCCAAATGGAGAATCCAGAAAAAAGAACCGTCCATGTTTCGCTGGGTGATTTTTCTCAGAGGCACCAACACTTGCAATAGGGGAAGAAAAGCCTTTTCAGGTACGAGTGATTCTTTTTTTTTTTTTTTTTTTTTTTGAGGAACCGGGGATTGAACTCAGGCCCTTGCGCTTACCAGGGAAGCACTTATTCCACTGAGCCATCTCCCCAGCCCCTGAAAAGACTTTTCAACCTGTGATTTTTTTTTTTTTTTCATACAGAAAAAGTAAATCTTGGCATTACTTTATACCATATACAAAAAAATACCTGAGATGGATCACAGACTAAATGAAGAGATAAGTCTATAAAATTTCTGAAAGGAAACATAGAAGATCATTTTCATGATCTGCTGGTAGACAAAGATTTCTTCATACTGTATATGAAAGTCACAAACCATAAATTGAAAACCTCGATAATTGGGGCTTTATCACAATTTCACCTTTTGCTCTTCTAAATAAACCACAGGCTGGGAGAAGATATTGGCCAAACGTATATGAGACAAAGGACTTACATTCAGAATTGTATGAGTGACTTTTTCATTGCCAGCACAAAATACCTGACATATGAAACCTAAAAGAGAAAAAAGGTTTACTTTGGCTTATAGACTCAGTTCAGTGCACGGTCGGCTGGCTCCGACACAGAGACCCATGGCAGAAGGGTGAGGCAGATGGAAACTGCCCACCTCAGGGCAGCAGCAAGCAGAGCAAGCAAGGAAGAGCTGGACAGGAAGGGAACAGGAGCGAGATAGAAGCCCAGAGGTCACACTCCCATGACCCACCAGACCACCCAGAAATGTGCTTCACTAATCATTGTGGGGGGCCTTGGTCTCAAGTCAGTCAAGCTGACAATCAGAGATAAACCGTCATGGCAAATGAGGCCCTGAGTTCCATTCCCAGTACACCCAGACACACACACACACACGCACACACACACACGCACACACACAAGAATACCTAAAGAATGTTTACAACTCAATAAGACATAGTTCCATCTTAAATGTTGAAGCTGAAGGTATGTGAATAATGTATAATACATGTACAATCCATGTTTAACTTCATTCATCATCATGGATGTACAAATTAAACCACCATTTGATACAATAGAATGGCTATACTTTTTTCGGCTGACAATATCAAATAATCAGTGAGGCTATGGAGCAACTAGAACCCTCACATGTGAAGGGTGAGATTGTAAGGTGGCACAACCACTTTGGAAAAGTTAGGCAGTTTTCTATAAATTCGAACATATTCTTAACTTGTGATCCAGAAAGTCTACTTCTCTGTATTTACTGAAGAGAAATGAAAATAGGTCTGCACTGAGATTTATACATACTACTCATAACAGCACTGCTCATGATAGCAAATAAATGTGAAACATATGACTGTTCCTTAACAGGTACATGGAGAAACAAATTGTGGCAAAATCATACTCTTGGGTTTTTTTTTTTTTAACGAATAAACTGATACACTCATCTTAAAGACTCTCAAAAACACGTTGAACAAAGGAAATCACACTCAAGGGAACAGACGATACAATCCCACTAAAATGAAGTTCTAATAGATGTAAAAGGAATCTACCCTTCACAAAGCGTGTAAATGGCTACTGGGGTGGGAGGGTTAGGATGAGTGTGAAGGCACCTGGGGCAGCTTCTGGGGAGATGGAAATATTCTGAGTTACATGGGTGAGCATATTTGTCAAAATTCAAACTAGATGTGGTGGTGCACACCTATAATCCTGGCCCTCTGAGAAGCAGAGGCAGGAAGATTGTAAATTCAAGACCAACCTAGGCAATTTAACAAGTTAGCAAGACCCTTTCTCAAAGTAAAACAATAATAATTTAAAAGTGGTTAGGGATGTAGTTCAAAGTGAAGGCCCTGTAGGAGTTCAATCCCCAGTATTGAAAGAAGCATGCACATTGTATTTTGTATAAATTATACATCAGTATGATTGATTTAAAAAAAAATACCTAGAGCTCCCCTTTTTGACATATACTATTAGAGTGACATGGTTTGCAGGTCCCCTCTTTGCGAGATGCCCCTGCTTAGCTGCAGTTCCCAGGCCTTACACCTTGGCCTTAGGCATCTGCCATTGTTTCTGAATCAGGGGCTGCTTGCTTCTGGCTCAGGGACAGCTCTCCAAGTTTGCTCAGGGCCAAGGGCATCCTGAGACAAGGGCTGGTCAGTGCTGAAGCTGGGGGAGTCCCAGGCACACAGGACAGCTAGTCACCTGACCTGGGACCTTGTGCCGCAGGTTTCTTTGCTCCCAGCCTTAACACTCGATGGGGCACACCGTGTGTGCTCAGTAAATGTTTGCTGAGGGCCTAGAGTAGACCTTAGACTTCTACTCTGGTGGCCCTGGACACAATGAGGCTGACAGAGAAAGCCAAAGTCAGAGCTGTCCAGCCGCAGATGTGGGTTCACTTGGGTGCCCCTGGGCTGCAGCCTCTTACACTGTGGGGGCTCTGGAAGGTAGATGCGCCTCCCAGGGCCCCACCTCCAGGAAGCCCCCTCCGGCGATGGCCTGCTGTTCCCGCTCCAGGAAGCCATCCAACCCCAAGTGGCCACAGTTTCCTCTCCACACCTCCCCGGCTGGCTGCCCAGTGCCAGGCATGCCCGGGATGAGTGCTGACCTTCCACGGGCAGTGTGCTCGGAAAGTGCCTTTAAGTCAACAAAAACAGCCTTCAGGTCTGCCAGGACTGGCTGTTTTCTCCCTCTGGTCATGGGTAAAAAAACCCGTGCAAGGCAGAGGAGGGGTGCAGAGTGCCACTGTCTCCCCGGCCTCAGGGCTCTGTCCTCTCAGGCCGGTCTCTCGGAGGCGAGTGTGTCAGGTCTCCATCGCCAGTGGAGAGCAGCAGCAGGGACAACAGGGGGAAGGCGGTGGCTTTAAACAATGCCACTGCGTCTGCCTGTTTGACCTGATTAGGCTCCGAGCGCTGCTGGGCAGCGGCTTGGCGGGCTGCAGAAGCCGGGTCTTCCCTGGCCAGCGCGGCCAGCACCACGGCTGCTCTGATCCTTCCTCTGGCGCACGCAGGGCTGCTGGACCCCTCGCTCCCCTCCTGCCCACCCACCGCTCCCCGCATGCGTGTTTGTCCCCTCGCAGCGCTCCCTGCCTGCCCCGGGGCCTCCGTGGGCCAGCATTGAAAGCCCTACCCGCGGCTGCCTCTGCACCAGCCAGGGCCGCGACCCTGAACCCGCACCGGGACACGGAAACTTGGCGGCGAGGCTCCAGGGGAAAAAAGGGCTGGGGCCTGGCGCAAGGCAGCCGCGCCCCGCCGCTGTGCAGCACCTGCCCGCGGAGCCTTTGTTGGTGCAGGTGGAGGAAGAGCAAGCGCTGCAGTTTGGACCTTGGCAGAAGTGGTGAAAGCTGAAAGGTCAGAGGTGGGGCTGGAGAGGAAGGCCCTGCCAGGCCCAACACTAAGGTCTGGTTCTCAGAAGGGGGTAACTGAATCCAAGATGGGGAGTGGTCGGTGCATCACTGTGCACTCAAAGTGGGGCCTGCGGACCAACTCCCCTGGCTCCTGACTGCCAAAGAATCTCCTACTAGATCTTCAAATTTTATTCTTGGAAATCTGGGGAAATGCACACCCAATATCAACAATGCAATTAACAAGTAGCTGCAATGTTTTATCTGTTGTGTGCCTTCTCTCTCTCTCTCTCTCTCTCTCTCTCTCTCTCTCTCTCTCTCTTTCTTTTTTTACTATGAGCAAGGATGGTATGGTATGTATGCATAATGGAGTACTACTATGCCGTAAAGCAAGATAGTTTTGAGTCATTTTGTAGGAAAATTTGAGTTATTTGTAAGACATATGAACTTAAATATCCTTTCTCTTATGTGAGAAACACAATGTATAAATAAATTAAAGAGCAAAATAGAGCCAGGGATACAGCTCAGCAGCACAGTGCCTGCCTGGCCAGTGCAAGGTCCTGAGTTTTATTCCTGGTACCATTAGAAAAGGAGGGGCAAACTAAAAAATAGACAATAGGAAACAGGGAGAGATATTTTGCAAATGGGAAGGGGACTGAGAGATGGAGGAAGGGGGACAAAGGGAGGGAAGCAGGTGTATAAGGAATCAAAATATGCTTTGTACACGTACCAGCTCCTCTGAGGAATGCAGGCAATCACTAAGAAAAGTCAAAGTTAAATAAATAAATAAATAAATAAATAAATAAACAAACCAAGGATGACCCGTGCAGAAGGACTAAGTAAAGGAAAACCAGAGTTCTGATGAAACAACACAGTATGCAAAGGTGCTTGGCAGAACAAGGGGTTGGCCCTTAATAATAGATAAATAAGGTTTAGAATTTATTAGCTTCCAATGAGAAGGACTCAGGAAGAGGAGGCAGAAAGGAAAAAGCAGAAAGAAGAACATCTGAATGAAGATGATACAGGAGATAGCGTGGCCAAGTGAAGGGAGAGAGAATATGACCAAGAAGCAGGAGCATTCTCCTCGGAGATCCCTGGTGCCCCGTCCGCGCTGGCCTCTCGAGAGCAGAGGGTGTATTAGTTAGTGGCCCTTGCCTTCCTTTGGGTCAGGATTAAAGACCTGGCCCTGACCAGGAAAACGCCTCCTGAACTAGTCGTGGTTCCACCAAGTTTTAAATCCCTTACAGAGCCTCTGTGTAGGGCTTCTTTCTCATTCCCTTCACTGTCCCCATCCCCCTACACACACACACACACACACACACACACACACACACACACACACGTGCGCGCGCGGGCACACAGAGGCGTGCACCTCTTGCCTCTTTCCCGCAGGAGCCCAAGCTGGGGATGAGAACTTATCTTGGCTGCAGGCTCCGGGCTCCCCACCGTGCAACCAAACCACCCTCAGTGACATCATGTTTTCTGAGTGGATGTTTGCTTCAAAAGCTGCAAAATAATCCAAAGCTTCAGCCCCAACTTTGTCCCACAAGGGAGCAACCTGTGAGTTTGGCCAAAAATGAATTCATGCCCCTGCCTATTAAGGGAGCGGTCGGAAGGGCACCGATGAGTGAGGGCCTCCCTCACACTCTCCACCCCTTGTCCCCCATAAAACTCACAGTAGGTGTCGCTCCGGATGCCAGAGGCAGAGAAAATGAATGCATTGGGTGTGTCTTTCATGCAGGCTCTTGGCTGATGGGCCTCTCTGCAGGACCCTGGTAGCCCTAGGTGAACCTGGCCAGAGTTCAGTGCTGAAGGATAAACCACCCCAAGGGCCCTACTGGGCCAGCAGAGCCTTGGAGCCATGAGCCTGGGGCAGGGAAAGCCTAGGCCTCTCTAAAGAAGCACAGTGGCTCCCCGTCCCAGCTGGGGGACCTCAAGTAAGTTTCTTGGACTCTTTGATGCACTTTTTGCATCAGAACATGGAATCCAATTATCATTCACACATGCATTTGTTCAGTAAATACCAAGTGCTGGCCATAGGTCAGGAACCACATTTAGCAGGAGTTAGACTGCTGACCCTGCTGTGAAGGAGCCTGCAGCTCAAAGAAGACAACTGAGACGGGCGATGCAGGGTATGCGCTGGCGCTACAGGAGCACCAACTGCTCCTGGGGCTGGAAAGTCTTTGCAGAAGTGGTATCTTAGCTGAGACCTGCAGGAGAGCTAAGAGTTCTGAGGAAGGAAGATCAATACAAGCATAGAGTGGGTGCAAGTAGGCAGGCTCCCTGCACCTACTTGCCCTGTCAGTGACCATCTGTCCCCCAGGTAGGAAAACAGGATTCTTCAGAGACACTGAAGCATCCTCAAGGGATAAAACTTTCAGATGGCCATAGCTAGGTGGTGGTGCATAGCTATAATCCCAGCACTTGGGAGGCTGAGGCAGGAGGATCATTGCAAGTTGGAGACCAGACTGGACTACAAAGTGAGCTCAAGTCTTGCCTAAACTGCATAGCAAGACCTTGTCTCAGAAAAACCAAACCAAACAAAATAAAAAACCTTCTGACACAGTCACACATTGCATAATGACAGGGATACATTTGTCAGGCATTTTTGTCATTGTGCAAGCATCAGAGTGTACTTACACAAACCTCGGTGGTGTAACCTACCACACACCTAGATGCTGTGTGTGTGTGTGTGTGTGTGTGTGTGTGTGTAAATAGACATATGCATATAGTAAAGCCTATTTCTCCTGAGGCCATGATAAAAATAATATAAGATTAAATCAAGCCAGGCATGGGGATACTCTGAGCCCCCTGGAATGCCGAAGCACGATAGAAGCATAGGTAACTTAACAACTTAGTGAGGCCCTATCTCAAAATTTGTAAGTAAAAAACTAAATAAATAAATAAATAAGAGCGCCTGTCATTCTGGTATTCTGAATATGGGCGGCTTGTCATGACATGCCAGTTACTGCTAAGATGTCTCTCGGGTAGGTGGATGTTCAAGAAGAAGGGGGTGGTGAATGAAA
>NW_004524612.1:13702743-13757157 GCF_000260255.1 Octodon degus
TTTTTTATAGTTTTATACTTCATGCAATCAATTATGTATTAGATAAAACTAAATAAACTGATGCATACTAAATAAATAAATAAATAAATAAATAAATAAATAAGAGCTAGGGGAGGTAACATAATGCAAAGGCCAGAGCTCAATCTCCAGTACTGAAAAAAAAAAAAAGATTAAATCATGATTATGAAGATGATGCAATCGAGACATGCCGCAGGGGCTGGGATTAGCTCAATGGTGAGCTTCGTGCTTCATGTGCTTGAGATCCCCAGCACCAAAAAGAAAACGGGGAGGTGAAGAGGAGGAAGAGCAGGAGAGGGAGACACACAGAGACAGCAAGCATCTCTGAGCTATACGCAGCTGTCTCCAGTGTAACAGGTCACACTGTTTTATAGTCAATTATTTTTTTAATAAGTAGAGGAGCACACGCTAAAATAATAATTTAATGCCGTAGTACTGTGAGTGTGAATAAACCAATAATGTAGCCTTTTGTTATTACAAAGCATTATATACCATGTGATTGCGTATGCTGTATTTGCATGACTGGCTGCACACCAGGCTTGTTTATATCAGCATCATCACAAGCACGTGAGAAATATATTATTGTATGATATTCCAACAGCTACACCATTGCTATACAATACAAGTTTTCAGGGTCATTACGAACTTAGGGGACCACTATCAGTCACTGACCAAAACATTGTGAACTATGACTATACTAATATTTTATATGCTATTATATTGTACTAATATTTTACTTACTAATATTTTATATAACTATCTCCCAAAGAAATGGCAGTCTTCAAAACCCTCTAAGATGATAAGCAACACAGAACTTCCAATCAACTTTTATAGTTGCTCATTCTTAAATATAGACAACCTATCTCATCAGAGAAGAGAAGAGGCTGTAAAAGAAGAAAAAGCAGCTATATTAAAAAAAAGTCATTTCAGGGCCAGTGAGATAGCTCAGCAGACTAAGCGCCTGCTTAGCCAAGCACAGGGACTGGAGTTCAATCCCTGGCACATGTTACGCCACCCCCACCCCCAGGTGCACTGAACCAGCCACAGAGACCAGGCATGGTGGCATAGGCCTGTAATCCCAGTGCTGGGGAGGCTGAAAACAGGAAGACTGCTATGAGTCCAAGCTGCATAGTGAGACCCTGTACCAAATACATAAAAAAGTCACTTCATAAGAGTGAACTCCTGGTAATGAATAGGTAAAACAAAATGTACAATAGAAAGTTAGAAGATCATTTTAAGGACATTTTCTGTAAAACAGAACAAGGAGATGAGAAATGAAGAAAAAAAGAAAGTTAAAGGATCAAGAAAAGAGATTCAATAAAATGCTAACAGATATTCCAAAAGTAAGAGAAAAAATGACAGAGAGAATTTTTTTTTAAATTAGCAAATAAAAAATATGATAAAATTTTCCCACTAAAGGGTATGCCACTGGAATAAAAGAACTTGCCCAGAGCCTGGCACAAAGAGTTTTAAAAGATTTTTTTTGTAGGTTTGACCCTGAAATTCCAGAACAGCAACCATAAAAAAAAAAAAAAAGAAAGAACTCAAGAGCTTTCAAGGGGAAAAAAGAAAAAGAACAGAGGAATGAAATGGCATTGGACAGCTCCAGAGGAACTGCATCATAAAATTATGAGAGAAAATTATTTCAACCCAGGTTTCTGTGTCCAGTATATTTAGCAGTCAAGTGAGAGAGAAGAGGGATATTTTCCAGACACCTAACAATTCAGAAAATGTGCTTCCCAATCATTGCATCAGGAAAGAATGGGAGGATAAAAGCCAGAAAAACAAGACAGTAAGCTCAGAAAAAGTCATATATTCCAGGCAATGGGTTTATACTGCTGAGATTCAGGAAAGAGAAGTTTCAAAGGACACTCTGTGCTAGAGCAAGGGTGTAACCAGTCCAGCCTGGGAAAGGACAAAGTGCAGACATAAAGGGAAAACATGGGCTGATAACATAAATTAGATGGACAATAAAGAGAGAGAGAGAAAGAGAGAGAGAGAGAGAGACAGACAGACAGACAGACAGACAGACAGATAATGGAGTTTTTGAAAAGAAGAATGGAAAATTATCCAAGTAAAAAGAGAGGCAATTAATAACTCAAGGAAAAACAAAAAGCTACATGGGAGAATGAATATAATCATAGCATACTACTCTGTTTAAATACATTTAAATACAAATATATTTAAATACATTTATACATCACTAATACAAAGTCAATGATGCAAACTATTAATTTAAAGCAAAAGAGTGGAAGTCAACTATATTGAGAGGATGGAGAGAGGGAAGGTAAAAGAATTAACAAGAAAGTCAGTAGCTCATATTCTAGCATAATAAATAATAATAATAATAAAAGCTAGATGTTCAAAACTAACATAACAAGAAAAATCAAAATATCATAGTATTTTTACATTAGGTAGCTACCAAAAGAAGTGGGAGGAAATGCTTTTCTGTATGCTGGATGGGAGAATGGTTTTGGAACATGGGGAGAAATAAAACAGATTATTACTTTTTCATTATAGAGTTACAAAACACACATGGATCTTTCTGTCATACTTAAGTTTAACTGTAAATAAAATAGCAAGAAGAATCATGACTTTCCATTTTCATTTTCCCTCCCTTGGAGTGTAAGGAAGCTCACAGCAAAGCAGCTCTTTTCTTTCAAATTAAAAAAGGGGGGATGGGACAAGTTACTAGAAGCCCATCTACTACTATCTTCTGGGCAGGAAGCCACATAGTCAAAGAGCCCAGCACAAAAGGGGTTCACAGAAATGCATGCTGACTTTCACCCCCCATCCCTGGAAGGATCATTTCTCATATTTCTTAATTAAATGAACAAAGTCTTCAGAGAAATGCCTGTGATCAGATGGAAACAGGATCCAAAAACAAAGCTGGAAGCAATGTAGTAACACTCTGGTGGAGTGCATGGCTCTGACCTGTGTGATCCTCAGAATCACATGGGGTAGGGGGAGTTAAGAAGAAAAGATTTTTGACTCATACACAAGACCTGGAGTGACTTGGGCCCAGAGAGGAGTCATGACTAGGCCAGCAAGACGCAGAACAAGATTGAGAAACCTTGACCTCCTGTCCACAGCACGGTGACCTTTGCACACTCACTCAGTGTGCAGACTGCCCTAGTTTTCTCTTCAGTGGAACCCGTGGAGGCTCCTGGAGGCTCCAAATACCATGTATCTCTTTGGATGACACTATGGAAATTCAACACTGGAGCAAGAGGAGGGCTGGAGCGGGGAGAGTCAAGTCTCATGGAATCAGGCTCAGATTTGCTTGCATACCCTTCAATCCCCCGAAATCCCTAGGAGTGATAGAGTTCCTTGCCAGGCAACCATCTGCTTGCCTTCCCAAGATGCCCTCCTCTGCCCAGAGGCATTGGATACTGGCCTGGGGGCAGAGCCAGTGCTGATGCCCAGTTTCAACCAACTCTGGTTCATACACTTCATTATGTGGACACACCCTACTCACCCTCCCTCTCTCCTTCCAGATCATCCTCCCTGAAGGTGATTGGTAGACTGGGGCTGTTCTGTCCTGGGAACCAGGTGGCAGCATCCCCACTAGCAGATTAGATATAACTATTTATAGAAAATCAGAGAGACTTCTTTTATTCTTGAATAATCCTCCATGCTCCTTTTGCCTACATTCTTATAGCTTGGAGCCAAGAAAAACCCTTTTCAGAAGGAACTGAAAATAAAAACAGTACTGTCTTATATTTCCATATAATTTTGAATCTATAGACTTTTGTATACATTATCTCAGATATTCAATCCTCAACTACTCTGAAAGTTTGTTATTGAAGGCTCTATGTCCCAGACCCTATACAGCCCACCTCACCAAGGTCCCCTCTTGCTTCTGCTCCCTTGTCTGCAAAGAAGACGTGAAAGAGGCACAACTGCACTCAGAGTGGGTGGGATCTAGGCTAAGAGCAGCACCAAGCCTGGAGAAGCGAGGCCAGAAATCAGTAGGACTCATGGGCTTTGATGACACTTAAAAATATGTATTACAAGAAATTTAGCATTTGGCAAAAGTAGAGAATGAATCATAGTCCTGGCCACTCAGATAAAAGAAAAATCATCAAACTCTCTGCACACTTCAATAGTACTGTATCAGTCAGGGTTTTATTAGAGGAGCAGATATAACACAAGATGTGCAGATGTATTAAAAATTACAACATTGGCTTATGACAGTCAGCCAGAGTTGGATGAGAAAGCGTACAGAGGGCGTCTGCACCCTGGAGACTGAGGATCCTGTCCAAGGTCTGGAGCTCACTGCAGTGTTCTGTTCAAGTCCATATCAGAAGGCCAACGTCTGCGACTGAAGGCCAATGAGCCTACACCTGAAGGCTGAAGGATCTGAGGCGGAAGCCAAGAGTCTGAGCTAGAAGCCAGGAGACGATGTCCAAGCTGAAGGGAAGACTGGAGCTCCTCCAAAGAAAATGGAACCTTCCATCCTCATTTCCTTTTTGTATCCTTTAAGTGATGAGCCACACTAGGATACCACCTCTACACCCTAAGGTGTAGAATTGCTAAGCCGATGTAGTTAAGCTTCTAAACTTCTCAAGTTGATCAACCACTGCAAGCATCATTGCCAACTTCACTTTCCATGGTCACAAATGAATTGTTTGAAAGCAATCTATAAAAAAGTATCAGATACTCAGCCAGTGCTCAAATTTCTCCAAGTCTATCATGTGGGTTGATAGCTTTGAAGTTTTGAATGTATACATTGCTGCTCACTTTCCTTGTTCCTGTATACGTGTTTGTTGAAGAAACCACATCATTTCTCGTGTTCTGAATTAGGCTGATTGTGTTTTTAAAACACGTTCGCTATCCCAAGTATTTCTTATAAAAGGATAGTGTGTGATTATGAACAAGAATATGTCACAGGCTGGGTACCATTAGGAGGAACGTAAAGGCTACTGGTCTCTGTGTAACGCTAATAGACATTGGTGAGCATTGCCTAAGTCCATTCGCTCACTCATAAGGGGTTTGCGGAGTATTGATCCTAGTGTTACATCTTTATTCATCAGCTGGAATTCTTCCAGAGAGGTTTTTCTCTTCAGTCCTATTAACTGAATTTTTAATTTCCTTCCTTCTTTCACAGTTTTTAAAATAAGTTGGTTCCCTCCTGTATCATCCAAAGATGAACTATGAGCTAAGTTTTATTGGTTTTTTGGTTTGGTTTGGGAGTGGAAATGGAAATTGAACTCTGAGCCAAGTGGCTGCCAGGCAGGTGCCGCCCCACTGGGCTACATCCCTGGTCCCTGCTCACAGGTATTATCAGTTTTGATGCACTTACTGTTCTAATGACTTAGTATTTTTGTGTCAAATAGTCCTTTGTTTGGCTTCCTCCAGATTCTGCTTTCTTCTAAAGCAACTTCAGTTGCCTTTGACAATTCCGTTGTTTTTAGGACCAATAAAAAGTTCTTGGATTATCTTACATAATTTCTTGCCTTGATCCTGGAATCTGACCGGTTTTTATTCTGTCACTTTTTTTTTTTTTTCCACAACCGGGGATTGAACTCAGGCCCTTGCACTTGCCAGCCAAGCACTTATTCTACTGAGCCATCTCTCCGGCCCCTCTGACAGTTTTTTAAAGAACATTGATTCCTTTTGGTGTTTAGGAACTAAGATCAGGACACTTAACTAGCTGTGTTTATTACTTACAAAGTATATGTTCTTGGGAGCCCAGGAGATGGCTCAGTGGAATAAGTGCTTCCCTGGCAAGCGCAAGGGCCTGAGTTCAATCCCCAGTTCTGCCAAAAAAAAAAAAAAAAAAAAAGTGTATGTTCTCTAGCTCTCTCAGTGGACACAATAAGAGATATAAACACATACACACTTACGTTTATTTTTACTGCAATATTATATGGTTTACAGGATTAGAGGCAGGGGAGCCCACAACAGCTGCCAGCATCCTAGAAATCTGGTGCACCTCGTAACTGCTCAGTCCGAGGCTGAAGAAACTGGAGTCTGAGGTCCACAGGCGGCAGCAGCAAAAAGACTCACCCACTCAAGCAGAATGGCGCTTCCAACCGCCAAGCAGACTTCCTCTTTCCTCCCCGTTCAGGTCCCCAGGCTGCTGTCTACCCTACGGTACTACTCAGTCATCGTGGGCCCTCCTCCCCCCGTCAGCTGGCTCGCATGCCAGCCACCTCTGGAAACAGCCCACGGACACGTCCAGAAGTGTTTCTATTAATTCGCTAGGCAAGTTTATGTATCACAGTGAACAGTCATAATATCTCTATCTGTTTATGGGAAACCATGAGTTTATTTCCAGTGCCACACCTGAAGCCCCATTCTGTTTCCTCCTTTTCCACATAGGCAGGATGCTTCCCCAGTGGCTCCTCCCGCTGTCCTGAATACACCCACCATCTGGCCCACTCTCCCAGTCTCCCATGGCTGCTACCCACCCCACTGGCTCCAACCTTCTGTCCTGGGCTACCATCACTGATACCCCTGGGGACACCTTCCTAATCCCATGCACACCCTGAATCCGGGGCCAGCTGATCCTCCGCATAGGCATCCCTTCAGCCTCTAACCCTGTGCTGGGGACATGCACATCCAAAAAGACACCCTCTGACCCTCAGGCTGCCTGTCCTCATTCCCCCAGACATGGGTAGCTGCTTTACAAGTTTCACCCACTGGCTTCAGGACTGAATTGCTCTACAAGAGAAAAAGAACGAAGAAAAGGAAGAATACCTACATTTTCTTTTCAACAAAATATTTCAAGTATGATTGAAATATAGTATTTCCGGGATTACACAATTTTCCTTAGATTCTTTGACTGTATTATATTGTCTTTTTTCTTAAACTATAAAACTAGTATTCTTATAAGTGTATAACTGATAAAATCAGCGTAAGATATTTTGGAGTTCTTTCTGTCTTTGAATTACATCTCACTAAGGATGTTCGGACAAATTGTTGTGTTTTAGAGTTATTTAAAATAATCACTCTCACTGTGGTTAAGCCAACAATTTAAAGTGCAATTATGTTTGTTTGCTTCACTTTGTTTTTGAAAGTTAGAGATGGCTGGAGGAAGAAAGGGAAAATTAATATGGTGAAACAAACAAAACAAAAACAACCTCAAGCAGAAAGAGAATTCTACAGAGGGTGAGTTCAGTAGGAGTGGGATGAAAATTGCTGAAGGAAAACAAGGGAGGAGTCCAAGAAATTAGGAGAGGGTACAGAATAAAAAGAATTAGGATGTGTTATACAGATGTATCAACTCCCCAGGAAGACCAATTATTAGGACTACAAAATGTACTAATAAAAAATAAAAGCTGAAAAAAGAAGAGGACTGATGAGCTATAAAGCCCACACAGGCCCTTTGAGAAGAACTTGGCAACATTCCCCACCACACACGCAGACTGAGCCTTTGGCCCAGCAGACCCACTCGAGAATCTACCTGCCCCCTCCCCCAGCAGTGCAAATAGCATAGGCGTTCACGTCCATTCCGTGCAGCATGATTTGTAATGGTAAAAGATGAGGGAAAATGCAAGTGCCCACCAAGATGCAGAGAGAATCATGACACAGCCCTAGTGATAGCCACAGCCACAGATGCAGACATAGACACAGGGTCATGAGGGCCAGGGTGAAGCAAAGCCTGAGGAAGCGGAAATTAAGGAGAAACAATTTATAAGGGAGAAGTCTAGAGAGTGAGAAGAGAGACAATCGAGTCACTCCCAGAGCTTGTGTAACGTGGATGCTCGGTGAATATTTGCTCATAAATAAATTAGCTGGATCAGGAAGAAAGAATGACACTGATAGAGAAAGACACAGGAGAAAAACAAAACCATGCAGGCCACCAAAAGGAACAAAGAAGAGGACTGGGCCTTCCTTTTTCTGTGCACCACTTTCCTAAGATGCTTGAAGACTTGCCAGTTTCTTGAGGTCCAGAAGATTTAACTAAAGAGGAAACAAAAATTTATGTTTCTGTGAACTCTACCCCCAGCCCTCCTGCCTCCAGGAAAGATCAGGGCCATAGGACACATGTCTCCCAACCACTAGACTTTCTCTAATAGGTGAGATATAATCACTGTATAAGTGGGGCAAGGGAGACAGCTTGGTGGTCTAAGCGCCTGCCTGGCAAGTGCAAGGACCTGGGTTCACATGCTATGCTGGCCCCAGAACCCCAGGTGTGCCATGCCAGCCACCAAAACTGGGTATGGTGGTGCATGCCTGTAATCCCAACGTTGGGGACGCTGGAATCACTAGGAGTCCAAGCTCTGTAGAGAGACCCTGTACCAAATAAATAAGCAAACAAATAAACAAAAAGATTAAGAAACAAATAACTGTATAAGTTAATTTTGCATTTTCTTATGAGAGTAAGGTTGATGCCCTTTTTAAAACTCTACCACGCAAACTTTTGATCATATTTTACACATGTAATGTTCAGAAGCTCATAGTCGGCAGGTATGGTAAGGTAACTAGTAGGACCTCTACCCAGAAAATTCTATTTAGGCTTCTGCCAGGTCTCAGGAAACAATGGGGAGTATTGCTACAGGCTGAGCAGTACCTCCTCACGAGAAGCCTAAATTATTCTCAATTCCCCCCTTAACTCACCCTCATACAGACTTGTCACCAAGAAGGTGACAAATGTACCCTTCTCTCCATTCTCTCATAAGCAATCTCAGTACCCTACCCAGTGTGCATTGGAGCAGGTGGCAGAGGAAGCCTAGAGTGGGTTATGTGCCAAGGACCAGGTAAGTAAATACAATGTGACCAGACTATGAGGTCAATGTTCAAATTTTTAACAACATTACAGTAGAAGATACATTGCCAATAGTCCCCTTCCAAATAATCTCTCTCACCTAGCACACACTTATTTCACTGTTTTCGCCACTTTCTGAAGCAGTTCTGGAAGAGTTGTCTGTGTATCTTTATGTCATCAAAAATAGGATGACCAAGTGTCACCCAATGAACAGGCAGGTTCATAAAAACATTACAGACTGTCCTTACCCACCTTATTTGCTGGATCTGGCATCAGGGGATTTGGGGCTCTTCCCCAAAGTCAAAATGACCACGAAAGATAAACATTTTAAATCCACTCAGGGTATCAAGGCAGCCACAATCCCCCCAAAGATAGTCGCAAAAGAAGCCTTCCAGAGCTGCTTCAGAAAGTGGTAGGAATGATGGGGTAAGTGTGTACAAAGCAGGAAGGAGTGTGTTGAGGGGGATTAATAACAATTTTGTTTCTTTTACTGAAATATATTTTTTAAAAATTTAAACATTATATTTTGCAATCATACCTGATACATTGGAGAAGTGGGGACAACTTTGCTGCCGACAGAGAGAATAGATGAAAAAAGAAAGAATCCTGTAGTGAGGATTGGAGTTGGAAGTAGTAATGGGACTTTGTTGTTTAAGACAGGCAGACAACTAGGACAGTAAACAGAGCTACAAAGGGATCTCCTCTGAGAGGCCCTGGGGACACACAGTGGGCATGGCAGCAGGGATGGTGGTGACTAAATACCACTTCCTACTAAAAGGAACCAGTAGTCCATGAAGCAGGGACTGAGCCCAGGCTGAGCAGAGAAAGTACAAGATGACCCTGGAACATTTTCTTTTTTGTACCAGAAAATAAAGAAATGCTCAAAGAATAATGCGGATGCATCAGAAGGACATAACGACTAGCTTTAAAGGGTTCCTACTACTCAGATATGGAACATTGGGAACATCAAAAAATGATATTAATAGATTCTGATCCTTTGAATAAAATAAGAAACCTGTACTAGTACAAGGTATCTTACAAATAAATCCATGTGAAGAAGAAAAAGCTTTTGCTTAGCCCAAAATGTCAAACTAATAAATGTAGAATGATAAAATTAAAAAAACACCACTTTAGAGCCATCATAATAATTACTTCAAGGTAAAGTATCACTAGATGCTAGTACTACCAGGTAAAAGATGAGAAATAAAATAATTACACAGTGTCAAAGTTATCACTGTGCCAAATACCTTCTCAAAAAAACTTGAGGAAGCCCTGCTGAGAGTCCCAGATTGAAGGAGACTGGGTGTGACAGGGAACTCTGAATGGCATTGGGTCCTTCAGTAGAATCTCAGCAGGCCATCAGTAAAATGACAAAGGGATCTCCAAGGGTCTCTGGAGAAGCTTCTTGTACAGCTGAAATTCCTCCAAAACAAAATTACATAGGTAGAGATGCATGTGTAGCCATAGGTCTAGATGAAGACAGACATTTAGATATGGATAAATGCTAGAATGACTCCGAAAGAGTCACCCCAAGGAACAAGTACCCTGGGAGAGTAAGTGAGGAGAGGCAGGGCCAGGGAGTAGGCTTCTGGCTGGACATCCTTAAACGTAATTTTTATTTTGAATTATATGATTGTATTAACTCCTCAGATAATAAGCCAGTTCTGACATATAAAGCACAGCTCTGCCCCTGTCCTTCCTCTACCTTATCATGGCATTTAGCCCTTCTGCTTCAAACCTTCCTAGTTGGGGGACCACCCACTCGGGACCCCCCTCCTGTCCTCTCAGACAGGGGCTTTCTTTCCCTCAATAAATATATTCTTCTCATTAAAAAAAACCCTTCCTTGCCCCTTTCACTGTGAGGCTGGAGGGGGCGATACTTAGAAGGCCCTGTAGTTCCCTATCACACACACCCGTCCTCTCCAGTGGCAAACAAAGCTCACATGTTCCCAACGGCCATCACCTCAGGAGGTCCCTCCTGGGTCCCCTTGCTCCCTCCTGCTCTCTCTGCCTCCTCGTGGGCAGGTACACTGAGTCCCTAAGCCATATCAGCAGCCTGTGCCGAGCGCTATCTGCTTGGCCCGCATTTGGTGCCTTCTTTCCTACCATGACTCTCTTAACTTTCTTCACATAGGTCCCACCACTGGCCTAAGCCCTCCGCATCTGCAGCCCCAGACTCTCCTGTCTTCCTTCTTCTTCCTGTTCCAGGTGGAGGTCATGCTTTGTGGACTGATGACACAACTGCTCCAACTCCAGCGTACCACTTCCTTCTGGCAAGCTCTGGAGAGCATGCTTTTGTCCTCACCTCATGACTATCTCACCCTTCCCCTTCACACTCAGATTTTTAACCTGACTCCTGCTGCTGACTTCTTACAAATAATTTTGTCATAACAGCTCTGTCTAATCCCCTTTTCTGCACTAAAAACGGTCTCAGTCCTCTCTAAGTCAGCTTCCTGGTCCACAAAAGATCTCCCTGGTACTGAAAACCTGTGAATGGAAATCTTTCAATTTGTAAACTTTGAGAAATTGTGGACAGCAAGGTCAGAGATCCAAAAGTGTAGCTCTGGCTTTCCAAAGGTCAACAGTGAATTCCTATAATTCTAGTCTTGGCAAATTTGCCATTGAGCTTAGATAAAACCATGGAAATCAAAGGGCTGCTTTCTGTACACATTCACCAAGCCTCACTTCCTTTCATTGACAAAATGGGTTCTGGTAAATAAGACGATGCCATAAATACATTTTATCTGGATTTCAAACAAGGAGTGTTTTGATAACGATATGAGCAAAAAGAAAAATATTGTCCAGATTAAGATAAAATCAGGAAGCTCTGTAACTGATTGTGTGTGTCCAAAAATGCTGACTAGTGGGTTGGTCTCGGTCACAAGGGATGTGTACTAAAGGCTCTACTCAAAGGGAAGAACAAGGGAATGACTGATTATCACAAAGGTCAGGAGAGTTGGGGGGAAGACGCCATATGACTGCAGAGGGCACAAAGAGGGCTCTGAAGGGTCGAGTACTGTCCTGTTTCTTGGCCAGGACAGTATTTACAGGAATTTATATGTTATCCTTGAAAATAAACATATTTTTATGTATGTTTTCACACTTTTCAACACCTTTTTGTGTGCTTATTACAAGAAAAAAAAATTTAAGGAATAAATTTCAAGTTTTTACTGTACTCCAAAGGGGAGGAAAATATCCAAACCCCAGAACAATCTGATCAGAATGATATGTGGAAAAGACGGGGACTTAATCATCAGTGTAAACCAAAGGGTGAGGTGATGCAGGCTGCATTAGGTGAAGAACCAGCTCTGCCTTGATCTTGTGCCACGGGCTGGGGCCCTGGCTGGAGACCCTGGACAGCTTGGCTGTCTTTCCTGGGAATGAGGCACAGGGGGAAACATGGCGGGCCTCGCCCCATGTGGTGTGAGCAGCCTGCTTTGCCTGCTGCGTCACGTTGGATGTCGGGAATGGGGTGCTGGGGAGCAGGTGCAGATAGCGGCTAACACCCAATTCAAACCTCAAAAGCTATTTCATGGGGGAGGAATCCAACCACTCGGTAAGAGAGAATGACAGCCAGAACCACTGTGAGGCTTCTGTCAGGTCACTTTCTAACAAACAAGCGGCTTCAGAAAGTCATAAGCATCCACACACTGTCCCATGTGTTCATGCTGAGGCTGAGACCTCCTGCTTTGGGTGTCCTGCGGGTTATAGGAGGGTAAAGGAGCTTCCGTGACCTCTATGGTCACTTCCAGCTTCCGCGGGCTTGCTCTCTCCTGCCACCTGCTGGTCCAACCCTCCATCTCTTGTTTTTCCAGAACCCTGGTGGCATGCATTCAGGATAATATGATTCCGAGCAGCTCTGCCACCCACAGTTCCACCCAGGAGCTTCCAGAGCCATAAGTTCCTAGATGGCCTGGCTGGAAGAGACCTCAGAGCTCATCCCAAGCAGAGCTGTCACACAGGAAAACTTGAAAATGTAACCTTCAAATCTGTGTTACGTAATGTATCATTTGCTAGATGCAAAAGTCTCAAAGCAGAAAGCAAGAAGTGGTGAGCACATCGATATTTCATGTGCGGAATTTCAAGGCACATCTTGCAAAGGATAGCAAAGCCAGTAGCGCAGCAGCTACAAATGGAAGGATAACTCCACGGACCACACTGAATCGAATCTACTCTCCATTCCCACCATTCCAAGCCACGAGGGGCCTTCAAGAACTTCAGGGTGGACCCAGTCATGGTGATGCCCACAGACAACCACAGCACTTGGGAGGCTAAGGCAAGAAGATGGATGTGAGGTGGAGGCCAGTCTAGACGAGTCTAGACAGTGAGTTTGAGACCTATAGGCCAGCCTTTGGCATGTCTTCCCATTAAGACTGATCTTATTTCTCACCTGGAGCATTTGAAAAGCAAGAAGCTGGCTGAAGAGGTCCACAGTGCTAGATGAGGGGTCAACAGTGGCAGTTGGCCAAGTTGGAGTGGCTTCATTTGGAAGTGGAGTGTTCATCCAGGAAAATGGAGGCAGAGGAAGGAGGCTGGGCTCCAGTGAAGCCTACTGTTGTGATGCACTGAAGAGGGCAGCCTGCCATGGCAGAGGACTGGAGCCTTAGAGGGGCTGTGGTGGGGAAGGGTTAAAAGGACCCAGCTTGGAAGCGCATTCCAAGAAGCAGAACTGTGGCCCTCGAGATGCCAGCAGTCAGCCAGAAGAATCCATAGAAGGGCCCCAGGAAGAATTTGTGTTGAGGCTATAGCTGCTTTGGGGTCACTGTTGTGGTTTATATCTAGATGTTCCTCCAAAGTCTCATACACTCATAGGGGAGCTTGGGGAGCTGAATGGCCCATGGGGACATGACACCCACCTGTGGATTAACACACTGAGTTTTCAGGGAAATGTAGTGTTGGGAGGTGGAGACTTTGAAGAGGAGGTACCTTCCCCAGAGGTGTGGTCTAGAGGTGTCTCTCTCCTTCTGCTTCCTGACCATCATGCTGTGAGCAGCTCTCCTCGGCCATGTGCCCCTACCGCACTGGTCTGCCTTAGAGCCAAGCAGCTGTGGACCAAACCATGACCCAAAATGAACCTCTCCTCCTTCGCACTGTGGGTGTCAGGCGTTGTGTCTTAGTGAGGAGAAAGTGACTGAGAGAGCCACCAATAGCCCGACTATAGCAATGCTTATTATGAAAGACCTCTTTCTCTAGCCCTTGCCCACCGCCCTGGCCTAGCACACACAGGGGCTAGTCCTCCTTGTACCTACCTTCTCTAGCCCTTTTCCCAATTCTGATGGAGCTGAAGAAGAGGCAGGGTGAAGACTCTTCTTGAACCAAGAAGAGGGCTGAAGTTTAGAATTACATGAGACACTGAAAGTTGGATTTGAACAAAATGAGACTGGTCATACCTACAGGGCAGCTACTATTTTTAAATGGAACTGTTTTTGGATCTGAAAGTCATAGAATCTGATCTGTTCCTCCATAATGCCATCAAAGTGACAAAGAGAAATCAGAGCATTGTTGAAGAAAGTGATAGGAGGAAAAAGTCTCTTCATTTTTCCTATTGTACAACTCCTTCAATGTATCACTTATTTATTGGCTTTTCTTGTAAGACTTAAGTTCCATGTGGCACTACATGGCCACACAGAGGCAGTTACCTCTTCAGGAAAGTGATACCCTCCCTCATTCACACAGTGTGAACTGTCTTGTCTTACCTTTCTCTCTTGAATCAAGTGCCTGGTCTTGCAGCACTAGAATTCAGGGTTTCTGTTCCACTGTGTCTTCATTTTCAAGTTGGTAAAGAGAAGCTGACAGGGGAGAAATGGTTCATCATGGGTCATAGGTGTAAAAAGAGTAGAAGAGCTGTATGTTAAAGTGCACCCCACCTCACCTGGGATAGAAAGTTGCCTCAGGTCTCGGTCTGGGGTTCTCTCTTTCTCTCTCTCTCTCTCTCTCTCTCTCTCTCTCTCTCTCTCTCTATCTCTCTCTCTTCCCCCTTCCTTCCGCCTCTCTCCTGCTCTCCCTCTCTCTCTCTCCTCCTTCCTCCTTCCCTCCCTCCCTCTCTCCCTCCCCACCTCTCTGATTTTAACAGTCAAAGGAGTCTATGAAGAGACAATTTGCCCCACCTTTTGATGTCCAGGCAGAGGGTGGTTGTGACACAACAGATGAACACCTAATCCTCTTGCTCCTGTCCATGTCTGGACTAATCATCTGCTCCCAGTCCCAGCTGCCAGCTGTGAACCCCAGGAAGCTGCACCTCTGAGTTTAGATGTTCTAGGAGGCAAAAACAGAGAGAAGCTGCTGTCTCCTCTCTCTGGCTGAGCCACTGATTTCTCCAGGACAAGGGGCCGGCAGAATCCCTGGGCTCAGCTGATCCTGATCAAAAGCTTCTGTCTTTAAATGAAAAACAAACAAAAACCCCAGTGGTAATCCCACCAGCTGCACTAAGGGGAACTGGGAACAGTTTTCACCATTTACCCTTTTTGACCTTTTGAGTTTTGAACCCTGTATACCTACTGATGTAAACAGGAAAAATGCTTACAAGTCTCCCAGACCCTAAGGCCCAAAAGAGTCTCCAGGAGAGTTACAAGGGCCTGAAGGAGAGGGCAGCTGCTGAGAGGGGAGGCTGTGTTTCTTTCACCCTTTGGTCTTGATGATGCAGCACCAGCCTCAGGGCCTAGCTTGTCTTAATAGAAGTGAAGAAAAAAGAAGTCAAAGTAGTTGGGGTGTTTTATTGAATGAAGTTTTGCTCTAAGCACCAACCAATCATTGGTTTTAAACATGGCACCATAATACCCTCTTCCAAGGTTAAGAAAAGAGGAAGGGAGAACAAGGCAGGGAGCAGCTTCCCTTGGGCTGGGGATGGGAACATGAGCCACTTTGCTTCTTACTGAAAACAGAAAACACTTTCTACTTGTAGGCACCAGGAAAGCCTTTGAGAGACCAAATGTAAGTTTTATCTGTTTCAGATTGTCTTGAGTCTATCTTGCGTTGTGATAACAAAATACCTGAGGCTGGGTACTGTATAAGAAGAGGTTTCCCTCACTCACAGTTCAAGAGGAACTTGGGGGTTCAAGAACATAGTACCAGCTTCTGCTTGGCTACAGGAACCCTAAAATGTTCAGAGTTTCAAAGGGATGCCATCACATGAAGCCAAGGGCTTCACATCAAAGACAGCTCTGGCAAGGCTGGGCTGCCTAAAAGACACTGCACAGTGCCTTCAGTGATTTTGTCTTTTTCCACCTGTGGCTCGAACTCGTTGACCCTGGATTGAGTCTTCACAGTGGGGGTCAAAATGGTTTAAGACCAATAGACCCGCCTTTACCACCTGAAAAATCCCAATTCTCTCCTGAAACCACAAGCAAATGTCAGCCTTCTGTATGTGAAGCAAACTGCTGAGGCAGAAAGCAAAACAACAGCAGGAGCCTGGGCTGCACAGGCCTCTGCTAGGCAGGATGTGAAATGTCAGGCCACTGGTCTATTTTTACTGCAGTGGTTACAAGATGATGGTTGATGTGGAAAGGAAACACAATACTGACTTTGGAGAATTCCTTCTTTTTTCCAGTCTTAAATATTGACACCTACTCACTGAGAACCCAGAAATCTGCATGGATTTCTAAAGCGAGCGATTATTTCCCCTGGCCACCAATCCTTGACTCGTCACAGATGCAGAAAGTACAGAGTCAGCAGTGCCCAACAACACATGCCAGGGGCAGAGAACATGTTTTTTATTTCATCCGGCCACATTGTGGATGCACAGGCACCACCACTAAGGTGGAAAGCTTGGAGTTTCACCAACAACCGAGAGTTATGAAGTCAGACAAAATAAGCCATTTTCTTTTCTTTTTCTTCTTTTTTTTTTTTTTTTAATGTATTTGATTGTTGCAGGATCTCACTATGCAGCTCAGACTCATGATCTTCCTGCTTTCAACCTCCCCAGTGCTATGATTATAGGCATGCGCCACCATGCCCAGACTCTGGCCGCCTCAGCCCGCCCTGGGGGCGGGTCTGGCGCAGCATGTGGTGCCAGGGAGGGAACTGAAGTCCCTGAGCTTGCCTAAGCTGGTGCTGTAGTCCACTGAGCTATCTCACCGCCCTCACCAGTTGGTTTTTGACAGAGGGTTCTATTAAGTAATGATAAATCATGGGTAGATGGCTTTAGATGTCTGTATTTTGAGTGTACTGGTAAGTCCACCTAGTATATACATGCATCTTTACCTTTTCCCGTATGAAGTCTCTGATTTTAAACTACTTTCTCCTCATAATTTACTCAAACATTCAAACTCCAGAATTCTAGTAAGACAGCTAAGTGGCAAGGGGCACAGGTGCCCTTGTTAGAGAAAAATAACTCTAATGTCCTCTGATAAACATTTAAGAATCCATATATGCTTTTGCAGCTGGGAGAAAAAACCTATTACTGTAACTCTCCACAAACACTAAGTAAACATTACAGTAAGCTCTATAACCAGAGGATAAAATCTGTAGAAGATACTAATTCAGGACCCTACCTTCATCACGGAAGCCACTCCAGAAGTCTTCACATTTGCACAATCAGCCTTGCTGTTGTAGATATGGCTCTTGAGCTAATGGTTCCAGTGCTGAAGTTTGGCCCACACGGCACAGGTGAAACCCTAAGGAGATGGGGCCTAGCAGGAGGTGACTGGGCAATGGCAGCTCTCCACCCTCATCAATGTATTAATACAACCTCAGTTTTTATTTCTTTATTCATTTATTTTGTGGAACCGGAGATTGAACTCAGGCCCTTGTGCTTGCCAGCCAAGCACTTATTCTATTGAGCTATCTCCCCGGCCCCATCACTGTATTAATGGGTTTGTTTTCATGATGGGTTGTTAGGAAGCAAGGCCACCCTGCACACTTACCTTGTCCTGCATGGAACTGCTTCCCTTTCCACTTCTCCATACTGTGATGCTGCCACTGGGGGCCTTGCCAGGATGCCAGCACTACGCTCTCTAGCCCATCTTAGCACCAGAAGCACAGGCCAATAAAACTTCTTATAAAGCCCCTAGCCTCAAGTATTTTGCTATAGCTGCACTAAATAGACTAAAGCATCAGTCTCAATTTCAAGCAGATCCCTGGGAACTTGGGAGAGGAGAGGACAGGGGATCAGCTTACAAACTCCAAGCACTAGCACTCGGATGCAGGCTTTGAGCCTCAGGTTCTTCAATCTTCCTCCTGGAAACCTTAGGAGATCTTTTCACTGGTTAGCTCCTTCTTCTGCAAAAGCAACTGAAAAGTTTCATTCATGACATGGAGCACAAGAAGCTCCTTCTCCCTAGTCACCTAAACCCAGGAACCAATTCCCATCATGAGACTAAGCTCTGGAAGACAGATGTTGGGTGAAACTGCACAAACTTTGAGACCTACTCAAACTATAGACTGTATTTTTACACATCACCCAGGACACACTGTATCTGTGGCTGGCATCATTTTTATTTTTATTTTTTTGCAATGAAGAGGCAATAAACGTCTCGCTGGACTCAGGTGTGCCTGGCAGAGCAGCTCTTGTGCTGTGTGGCATGAGCGTGAACATATCTGGGCCACAGCTGTGCTAGTCTCCTGAGCGGCCACACCCTGGACGAGGGTCAAGACTGACATTCAGCATGGTATTTGTTTCTAATTTTGGATCTTGATCATAGCTTGATTTTTTTAATAGTCTATTTTGAAACCAAAAGCTGCCCTGCACACTCTTAAATGGCCCTTTGAATATGGGGAATTTGTCATGCACATGCAGCATGTCACATTGAACCAAAAAAAGCAGGCTTCAATACTATGACTCAGGAAAAACTGGAAAATTTCCTTTACCGCCCTACTCAATTTTCCTTATAAACTGTTCCAGCTCAGAAAAGAGAACTTCCTCTTCTTAGACAGATGCAGGTGTGGGTGGTAGAGCTTCAGTCTCCAACTGGGCGCTGGAGCTGTGTCCTCCCCGACCCCCCATCTTGGGGTTATGCATAGCTCACACCATCTTTCCCAAGTGGGGGACAATTGGCACCAAGTAGTTAAAAGGCTCACTACAGATCCATGCTTCCAGCTAAAAGCAACACAAGACACAAAAGGATGCTGACAGGGTTCAACAGAAGAGTGGCAGTCTGTCAAAATCCTTGATATTCTGGCAAACTTTCCAGTACCTGTCCCAACACAAGCGCTGGCAAACCTTCCTTGCCCAAGGATTGTGGCCCCAGACAAAAGCAGGAAATAAATGGGAAGTCTAAAGCTGTCCAAACAGAACAGGAGCAGTTTGTAAAGTTAAAGGGCTAACAATGCAACCCTCACCTGAAATTAAGAGACAGAGCTGGTGAGGGGCCTCACTTCCACAGCTCAGGTTGCACAGATGTGATCAGAGACATGGTCCGTATACGGTACAAAATGCATTTTCTCATCAAAACTTTGGGAAATATGCCAATGGCAAGAAATAAGAGGACTTCAATGCCAAGAGTCCGACCTGTCATCCAGGAACCTGCATGTCAAGAGGTTCCTGATTTCTCCTAGAACCAAGGGAGCCATACAAAATAAAACACAAGTAGAAGGAAATCAGCCTAGAACTGGAGGTGAGGCCCTAAGTTCAACTCAGAATTCAGAAGAGGCCTAGACATGTTGAAGCAGTAGAGAGAAGAACTATTTATGCTTGAAGCTCTAGCCATATGGTGCCCTGTGGCGCACAAAGGAACCTGTGGTGTTACTACCCAGTGCTTCAGCAGTGCCAGCAATGACCACCAGGCACAGGGCTGAGGGACAGGGACGGCACAGCTGCTGGTGCACAGGCAACCTAGAATGTCTGCGGAAGGCCAGCCCCCAGGGCACAGTGGGCGTCTGGGGAGGCAGGCAGTTCCCAGCAAGGACACTCCTCTCGAACATGGCAGAATGGGTTAGCCTGGCAGGGTTTGGCACTCCCCTGGCAGGCGTGATGCTCAGGGCTTGCAGAACAAGCCTGTGATAAATGTACTTTCACAGCAAGATCACTCTCCACCCTGGGTTAGGGATTTTCTACAAAGTAAATTCTAAGAATTTATATATCAGTGTCCATCCAGATTTTAAAAAAGATACTTTATTATATTTTTTAATTGTGTAACTCAAGTCTAAGTACCATTCACACACACACATTCTCTGTGGTCTCTGGTGCTGTCTTCCATACTCCCTCAAAATTGGGCTAATGACTAATGCCTCAGGGAATTTTCCAGTTCAACCCCATACGCCAACTTGGCATAAATGGAACCACTGGTCTTTTAGGTTTCACCCACAGAGCCAAAGTGCTCCAACAGCTAGAAGGTTTAGTGTAGACCCTTTTTGCCGTGTTAGCTAACAGTGCTGTGGGCAGCGTCCTGACAGTGTTACAATGTAAATGTGCATGCTTATTATCCAGCCACCTGTGTTCGGTCGCCTCACACAGTGAAATAAGAATTTATCTACTGGCCAGAATCACACTGGGCAGCAGGTGTTTCTGACAAGCAGTAATTATATATTCAGTTACTGAGTCTACAACTGAGAAATTAGAACTCTGGGGTTACAAAACTTCAATCTATTCCAAGGTAAGGAAAGGAACAACTTGGCTGACTACAGAAATGCTTGATTTTCTTCTAAAATTGTAATCCAATATGGGCTTTTGATTCATGCTATATCCAAAGACAAAGTCAGGTCACCTGTGTCTCCCAAACAATTCACAGAGCATCCCTTCCTGTCTCCCTCTGTGCTGAGGCTGGACTCCAGATACTGGAAGCTGTTCCATCTGTGGCCCTGGTCACTTGGCGCTCAGGGAACAACTGCCACAAGGCCACGTTAATAGACCAACTATTTCTTTAAATATGATACTACCAAACCTGAGGCCCCAACTCTGAGTGGGGACAAGCCAAGAGCTGAGGGGCACGACACCACCACAATCAGACGACACGAGGGAATGTGGCTGTTGAAGCCAGCAGTCTTCTGAAATATCACTATCATCTTCCAAACCTATATCCCTCTTTTCTTTTTTTTTTTAATCAGGAAATCAGAAACAGGAACATAGGCCTGAACTGCCCACAAACACATTCTTCTTAGCAAAAGTGAAGATATTTTAGGACATGGAAAGCATTTCAAGACATCTGTTTTCAGGGATGGACCACAGCCACACAGATACTTTTCAGAGTTGGTCTGTTCCAATGTCTATCTCAAGAGCAAGGGCAGTCGGCTTCCATGAGGCACTGAGACATGATCTGGCAAAAATATTTTCACTTTCCTAAAGTTATATGTCATCTTCAAGTTCATCAGTATACACACAGACACACACAGACACAGACACACACACACACACACACACACACACACACATAATCTGTCCCTTTCTCTCAGCAAAAACAGAGAACCTTTTTTAAAACTCAAAACAAAGAATCTCCGTGTAGAATGAAGGCAGAATTTTGGTTGTTTTTTAAATTCAGAATGAAGACAAAATCAAAAAGTCTGCAATGGTCTCTACATTCACATCTTTCAAGTCCTTTTCTCCTTTCACATGAATTCATCTGAATCATTGCCGTCCTGTAGGAAACAAAATAGAGAAACTATAAAAGCCTTGCAAATAAATAACTTAATACTTTAAATTTACAATTAGAATCTTAACTGACAAGCCTATGTCCCATCCCTCATTCTCAGAGTGCAGAAAGTAAAAAGGACTAAACTCGCTCATTTCCTGTCCATCTTTATTAGTCCTCTGGGCTAGCAGGTGCCACTGAGTCATACCACTGAGTCACACCACTGAGTTAACATGGTTCCCAAATGATGACACCAGCCCTCATGTCATAAATGGGACTGTAGGAAAACGTGATTTTGTACAATAGTGGCTAAACCTAGCATGAAACTCATGTTTTGTTTTTAAATGAGTAACTATGAGATGGTGGATGTTAATCTGTTTCGCTACAATAACTTTTACCATGCACATGTACCCTATATTACCATGGTATGTACCTTAAATGGACATTAACTTTTTTTTTTGAAAAACGAATGATTAATCCTTTAACAACTATACTGAACACACACTGTCTCAATAGTTTTATGCCAACAGCTAACCTAAACTCCAGTCTGCTGAACCCCAAGACTGCTGAATTGTTTTTTGTTTGTTTTTGCAGTACTGGGGATTGAACCCAGGGCTTCCTGCACAGCAGGCAAGTGCTCTACCACTGAGTCACCCCAGCCTTCAAACAATGGCCTTATTATGGCCCTTCCTCCCTCATTTCTCCTTCGTTTTCCTCTGTCCCTCCCTTTTTCTTTCCTTTTCTTTTCCCTTTTTTTCCCTTTTCTTTTTTGAAAAGTCCTTAGAAAGCCAAGTATAATGTAGCTACCAAATTGGCCAGCTTGCCAATTTTGATTAAAC
The DNA here is from genome assembly GCF_000260255.1 of Octodon degus. Lineage (NCBI taxonomy): Eukaryota > Metazoa > Chordata > Mammalia > Rodentia > Octodontidae > Octodon > Octodon degus. Next base: position 13,724,817 of record NW_004524612.1, read on the forward strand.
AAAAACCTTCTGTAATGGCATTCAGAGTAAAGGGACCGATTTTTGTTCTGTGGTTTATGATAGTCCCGAAGAACAGGCACCCATGTGGATGCCAGGCTCCTCTGCCACATTCACCAGCAGAGGCCTGGTACACTGGCCTAACAATGTCACCTGAGCAGTACACTAGTTTTATCTTGACACCAGTGCTGTTAGTGATGGTGAGAGGTTAGGCTCACACATGCTCCTCTCGTGACAACCTCTGTTAGAGATGGCAGGGAAAGGCCAGGAGTAGGTACAACACAGTGGCAAGCCAGGAAGTCTGGGTTCATCTCCAGCTTTCCTCAGTGGCTCTCTCTCTGCCTCTCTTCCATTAGCACAAGGCACAGAGGCCATGATGCAGGTGCCTCAGGTAATGGCAGGGAGCAGACAGTTTGGAGTCGGTCCAGGCACAAGGCTGACTGTCCCAGAGTGCCCAACTCAAGTAATAGCATCTACATTGTCTGAAAGGGTCGCCATATATTTCCAAGCATCAGCTTTCTGACCTACTTACTTGGGGGGAACAACTTCTGGGCTGGTGACAGCCACATTGTGTTACTCCCTACAGAGGTTCTCAGTGAGATCCACAGAGGTCCTGCTTGTCTGAGGGTCTATGTTCTGGGATCAAAGAAAATTTTAACTACTTATCTGAGATCTGAGACTATTTGGACAACTTTCCTATTTTAGATTCCTTCTACTTTGAGTCAATATGCTTTTCAATTTAACAACTAGGTTTCTCGTTACCCAGTATAAGCTGATAAACCAAAGGAATGTTATAAAGTAGTTGTTTATGATTCATAATAACAAATTTAAAAAGATTAAAAAGAAATGATGGATTGAAGAGATTATCCTAAATAGAAGCCTGATAATTTAAAGTTAAAATCAACTTCAGAGTGAAAGTATTCTTCCTGATAAACTTGTATAAATGAAACAATCAAGTCTTTATTTTATATAAACAGCCCTTGAATAAAAATTAACTGTAGTGAAATGCTGTACCATTTCTTTAGTTCTTTTTCTTTTTCTTTTTACCATTTTGTATTCTCTTAAAAAAATTAACTGACCATGCTGCCAAATTAAAGTATAAAGCTTGTATTTCCTAACAGAAGACGATTACAAGAAGAATTAAAACTTTTCCTTCTGAATGTGGGTGAGGAGAGATATGTCTGTCCACTAAAGAGAAACAAAAATAATGCAAAATTTCCTTCAGAACTTGAACTCAAACCTACAGCTCAGGTACACGGGCATGAAGAAACAGACTATGAGCAGGGTAGCATGGGTGGTAATTTTTAGGTCTGCAAATTAATTCTTAGTCTTGAAACTAGCACGTGTCACTAATCAGATGGTGTTCATATACATGTGGTATACAGTTGGACTTCTGCATCTGTGCATACAAATGCAGGTGGAAAATACTATTTTTAAAAGATCTGTTCTAAACATGTACAAAGATACTTTCTTTTCTTTTTTTTTCTTTTGGTGGAACCGGGGATTGAACTCAGGCCCTTGTGCTTGCCAGGCAAGCGCTTATTCTACTGAGCTATCTCCCCAGCCCCAGGAATGCAAGTTTTAATGTGGTTTTACTTAATTTAAATAGCATATGCAATTAATAGCTCGCACATGACCTAGTGCCAATCTAAAGTATGTACTTTAAGATTATTTAATAAAACCTGCAACTTCCAAGTATATTCACAGTTTCAATTTCATCTAAGGACTATTATTCACTCAACACTTCAATTTGCTCCCTCTGACACTGCGGCATAACTGGGGAACGAAGTCTGCAAGTCTCTAACTCGGTTCCAATGAAACAGGTGTGGATATTAAAAAGATCCCTTTGGGGGGCCTGTCCCTAGCTCAGGCCTTTAAGTGGCTGCTTCCACAAAGCTGTCAGCCTCGGGTTGCTGGAGTTCGAACCTCACAACTTTCCCACTGGCCAAAAGTGCCCTGAAGGCATTCGAGGAACAAAAAAAAAAAAAAAAATCCTTATTCCAATGGGGCTGGTGAGATGGCTCAGTGGTCTGGAGCACCTACTTAGAACAAGCTAAGCCAAGCAAAACACAGGGACCGCGGTTCGGTCCCCCAGCACCACATGCCGGCCAGCCCCGCCCCCTGGTGTGCTGAGCTGGCCACACACACACACACACACACACACACACACACACTAAATAAAAGATAATACTTAAAAAAAAAAAAAAGATCCCTTTGGCACTAGGCCATGGATCACCATTTCCCCAGTGCCAGGAACATGAAAACAGCCAATTTTGTCACTTAGGCTCCAGAATAAGAACTCAAGGTTAGAACGTTTACTTTCTTTTTCATGAAGGTGATCATTTTATTCCTGCTGTTACACTGTAGAATCGAGTCACAGATGAACAAATCAGGGCACTTTGTGGGTCTGACAACGGGGGAGTCCTGTGCTACAGGCTGGATCTGGACTGGCCCCAGGGGCCCAGGGGCTGCAGGCTTGGTTTCCAGGCACTAGAGGTGGAACTTTTAAGAGGCAGGGCTTGGCAGTGGAAGTACAATGGGGCCCCTTTCCTGGCTGCCAGGGGTGAGCAGCTTACTCTGCCGCTGCTTCTACCACAACAGGCTGCCTCTCCCCTGGCCCAAAAGCAGTGAGGCCAACTGACCATGGGCTGAAATCTCCAAACAGTGAGTCAGACAAAACTTTTTTAAAAAATCATCTCAGGTATTTTGTTATAGCAGTGGAAGGCCAGCACATTCTAATGTATACTAATGGGCCTGTACTTCCCAGTAAACACAGAATGACAATGTCTTTCTAAAAGTAAGCTATTTAGGGGCTGGCGAGATGGCTCAGTGGTCTAAAGCACCTACTTGGAACAAGCTTAGCAAAGCACAGGGACCCCGGTTCAATCCCCAGCACCACATGCCAGCCAGCCCCGCCCCCTGGTGGGCTGAGCTGGCCACACACACACACACACACACACACAATAAATAAATAAATAAATGTAATAAAAAAAATTAAAAAAAATTTTAAAAGTAAGCTATTTGGGCTGTGGATAGAGCTCAGTGGCACAAGTGCCTGAAGCGCAAGGGCCTGAGTTCAACTTCTAGCACCAAAAAAAATGAGCTATTGAAACATATGAGAAAAGTCAACAGGGAAATGGGGCAATGCCTATCAGAACTCAGCCTGAGCACAGCACAACAGTTTTCAACCACGGAATGTGCTTTATAATATCACTGTGGCCAGTAACTCACTTATTAAAAATGCTAGTGAATTATTTCAAGGTACATTAAAGCATATAACTTGAACACACCTGATTTGAAGACATATTCTCAGCTTTCATTAATGATGAATAGCTCCTAGGAGAAAAGAAAATATTTAAAATGAAGTTATTTAGTCAATGAGCATTTCACGAACATTTACCACCCAAGTGGGGCCAGAATTCTCACCTATATGAAAGCAAAACATGTTTTACCTTTTCCTAGGCCATATGTTTCCTCTGAGTTTCACCCATTAATCTAACTGCCTCTGTGATAGCTGTCTCAAAGGTATTTTGGGGTTTCTACATCTAATGCATGGTCTGTCTCTTACTGAAACCAATTTCAGTCCCCTGTACTGCCTGCTACTCCCTAGCTCAAAGAATGACACTGTCCATTCCACTTCAAACCCAAAACCCAGGAGTCCTTTTTGCCCTCCCCTCAATCCACGCTATCAACAGGTCACTGTACCTATAAATGTATCTCTCATTGGTCCGCTTTCACTGCACGTTCCTACCACAGTTCCAGCTCCCACCACCTGTGGACAACTGCCAATCGCTCTTCAGCTACCCACATCCACACTGGTTCTGTTTGTAGTGACTCCCTGAACTCACATGGTACCACCCTTCTGCTGGAAAGCTTTTGATGATGTGAAGAGCCATGCCCGGTATGAAGACAAACATGATCACTCAGGCCCTTCATGGACCAGCCCCTTGATCCACCTCCTCTCACTCCTGCTGGCCTAGACCTTCAGGATGTTAGTCCTGTTTGCTTTGCAGCTTCCCACCCAGCATCTTTGCACACAGCTCTCTCTGCCTAAAGCACTTTCCGGCCTTTTCAGCTAACTGCAGGCAGTCTGATCTCCACTTTAAGAACCACAGCAGCACAGAAGCTAATCCTGGTCCCTCATTCATTCACGACACACTGACTCATCACTCTGAATAGATATGCAGGGTCAGCCAAATAGCTCAGTGGATTAAAGCCCCTGCAAGCAGGTGCAGGGGCCAGGGGTTCAATCCCCGGGCCTGTTGTGCTGGCCCCACCCCCAGGGCACACTGAGACAGCAATTGAAACTGGGCATGGTGGTGCATGCCTGTAATCCCAGCTCTTAGAAGGCTGTAAAGAGGCAGATCACTATGAGTCCAATCCAGTAGTGAGACCCTGAACACCCTGTAGACCCTTCCCTAAAATACAAAAAAAAAAAAAAAAAAAAAAGAAAAAAAGAGAAAAAAATATGCGAAGCACTGCCATGTATACAGGGAGGTAGTGCTGCACAAGCCCTCCTGTAAAGGTGCTTATAATTAACACAGTATTACTGGTGAAGATAGCAACAGTGTGTATGAGGTAAAGAAAATGAAGGACGACAAAGCGGTTTCTTTGAGAGGCCAGGTAATCCTTTTAATCATTAGCCTTACAGTTACCTCTTTTACATGTGGTTACTAAATTCACCATACAAGTCTATTTCTACCCAATGTCACATGAAACGTGTAAAGGTTCCCTTATTACTTATATGAAATTTTGAACTAAATGAAACCTTTTAAACCACTGTACAATATCACTTTTCATTCTGTTTGCCTATATATGGCCTTGTCCCACCTTTTCATTCTTTGCCTCAAAAGCAGCAGTGTATACAGTAAGGACTGCAGAATTACAGACTTGAGTTTGAATTTCTGCTGTACCACTTCTGAGCGGCAACCGTCCACACATTGATCTCCTTGCTGAAGTGATCTCTGCCTCAAAACCCTCCTCCCCATTCTGCACACACTTACTGTATTGCTTTTATCCCCCCTCCCTTTTATTTTGAGATGGACTTTGCTATACAGTTAAGGCCCACCTAGAATGCACTGCATAGCCCAGACAGATCTTGAACTTGCAGCAAGCCTCCTTTCTCAGCCCCCAAGTGCTGGGATTGCAGGTGTGCACTACCATACCCGACTTTTTGTCACTTCCTGAAGCAGCTCTGGAAGTTCTTTCATGAGCATCTTTAGTTATGCTGCTGTGGCTGCTCACATGTCCTGAATCAATTGAAAACATTTACCCTCCATGGTCATTTTTACTGTAGGGAAGAGCCAGAAGTCATGCAGTACCAGATCCAGTCAGTGCACAGGGTGGAGAACGACACAACATAATGTTTTCACCTGACATAAATTTGCCTTACACATTTTGAATCAATTCAGGACAGTGAGACAGCCATGACAAAGCAACTAAAGACCTTCAGGAAGGACGACTTCTAGAATTGCTTCAGAAAGTGGCAAGAACAATGAGATAAACTGTTTGAAGGTAGGTGGAGTATTTGGAGGATTCATGGCAATGTGCATTTTACTGTAATAAATTTTTTGAAGTATACTTCTAAGATACACCTTATATGTTAAATCAGAAGTTTAGAGCCTGTTGATGGAGTTTCACAAAAACTGCAAGATATAACTTGCAAACTGCAGCTCTGGATATGCCAAGGAAACCTTGATATGTCCCTGCATCCACTCCTGCATGACAACCTTGTCATGCGTTCTTCTGTCTTGTACAGCATGCTACAGAATGCTGTCTGTGTGGCCCATGTTTAACAGTTATAAACACAGAAATTGTGTTTCGGTATTCTGAGGCTTACAATGACTATTTAAAAATGCAAGTGACTAGTGACAGCTTACAAAATGGGAATGACTAGATAAACTCCTGAAGCAAAGATTTTACTTGTTAAAGACCGATAATTTTTCCCCTAAGTTCACATAAATATTTTAACTGTTATTATGAAAGGAAGCCCAAAGGGCTGGTGAGATAGTTCAACAGACTAAACACCTGCTTAGGCAAGCTCAGGACCAGGGTTCGATCCCCAGCCCCACATGCCACATGCTCCCCCCGCACCCTGAGCAGGCCACTGTGTCAATGCATGGTGATGCATGCCTGTAATCTCAGTGCTGGGAGGATCACAAGTCCAAGCTGCCTAGTGAGACCCTGTGCCAAATACAGAAATAAAAAGCCCAAGCGACATAGTCTTTTAATAAATGTCTTCGACTTAAACGCCTATATCTTTTAAAACTAGTAAAATTACACTAAATACATTTTAGTAATCTCTCTCTCTCTCTCATATATATATATATATATATATATATATATATATATCTCAATTCAAAACATAGAATAGTGTTTTTCTCAGGTAAATTATAACATCTATAAATTACTTGATTCATACTGAATAAAAGGGGGCCTGGCCCTAGCTCAGGCCTTTAAGTGGCTGCTTCCACAAAGCTGTCAGCCTCAGGTTGCTGGAGTTCAAACCTCACACCTCTCCAGCTAGCCAAAAGTGCCCTGAAGGCATTCGAGGAACAACAACAACAAAAAAAACCTTATTCCATACTGAATAAAACTTTTGAAATTGAATTAAAGGGCAGAAGAATAATGTATGTGGGCCTGAGAATCAAGTTATGTGACATAATTGCTTCTCAGATTTAGTTTTTCTTCTACAAAGAGCAGACAACAAAAATACCCACCTAATAAATGAGCTAACACAACTAAACACTTTTAGTGCAGTATCTAAACAGTTACCTATTCTCCCTTACTGAATCTTGTTAGTAAATACGTGCTATTATGTTTCTAACATCTAACATCCATGTCTCTTAAAAAAAATATATATATAGCTATGAAGGGTACAAAAAAGTGTGTCTTCAGCTTTCCCATATTCTAAACTACAACCAAAAAATAATGAACTTCTCCAAATCATCCATCACTCAGAATTTACAAACTTTTCTACACTGACAGAGTTGGTAATTTTTCTTTTACTCACAAATCCTAGGCCACATCATACATTTGAGTCTACACGTCAGTCTGTGTCTTGTTTGCAAATCATAACTCAGAATAACATTTTTATTTTAGCCTATTTGTGGTTTTTTTTCGGAACCAGGGATTGAACTCAGGTCCCTGTGCTTACCAGGGAAGCGCTTATTCCACTGAGCCATCTCCCTTGGCCAAAGATAGATTTTATTTATTTATTTTTTTTTTTGGTGGAACCGGGGATTGAACTCAGGCCCTTGTGCTTGCCAGGGAAGTGCTTATTCCACTGAGCCATCTCCCCAGGCCCATCATTTTTATTTTAAATGAAGTTAAGCATCCTGCTTTAGCAGAACCCCCAAGAGGAACACACGCATGGGAAGAACTAATGAAAAAAGCATATGACCATAATACCTACATTCTAACCCAACAGCCTAAGAGTCAACGGCATCCCAAGGAAATTAGGTCAAGACACAGCAAGACTCATCGTTTCCAAAGGCAACGTATGCTATTTACACTCTTTTTAGGAGGTGTCATGGTTTGGGGCTCTTGCAAGGGGAACAATATAATACAGGACACATTTTATAATAGTATTTTATAATGAATTACCCAAGAATCATATCCAAGAAGGGCAGGAAATAACATTTTTATTTTAAATGTCCACACACACAAATACAAAAGACTCTAGCTGAAGGCCTGGATCCTAATATTCTGCATGAATCCAGCTAAAAACCTAGAGCTCATAACAATGCCTGCCACAAGACCAACTGGAGGCCTTGAGCCCACAACGAAGTCTCATGCAGGTCCACTTCATGAATCTGTGCTGGAAAGGCCCAAAGGTCAATGGTGGAAGCTGGGACGCCTATGCCAGCAGGATGAAGGATCTGAGCTAGCAGGCTGGGGGATCCAAACTGGAGCCAGGAAGCAACGCTCAGGTTAAGCACCAGAGCTCCCCCAAAAGTACCACAGCCATCCTCAGAACAGTGAGGTCCCACGCTCCTCCAGTGATGAGGAAAGCCGAGTTCCCATCAGGAAAGCCAGTGTGACAAGCTTGTCCATGAGGCTGAGCAGTGCACCATCTTCCCCTCTGGGGCCGGGAAGCAAAGCTCAAGACGAGGACCCAAGCTCCTCCAAAGTTCACTGGGAAAGTCAGCATGACAAGGTCCTCCAGAGAACAGCCTGAGAGAACTAGCAGCTTCCAACAGCTTCTCCAAACTGTGTCCCTAATTTACAGCAGCTTCTCCTGTCCTGCCTTTAAGCTGCTGGCGACAGCCCTCAGGTGGGCCCCCTCATCCAGCACACTAGTTTAACTCAGCTGGGTGTAATAACTTGACCACCAGTTAGAAATCCACTCAGTTAGAAATCCACTACAGGGGTGTTATGGTGTGTGTCTAGGTGTCCCCCCAAAGCCTCCTGCAGTCTTGGGGCAGCTTCTGGAGTCTGTGATTGATTATTGTGGGTGTGGCTGCTGCACCTCCCTGGGGCAGGTAATCTGCATTTCAATGTAAGGTGGGAAGAGAAGCCAGCTGCTTGAGCTGCTGCTGCCCCTCCCTTGTGCTCTTGCTCTTTGCCACTGCCATGAAAGGTTGCTTTCTGCCATGTGCTGCTCTGCCTTGGAGCCAGCTGAGTATGGACTGAAACCTCCAGTAACTGAGAGCTAAATAAACCTTTCCTTCTTTCATTCTGAGTGTCAGGTACTTGTCCCAGCAATGAGAGAAGAGTAGCTAAGACAAGGGGTATACTCATAACATGGTATCTATAGAAAACCACAGGAAGAAATACGAATATCAGTCAAAGGAATAATTTCTCTTAGTCAAGAAAGAAAAAGGGCCTGATCAGCAGCAGCAGTACATATTTATATAGAATCAGTGGAGTGGCTGAATGATGCTCTCTCCAACCCCCACCTCACAGTGTCAAGTGTACTCTAAACCTACACATCTTTTTGTTACCTTACAGGGTCAAAACAGACTTTGCAGGTGCAATTAAATTAAAGGCCTTAAGATAAAGAGGATTAAAGACAATCATCCCGGATTGTCTAGGTGGGTACAATCCAGTCACATCATTGCTCCTTAAAAGCAGAGAGAGACACTTGTGATCAGCGAGGAGGCAGTGCCTGTGGCTTTGAGAGGGAACAAGGGGCCGCAAACCATGGAATGTGGGAAGTCTCAGAAGCTGAAAAAGGAGATTCTGTCTGGAACCTCCAGAAAGGAATAAAGCCCTGCAACATCCTGACATTAGCCCAGCGAGAAATCTACTGGACTTCTAATCTACAGGACCATAAGATATTAAATTTCTGTTTGTTTTAATCAAATAAATGGGTGGCAATTTGTTAGAGAAACAATAGAAAATGTATCATCTGTATTTCCTATTTTATTTGCTAGTATTCTAGAAGTCAAATTGGATTTTAATTATTGTTCAAAAATATAGAGAAAAATTAAGGAAAAATTAAAAAAATATAGAGCAATGGAGCAGACTTCCATTAACTACTTTAAACTTTCAAAATATAAAAAAAGAGTTAAAAACAGCTTTCAGACTTAACTAGTGTTGGCCTCTCAGGCCAAGACAACTGCATTCAAGCTGCACAGCTAGTTAATATTCAGCATTACTCAGGCGGCTGGAAGCAGCTCAGTGGCAGAGCTTGCTGAGCACTGCAAGGCCCTGGCTTCTCCCCAGGACCAAAGAAGCAAAGCCACCATCAAACAACCACTTATTATAGCAGCTTTTTCCTTCTGAAGAACTTTACAAATCAGACTCTAACGAAAACCCATCATGGTTTATCTAATACAATTAGCCGTTTTATTTCACACATTCTCATATCCTGTCTCTGTAAAAAGGCAATTCAAGGGCCGGCCAGATAGCTCAGCAGACTAACGTGCCTGCTTAGGCAGAGCCTAGTGGCCAGGGTTTGATCCCGGCATGCTTGCCAGCCCTGTCCCCGGGGCGTGCTGAGACAGCGACTGAGACTGGGCGTGGTGGCACTCGCCTATAATCCCAGCACTTGGGAGGCTGAAAAGGAAAATTACTACGAGTCCGATCTGTGTACTGAGAGCCTGTAGACCCTGTCCTAAATAAATAAAAAAAAGACAATTCATCTGACTGGCACATTAGTATAAATGGCTTAACTCATTCAAGGCTGTGAGGTTGTTATAGGCCCCTCCCTGTATTGGTGCCATTCTTGGGAGTTAACTCATGATTAAAACTTCAGGGAACAATCTCACAGGCAAACTCAGCGGCATAGTTCCAACATACCTCAGTTCATCCATTTCCTTCTTCTTCTTCATTTCTTCTTTTTCTCTCCTTTTCATTTCCTGAATTTGGGCTTTTTTCTCATTTCTCTCTTCGCGATCCCTGCCTTCTTTTTCTGCTGCTAGGTCTGGGAACCGTTCCAATTTGGTCTTTTCTAATCGGTTCAGGATCTCATTCACCTTCTTTTCCACTGTTACAATTTTTACCTTGGAGAGAGATGGAATTGAGTCTTTATTTTTTGTTCTTTTCTCCCAGGAAAAGGGGGCAAGCCTTCCAGGGACAGAACAGGGGGTGTGTTCATACCACTTTCAGCTGCAAAACACTTACATCCTTCTGCCTGTGAAAGCCTATTTGCCCCACATCCATATCAGCTGTCTTCTTCAGGTTTGACCACGGCGTGTACACCACATTCACATTGTTCATCTTGCAGCCTGCAATAGATACTGTCTTCACCCTATGGGCAGGAGGAGACGGCATGCCCTCCTTGCCCACTGCAAGGCTACCCAGCCCAGGAAGTCAAGCCTCCCACTGTGCAAAGCACCTAAAGCTTTTCAGAAACCACCCCCAAAGGCAAACGGTAAAGCTCACATTAAACAAAACACGAACAACATACTATGATGGAAAGCTAGGGTTGCAGATTAGCTCACGGACTTCTCAGTTCCTAAAATTGTAAAATGTAATCGCACGCACACATGCATGCATGTGTGTATATTTTCAGGATCAAATAAGGTTCCTGTTTTCCTTTCTTTCTTTCTTTCTTTCTTTTTTTTTGGTGGTACCAGGGATTGAACTCAGGACCTTGTGCAAGCACTTATTCCACTGAGCTATCTCCCCAGCGCAGTTTCTGTTTTCTTAAAAGAGTCCCTGGGCCAGCAGCAATACAGTGTAGGGTTCCAGAGATCAGGACTATATTTTGGCATCATGATAAACTAGCTATGGCCCTGTGGGGAAGTCCTCAGGTCTCCCTGAATCTCATGTAAACTCCAAGGCAATGGGATTAGTTTAGTAGGGTTTGAAAGTAGAAGTGGTCATTGAAGCAGGGCTGCTCTAGAATGTGCCAGGCCTACTCAGCCTTCTCCTCGCCCTTCCACTTCCTCCTCCTCCCCAGGTTGCCGTTACACCCTCCACACCCAGCAGCTCCAAGCCACAGAAAAATCACTGGTCAAGCCAGGGAGATGGCTCAGTGGAATAAGCACTTCCCTGGTAAGCGCAAGGGCCTGAGTCCAATCCCGGTTCCACAAAAAAAAAAAAAAAAAAAAAAAAATTGTACTGAGCCATCTCCCTGGCCCCCACAACAAAAATCACTGGTCTGATGCTCTCTCTTGTCTTTCCATGTTAGATGGTTATAAATCCATGCTTACACCCTGCACACTATGGAAAACTGGTAGACTGCACCTTACCAAGGATCAAAGGTAACTCCCCTCAAATGGAGCAAAATGACATCATGTGGAAGAGGAGAAACTTCACTTATAGATACTACTATTGCTTGAAAGTGCACATGAGATTCCAACCAAGAGAAAGCATCAGCAAAACCCAAACCATAAGCTATTCTACAGCCGGTCTCCTAAGGCACTGTCTTGATAGACAAAGAATCTGTACATCAGAGGTAAACCAGCGCACCATTCCGCATCAGAAAAAAAATGTTAGAAAGGCACTAGGACGACTGTCAAAACTTAATTATGGACTGTGTATGAGGTGATGGCATACGCTATTCTGCTGATTTTCCTGAATCTGGTCATTGTAATAGTTATTTACAAGTCCTCGTTTCTTAAGAGACCCATGTGGAAGGATCATAGTATCTTCAATTTTCCTTCAGATGACTCAGGAAAAAAAAAATCATAATTTTAGAAAGCAAAGATCGATCCCAGCACTGCATGCAATGCTGGCCCCACCCCAGGTGCGTTGAGCTGGCCACCAAGACTGGGCGTGGTGGCACATGCCTGTAATCCCAGCACTGTACCAAATACATAAAAGAAAAAGCAAAGAAATATGAGAAAAATTAAATAGTAAATCTAAATGAAGGGAATATATACACTATAATTTTGGTGCAATGTTTGAAAGATTTAAAAAAAGTTTTAAGAAAATATGTGTGAGGCACTGAGGGGATGCCAAGCTGACCAACAATGGCCTACCTGCACACCTCCAGAGGAGACAAGTACACAAGTCACTTTCGTTGCAAATAGAAGGTGGCAAAGGCTGGGAGAAATCTACAGCAAGTACAGCATGGCTCAGAGATGGCAGGGACCACTCAGAGTTGGGGAAAGGAAGGCACCCAGGAGAGGTGCTCAGGCAACGTCTCCTCCACTGCACAGTCCTGGGACCGTGGGAAGTTCTTGTCTCCTCTCAGGTACAGTCTACAGAAGGAAAATCATCACAGTACCTCCTCACTGGGGGATAAAATCACCTTCAAAGCTTTAGTACAGGACTGGGCATCCCATCTAGACCAGCAATTACTGCTCTCACTGTGACTGCCACATGAACTTCAGGCTTTAGCACACACATGCTCACATGCAGACCAAGGATGACCCAATGGGAGCAGAAGGTAAAATATACAGAAAGGTAAGAGGTAAAAGGAAATCCATAAATACTGGTTGTAGCTGAAGTGTGAGATATGTGAAGAGACAGGATCTGCAGTCAGATCAGAGATACCCAGTAGATGCCGATTTGGGACATCCACACTGCACTTTACAGGCACAGGAAGCCACGGACATTTTGTGAAGAGTCGCTAGGTGACACACAACAACTGACCTATGACTACAAGTGTAACCTCCAAAGACTTGGAGCTAGACAGGGAAAGTGACCAACCAGGGAGGGACACTTTGAACTCCAAGTGTCCAAATGGAGTGTCCCCTGCGACTTCACAGCACACACCACCTTCTCACCCATCAGCAGCACCTTCTGCCAGTGACACAAAAGCAGGCTCAGGGCTTAGCTCCTCATTCTGTGGGCAGCTGAGCAGGAGTCAGGAGACGAGGCGGGACAGTAGCTCAGTCTCATGGCTCTCCCCTGTGCTGTTTTCTCTAGGACTAGAATGCTACTGAGATAGGAGAAAGAAAGGGGCTAAATCAAGAATAAGCAGTCCAGTGCTGTTCCAATGCAGGCACCCCAATAAGCCAGCAGTATGGGCAGGGGCAGGATGTGAGGAGGAGACTGGACCACAGAATGGACTGCTTTTATTTTTATTCCACTAACTGAAGATCTCAGAAAATCCCATTCTACTCATAAGATGCAGTATCCTAAAACTGATTACAATTTGTTGGTTTATCAGTGCCTCCAGTAGGCAAGGCTTCTACCTTCTTTTATGAAGGCTACATAAGTTCATATTCAAGAAGCATAGTCTAAGTGACAAGGAAGGGGGACTCTGGCCCAGATCTTTGCACCACCAACCCCTGGTAGTTGTTATCCACTGTATGCCTGCCCCTTATGTTTCCACTATCCAAACCATATTTCTTTATGATCTTCTGTATCATCCTTCAACTTCAGACCAAACGCAAATCACTCCACCCGCTCTAAGTGTATGTTCTGCATCTAAAATTCAATCTATTAGCTCAATCATTCCTAGCAGACTACTGCTGCCAATGGCCCTCAACCCACACTGCACATCAGAATCACCAAGGAAAGTTTTGTACAAAAACAGTGATGTTCAAGCATTATTCCAGACCAACTAAGTGCTCAGGGGAGGAAGGACAACATGATCAACTGACTCTAAAGCTTCACAACTTGAAGAGGAGGAGGAGAAGGAGGAGGAGGCGGGAGAAAGAAAAAGCAGAAGAAAGTAATGGTTTAGAGACTCTAGCTCCAGAATTTAATGATAACCGATAAAAATAAAAACATCAACAATGAAAATAAAGCTATGGGGGGGGGGCCTGCCCATTAGCTCAGTTGTTTCACTGCCTGCTTAAACAAAGCAGTCAGGCTCAAGATGCTCTGGTTCGAACCCAGTTTCTCACAGGAAACCTGAGATGCCCTCAAGGCATCTTTAGACTGCAAAAAAAAAAAAAAAAGAAAGAAAAGAAAGAAAAGAAAGCTATGAAACATCTCCTCCTACTTAGCTAGTAATATGAAATTTGCGAAAGTCGTCTTACATATATGCTTAAAACTGCCATGCACCATAGATATAATCTGCCATTTCTTTGACACAAGCCAAAGTTAACAGCATATTCTCTTGGTTTGGTTTTGTTTTTAAATGTATGTGGTACAGGGTTTTACTATGCAGCTTTGACTCGCAGTGATCCTCCTGTTTTCAGCCTCCCTAGCGCTGGGATTATAGGTGTGCGCCACCATGCCCAGGCTTGGTGGCCAGCTCAGCGCACCTGGGGGTGGGGGTGGTACAGCACATGATGCCCGGGATCAAACCTGGTCCCTGTGCTTGCCTAAGCAGGCACTTAGTCCTTTGAGTTATCTCTCCGGCCCTAACAGCATATTCTCTAAAATGCAATATATTCAGATATAAAATCAGAGCTGACTGTGAAAACATTTCTCTAGGAAAACTGACCTTGAATGCTGTTGGCCTTCACAAGCTGGGCACAGTCCACCAGCACTTCCTTGGGAATGTCTTCTATCTTCTCTCCCTGAAACACACAAAAAAAAAAGGTCCATGCCTTTGTGACTGGTCACCAGTGGGGCACCAAGAGGGCACTTGCAGCCTTATCACATGCAGCAGACAACTGTGTCACAGAACACTGAAAAGCCACGTCTGTTTACTGTCCCTTGTGGGATGTTTACTTAAACTCAGAGAGGCCACATATACCTAATATAAATATAAAAAATATTAAACATTTAATATAAAAATTAACCGCAATTGTAATATTAACTATAATCATATCTGAGTAAGTTTTCCTCTCTCTTCTCACTCTTTTTTCTGGAAACGTGGTGGAAAACTGCCTACGTGTGACAACTGGATTTCTTCCTGGCAAAGGCTGCTACAACCTTCTCTCCAAGAGACAACTCAAGAGTTCTGGGTGCGGAACCTCAGTGGTAATCAAGAACAAAGTTCTGGTGTGAGATCGTCGGCACTCACTGTGCGGGAGATGGAAACACAAATTTGTTATCGATCCTTCCCAATAGAAACCTGTTTCACAGATGAGTAAGTACAGTGATTCCCAAAGAGCAAAAGTATCTCAGATGTAAAAACAAGTGGAAATCAGTGCAGAACTGAGTCCTACAGGGCACGGGAATTACAGAAGCAACTGTCTGCAAAAGAAAGTTTCCCTAACTCTGAGATAAATTAAGTTTATTCTATTAAGTCTTAAAAACTTTGTACATTCAAAAACTTTCTTTGTGGTATCAGGGGGATCGAGCCCAGGGCCTCACATATGCTAGTCAAGGACTCTACTGCTGAGCTATGCCCCTCTCCCCTGGGCACTACGCTTCACATGCTGTAAATGGGAATCTCTCAAATACATATATTTTGGCCAAAAAGAAAAAAAAAAGTGAACTGAGCTCATCAGTTAACTCATCAATAAAGACATTTTAGTCTATGCATTTCCTAGATCATTTAAATAGAGGATTCTGAATTTATGTCATCATTGCAAATATCCAAGACAACAAACCAATATCCAAAATTGCAAACCATCTTACAGTATTACAGCCCACAGTAAGACAGTAGGTAGCCTCATAAAAATACAGAACAAGGGGCTGACTCTAGAATAAAAAAATGATTAAAAAACTCCTCCCAAAACACCAGCCATCAATTTTTTTTTTTTTTTGGTGGTCCCAGGGATCAAACTCACGACCTTGCACTTACCAGACAGGCACTTATGCCACTGAGTAAACTGCTGTATAAAATAGCCTGTGTAGCCACACTTTGTCAACGAAGAGACTGCAGCTCTGTGAAGTGAAGGACTAGGACAAGGTCCTCATATCAGGTAAGCGAGAGCTGAAGGATGAACCAAGCTAATGCCATTGGCCATAGACACAGTGCTCTTGGAGTTCTTGAGGCATGGTAGAGTTTCTTGGTCCTTGATGATGTCTATGTCCCAGACCCAGATTTTTCCTATCAGTGGTTGTCACTTTTCTAAAGCAATCTCTTCATCCTGTTTTGCTACTCCCAATATAATATGAACAGACCAAAGAAAGATGCATGGAAAGCTAAAGCCCTACCCAGTTTAGTGTTTTGCACAAAGTCAAGAAGTGTGGGAGCTGGGGAGATGGCTCAGTGGAATAAGTGCTTCCCCAGCAAGCACAAGGGCCTGAGTTCAATCCCCGGTTCCACCAAAAAAAAAAAAAAAAAAAGTGTGCACTAAGACTCAATGTGTAAAGGCCAGAATTTTGATGGTGGGCTTTGTGTCATCTTATTTTAATGGAATAGGAAACCTGTAAAATAGTTAAGATTTTTTTCTATGAGTTTCAAAAGAAAAAAAAAAAAAAGACCTAGAAAAGAATATTAGTGAATGTCTATGATCTTCAAAGGCTAAATTAAACAAAAACAAAACAACTAACACATACCTACAGGACTAGCACATGCCATGCATTATTCTGGTGCTTTCAGATATGCTGGCACCACCAGATGTGGTGACACACGCATGCCTATAGCCCCACCACCAAGGGAGGCTGAGGCATGAGGCTTGCAAGTCGGAGTCTCATCTAAGCAACTCAATGAACCAGTCTCAAATAAAATGAGATGAAATGAAAGGAAAGTAATGTAGCTCAGTAGCAAAACATCCCTGGTCATCACAGTGACCCACTAAGATATGGAACTAGCCTATTCTGCAGAGGTAATGGGCACAGTTAATAGAAAGCACAGCCGGGAATGAAATCCAGCAGTCTGGCTCCTGTATTGCCAGCACCTACTTGGTACCTACCAGGTCAGCCCAACCTATTTACTGTGCAAATTGAGGGGGCAAACATCCCTCATGGCACATCCTTCCACCTGTGCAAGTTACACACTCCCAAAGGAAACTGGCATTGGATTTCTATGACAGCGATTAATACTTGGTGCAATGTGAACTTGCCACAGCCACTGTGTCTTCATTCTGACCCCTCAGAACCCCAAGGACAAAGAAATCTTTATCAAAGAACAGCTGGGCACACCCTACTCAATCTCCTTGAAATGTAGGAGGTGCAAAACGACAATGAGCTGTCTCAGACAATGCAGAAGTTTGTTCCAGCAGAGCTCAGAACCCTCCTCTTTTCCTTCATAATACAGCCCTCAAAAACACCTCAGAAAAAAAAACAAAAACAGAGCCAGGAGATGGCTCAGTGGAATAAGCACTTCCTGGCCAGTGCAAGGGTCTGAGTTCAATCCCCGGTTCCACAGGAAAAAAAAAAAAAAAACATTCCTATCAACATGGGGGCCGGGGAGATGGTCAGTGGAATAAGCACGTCCCTGGCAAGCATAAGAACCTGAGTTCAATCCCTGGCTCTGCCAAAACAAAACAAACACAAAAATAGAAACACCTTGGAACAAAGGAAGATCAGGCTTACCATTTAATGCTGTGAGTAAACTATATACTAGCCATGAGGAAGTAGACCTATATACTTATGATTCGAGAAAACACAGAAGATAGCAAGTAGTTTCTGAAGCTAGCACAATACTCTGAGGGAAATCTGATAAAAAAGAAGTTCCCAAATTATATACATCTCCTGACCCAGTAATTAATCCACAGCATGGGAAAGTGGCATACTTCTATCTGCTGTCCCAGGTACTCAATGAAAAAAAAACAAAAAAACAGTAAAATAGTAATAAAAATAAAAAAAAATTAAATTTCAAAAAAATTGCATTACAGTAAGGATGAGACAGGAGGATCACCTGAGCCCAGGAACATAAGGCCAGCCTGGACTAGACAGAGAGATTCTACCTCTACAAACGAACACACACACAAAAGAATATATTCTGTTGGCGATTCATAATACTGAAAAACTATAAACCTATATTCTGATAAAGGAGCTCTCATGTTTCTCATATGAGATTTTGATTTTGATTTTTTGAGACAGGCTCTTGCTGTGTAGTGCAGGATGGCCTCAAACTCAAGACAATCCTCCTGTCTCAGCCTCCAAATGCTTTTAGAGGAATTCACCACCACACCCAGCTTGGGAGTTTTCATATTGTGGCATGTTATCAAAGCATTGTAGCCAACCGATATTTATACATACAGAAAGATTAAAGCAACATGAAAAATTATAAATGTCACCCTAAGAAGTAGTAGCATCAATCAGGGGATGCTGGATGGACACAGTCTAACTGCCTTGCAACTGTAGGTATCACATCACTGAAACGGTCAGGGGAGAAACAGTAGCTTACATGAAACTTTGGGAAATAATGATCTGATTTGAAAACATAAAGCAAAAGGCAAAAGGAACTACGCACTGGGACTGTCTAGCTTACCGAGTTGCTTCTCACGGGTTACAGGTTA
Organism: Octodon degus; assembly: GCF_000260255.1. NCBI lineage: Eukaryota > Metazoa > Chordata > Mammalia > Rodentia > Octodontidae > Octodon > Octodon degus. The sequence continues at coordinate 13,743,410 of NW_004524612.1, forward strand.
ACATCAGAAGGCCCACGTATGCTACAGTCAAATAAATAAAGGGAAGGCAGATGGGCGCCAACAGATGTTGGGACAAGCTAGAAAAAGCCTTGTAACAGACTACAGCCAGAGACATCAACAAGAACTTGTGTGTAGCTTAACAAAGGCTCACGTGAAGAGATCCTGAAACAATTGTAGCTACACATATATGCAGGGGCCAGTATATAGATATAGTGTGATCAAATATTAAGTTTAAATTTCAAAAAAATGTATTACAGTAAAAGACATACTGCCATGAATCTCGCTCAAAATACTCCCCCACACTATGCATACACTTATCCTATTCTTGTCACGTTCTGAAGCAGTTCTGGAAATCATTCATAAGTGTCTTTACAACACTTCTGTGGCTGCCTTAAGGTCCTGAACTGATTCAACACATTTAACTTCCAAGGTCATTTGGACTTTGGGGAAAAAGCCAGATGCTATATGGTACTATATTGGTGAGCAAGTTGGGTAAAGACACTCTGCACTATTTTGACTGAAATTGTCATAAGCTGGTTTTGTTTTTTTTTTTTTCAGTACTGGGGATTGTACTCAGGACCTTGTGTTTGCCAGGCAAGTGTTTATTCTACTGAGCTATCTCCCCAGCCCTATAAACTGTTGATCTGTGAGGTGTGTTGCAAAATATGTTTCCACTGATGTCACCTGACAGCAGCAGTCACCTCATTTTTGGTCACAACTCATAAAAACAATCATAGGAAAGAACTTTCAGAACTGCTTCAGAAAGGGGCAAGAATAGTAGCATAAGAGGATTCAAAGCAGCAGGACATGATGGTGCACACATGTAATCCCAGCACTCAGAAACCTGAGGCAGGAGGATTGTTGCAAGTTCGAGACCAGGTTGGGCTACAAAGTGAGTTCCAGACCAGCCTGAATTGCAGACTAAAACCCTGTCTCAAAAAGAAAAACAACAACAAAAAAGAACGCTCAAAGTGAGCAGGAGAATTGAGGGGGATTAACAGCAATGTGTCTTTTAATGCAATAAACTGCAATAAATGTTTAAAAATTTAAACATACCCTATTTTTCTATCATACCTTGCATGTATGTAAGTTGAGTATCCCTTACCTAAAATGTGTTTCAAATTTTTGGATTGGGAATTTGCATATTCATGAGATATCCTGGGGATGGGTAAAACATTTAAACACACAATTTATTAGTGCTTCATATTCTCTTCATACACATAGCCTGGAATAAGTTTCTACCCTATTTTTAGCACCCTTGCATTCTGTGATCTGTGACCTGAGATCAGGCTCACAACATTTGGATTTTGCAGCATTTCAGATTTTGGATTTTCAGGACAGGACACTCATGTATTTCTCAGCTCTGTCAGCTGAGAGGATCTACAAGAAACGATACTCGAGGAGTACCAGGTACACCCTGAAGACAGATCTTGATTTCAAAATACCTTACACCAAGAAAACAAACCAAGTTCCTTAGAGAAATGGCTGATTCTAGAACTGGGCCAGAAAAATTAGAAATGTACCTGAAGCACTGTAGTAACAGAAGGTAAGGATGCACACAGAAAGCAAAAGGGGCCCTGGGGGCACACAAGAGCCCCGTCAGTGCAATATGGGCAACAACACAGCACAATGATGAGACACAACGCAAGGTGTGACGTGAACGTGAGGCAACACAGGCACAGTCCATGGCTAAGTAAATGCAGCCGGAGACAAATCTTCCTAAAGGATTGCCACCAATATTTATACATGTTTCCCGCTCCATGTAGTGCTGCCTCTGAGCAGGGGCTAGACTTAAGAGCCCTGCAGCCACATAGCCAAGCCTAGAAAGGGAAGCAAAGCAACTTCCCAGAGGAGAAAGTGGGCCAGGCCATAGTGAGTGCTGACCCACAAACACACACCCTCTGACCTGACCCACCTCTGTGGGGTTCTTCTCCCCAAACTCATAACCTTGGTTTTTCATGAATCCAAATGGAGTTGTAGGCAGCTGAATTAGATAGAAATATTATAGGCAGTCAGGAAGGGCCAGGCACTGAAGGAAACAATATGGAAGACAAGGTGACTTTGCAACTTGGAAGAGACAGACATTCCCATATGGGCCAGACCTCAAGACAAAAGAGGAAACACAGCTACATACTTCCCTAGGGATGGGCATTAGGGATTGATATTCTAAATAGGTATCAATCACCTTGAAGGAGCCCAAATGAGTCACTAGCACAATCCCCAAAGGAAGAGACCCTGTCCCACTTGATTAGGAGAGTTGCTTCCCCATTTGGTACTGGATTCAATCAATTTCATCTAAGCAATGGTGCTTGTAATCTCATTGGTTGAGCATAGTTTTGTCCCACCTCATGCTCACCTAAGCGAGTTCTCATGGAGACAGCTTGGGGGGGGGGGCTCCTGTCTCTCTCTGGGACAGTAGCTTTCTTTCCCTCAAATATATTCTGCTCATAACGTCCTTTTGTTCCTAAAATTCATTCTTCTGTTTGAGAGAACACGAACTTGTCCCAGGTACCTTTCAGGTTGGGAGATCATTTTTCCCTTATATCATTTGGAGGTCGTCCAACTGAGATCAGTTTTTTCCCCTGTATCAGAGTGATATGCTGTACAATCCCTGGTCAAAGTGTCCAGGTCATTAAAAGTAGGGGAAGAATGAGAAACTGTCAGCAGGACCAACATGACAACTAAACACAATATAGTACTCTAGACTGGATCCTGGGAAAGGACATTCATGGAAAAACTGCTAAAATTCAAATAAAGTCTGGAATTTAGTTGGCAATTATATCCCAAGGCTGGCTCCTTAGTTTCTTACTATCTGTCATTGTAATGGAATAACTTACCAATGAAGGAAACCATGTGGGAACTTGGCCATATCTTTGCAATTTTTGTGTGACTTTAAAACTACTCCAGGGGCAGGGGAAATGGCTCAGTGGAATAAGTGCTTCCCTGGCAAGTGTGAGGGCCTGAGTTCAATCCCTGGTTCCGCAAAAAAAAAAAAAAAAAAAAATCATAAAACTACTCCAAAGTAAAGTTTATTAAACAGAAGAAGGAGGAAGAAGAAGAGGAAGGAGGAGGAAGAGGAAGGAAGAGGAAGAGGAGGAGGTAGGAGGAAGGGGGAGGAGGAGGGAAGAGAGGAGGGGGAGAAGGAGTGGCTGGGTATAGTGCTACACACCCATCTGGAAGGCTGAGGCAGGAGAGTTGCAAGTTTGAACCTAGCCTGGGCAGCTTAAGTGACTTAGTGAGGCCCTTCCTCAACTACCAGAAAAGGGAGGTTGCACTGGAGGTGCAGTTCAGTATACAGGGCCTGGGTTTAATCCCCAGGGCTGCAAAACACACAAACATTTGCATACACACATAATAGCTTGATTCAACTATAAAACACACATGAATAAAGACCTATTGGAAAAGCAATGCTGATGTGTTAGTAAGGAGCATTAAATCTAGTTCCCTTTATTGCTAGCATGCTACCTTACACCGCCCAAAGAACCCCCTAATACGTCTGGCCTCAGTATGGGCAGAGACTCACTGGAGACAGAACAAAAGAAGCCACTGGGGAGGAGCATGTGGTGGGGCCATCTGAACCGCGAGGGATGAGAGCAGCGGCCACAGACAGCATACTCACACTCTCAGCCAGGGTGCTTCTTCTACCTGGAAGCAGCTACTCTTGGCCCTCCAAAGACTCAGACAGGGCCCAGAATTCCCCATAATAATTTTCTGGTCAGGGAGAGAGACCTCTTTGTTTACTAACTTTTCTATTTTCAAACATATTTACTTGAAGCAATTTAATTTCAGAAAAAGAACACGCTATGCTGCTCGTCACTAAAGACAATGTCACGGATCCATGTTGAAATGCAGTTACCTTATGCAACCGAAGGTATACATGAGCCGAAGAGATTTTGTCCACATGAAACCTACAAAGAAGGAAAACCACTTTTAACAAGAGGTACAAGACCACCGCCTCACTTCCCCCTTGTATCTAAAGCACCCATTCCAGGAAGTACCCCCTGTTCGCTCAGGGCCTCCCACAGCTGGGACCGTGGGGTGCAGAACACAGTAGCCATCTGCAAAGGTCTCACCGCAACCAGAGCCACAAGGTCAATGCCGAAAGTTACATAGCTGTGTGGAAAAAGTGCCCAACAGTAATAAATATTAAGCGCCGAGGGTGGTTTTTCAGGTGACAGAGCTATACAGTACCAAAGGCTTCACAGAAGAACTGAGATTTGGTTGGCTCCTGATGGAAGCACAGGGTTGAGAGGAAAACACGGAAAGTCAGGTAAGAAGTTAAGTTAATGAAAGAAACTAGAGGGCTGGCCAGATAGCTCAGAAGATTAAAGTGCCTGCTTAGGCAGAGTGCAGTGGCCGGGGTTCAATCCCCAACATGCCCCAGTGCTGGCATTGAGACTGCGCATGAACATGGCTATAATCCCAGTGCTTGGGAGGCTGAAAAGCAAGGGAATCAGTATGAGTCTGATCTACATAGTGAGACCCTGTAAACCCTGTACTAAATACATCAAAGAAAGAAGAGAGAAAGAGAGAGAGAGAAAGAAAGAGAAGCCAAAGAGATGCCACAGTTGAGCACCTAGGAAGTTTGCAGACCACCGGTGGGAGAAAACTGGGGGGTTTTGCCTGGAGCACCTTGAATCTTGAGCAATGGCAACACAACCAAAGGCCAAGTACAGATTCAGAAAGTCAGCTGAGGCCTGAGGTCACCAAGCCGATATCCACCCACCCCCACCTTAAGTTTACCTTTTATTAGGTTCTATCATCTATCAACTTAATTAAATCTAAGCTTGATGTGACATTTTAGAATATTATGTTTTTCACTTTCACAGCTCACTGAGTGAAGGTGATTTTCTCTTTTTGCCTCTAGAATCCTAGTGTGGAAGTAGAACGATGAACAAAGTAATAGAAGGTGAACACTGATTCTGTGAGTCCTTACCTTTCCCAACTATGAATGCTCAGTGAAGCCCGAGGAGGACCATTACATGCCATTATACACTGCGCTAGACATCTTCACAGCATTAAGGCACTGTCTTAGACATGAAAATGGTCACACATTCACACTTGGTACCAAACAGAGACCCAGGGTTCAATACAAAGCGGAATGAGGCCATGTTGTTGCCAATTCCCTCTTTGGAAAAACTAAGTATCTTGTTATTTATTGTGGATACGCAAAATCAGGCATTTTCTGTAAACAGTCAATGTTGACTGTAGGTTTTATTTTTAATCTTTACTGATAGCCAGAAGTAGGCATTACATCATATTTGATTCATGTTTCTCCAAGTTACCCATTCTTGTTCCCACACAAGAGATTCATGTTTTAATTGGGAGTTGTTTCATCCTGGAAAAAAATATCTATTTTTTTTTTCAAATCTGGAAATTATATACTTTCTTATCATCTTTCAGATTATTAGAAAGATGCTGCACTGGCCCAGGGAGATAGCTCAGTGGAATAAGCAAGCACAGGGTCCTGAGTTCAATGCCCAGTACCACAAAAAAAAAAAAAAGAAAAAAAAAGAAAAGAAAAAAGAAAGAAAGATATTGCACTAACCAAGCTCAATTTTCTCCCATTCTAACTATTACTTGCTTTAAGCCAGGTCTCCATTTACAATTCCTTCCTATTATATTCTGATTTTTATTCTAAGTTTCTGTGGAATTTTGTCAAATGAAATACCGAAACAACTCAATATATAACTAATAAGTTCATACATAAGACCTGGATGTGGTGGCACGTGCTAATAATCACAGCACTCTGGAAGGCTGAGGCAGGATTCTAAGTTCAAGCCCAGCATGGGTAACCTAGTCACTTATTGAGATCTTGTCTCAAAATAATAAATAAGAAGTGCTGGGATGCAGCTCAGTGCCAAGGCTATGCAGTACAGAAACACAAAATTCATGCATAAGTAATTAAAGTATCCAAACACAGCGGTGTCCTGTGCAACACGCACAACTGTCACGTTTGTGTAGAGTCGGCAACCTCTCTCTACGAAGAACAGGAGAATGGACACAACTATGGGCTTCAGTTGAAATGATAATAAACAAAACTCCCCAGCTCTATACTAAACAATCCATTTTGAGCAAGTTTTCTTATAAAAACACTTCTTAAATCTCCCAAAATGCTTACTTAAAAGTTAAAATTATTGTCCTTGTTATTGTCATGTTCTCTCCCTATTGAATCCTGTCACCCTTTACAGAAGGCAAAGACTAGAAATTTTGCTAAAATGATACTAAATAGCTAAGGAACTAGAGGCACAGGGTCTCAGAATCAGGTTCCTGAAATTCTTAAAAGTCTATGAAATTAAGTATGCATATTAACTTTATTTTCTTCATTTAAAAATTAATTTAGTTCCCTCTGTACTTAATGCTAGGATGATCCCTTCTTTTAAAGGGTCTTGGAGAGCCAGGCATGGTAGTTCACACCTGTAATTCCATCACTTGGGGTGGTAATGGATGGATGAGGTTTGTTCCGAGTTTGAGGCCAGCCTGGGCTACGTAATGAGACCCTGTGTTTAACAGCAATAAAGAAAAAACATTAGAATACTGTTTTCAAAACTGGTAAGTAAAAATACAAAATATTGCATTTTGAGACCCTGTGTTTAAAAAAAAAAAAAAAAAAAATAGTTTCAGGGGGTTTTCTGGGATAAACTAGGATGTTGACTATCAATCACAGAGGTAAAGTCCCAGAGGCTGCAGCACAGTAAACAGGTTCAAAATCTACCCTGGAATGTAGGCCAACTGGGAAGCATTCCCGGAGCTGCCTGGAAGATGGCCAGCACTGACAGTTCACCAACCAGAACCAGCCTTGGGCTTTCGGCCTGTGCCAGCTCACAGCACTTCTCAAGTAACTACTAGAATAAAACTCAATCACATCTAACCACAGCCACTAATCTCTAGACTGTGAAAGAGTGCTGAAAAGTTTCTACGTGTCTATAAATCTAAATCTGTTGACTACCAACCTTAATGCGATTAATGACTCAAGCCATACACTTTTGGGTGTGGGTTGTAAATGAGAAATTTCCCTTCCACTTATTTAAAAGAAAAGGTAAAAAAGTTATGGTGAATTGACTTCCATGGTATGTCTGACAATGTAACTTTTCCTATGCAGGCGTTTATGTCTCAAATCATATGTTTAAACACATACAGCTACAAGACAGACACAGCCATTCTTAGCTCCCTTGAAAGAATCTAGGGACACCTGAAATACTCCAGCTGGGGGTGACAGGTACTCAGAACGGAGGTGAGCAGAAAGCAGTCACTGGTTTCTGCTTACCTGGTAACTGTCTGGTAACCACCAGACAGTTACCAGGGAGGAAGAGAGGTAATCCACTAGAAAGTGACGTATATTTACTGAACACATACTACATCATGCCATGATCTATAGTCAGTACCAGGAATGTAGCAGCTAACCAAGATAGATGGCTGTCCCTATAGAGATCACAACCTAAGCCCTCAGAAGGGAACAATGCCCAGCTAGAAGCTCTGGTCATGTGAACTGCTATAGTCTCACTTATGACACAGGTTGAGTCCAGAAGATGCGGTTCTGGGATGGCCATGAGCTTCATACTGGGCAGGTGGAGGTCAGAGGAGGTCCTGTGGGAGCCCTGCAGCAGGACAGGGATGGTTTCAGTAAGCCTCAGAGCAGTGTCTCCCCAGTAAAGGCCCAACGCTGGGCCCAGCTTCCCCTCTCAAGAGCAGCTGCCCAGAATGCTTCAGGGAATTAGGGTCTGCATCTGCCCTGGAAAAACAGGTCTGGGAGGAGCTGCTGCAATGGCCTTGGGGCAGAGCACAACAGTGACTCTGAACTGGGGTCTGATACAACCAGCACAGTGTTCAATTTCTCCCAGCTTCAGTTTCCTGATCTGAAAAATGGGCATGATAGCCAGGTGTGGTGGTGTATGTCTGTAATTCCAGCACTTGGGAGGCTGAGGCAGGAGGACTGCTACAAGGCCAGCGGGGGGTACACAGTAAATTCAAAGCTAGCCTAAGCTACAAAGTGAGATTATCTCAAAAAAAAGCAAAACTAAAACAAATGGGCATGACACCAATACTTATTCCCAAGGTGAGTGGGTGAGAAATAAAACTGATGAGCAGAGGCAAACATTTAATATTTGCTATATAGTTAAGTACATGAAAAAATGTTCACTATGACCATCACATCAAATAGGATCTGAGCACTTAACTACAAGCCCACATTTGGCAGGGGGTGGTATAGGCCAGGGAGATGATCCCCACTCAACAGGCAAGATTAGACTCGAGGAGGGACAGCAGGAGGGGCAGAGTCAGCAGTGGAAGGCAAAGCTGGAAAAACAAAGCAACTGAGTTCAACAACTGCAAGGGAAAGAAAGAGGGAGTCACTGGAGTCATGCACTCTGCAGATGGCCTGGGTCTGAGGTAATACGAGAGTCTTCTTATTTTTTTGGACTGCGTTTGATAAACAAATTATCTTGGAGGGAAGGTATGAAGTATGTTATTGTTTAAATGGTTTACCTAAATCCTTTTTAGAAAGAAGGCATGAGACTGGAGCTAGAACAGCCTGAACCTAAGAGTGGCGGCCCCAGAGCCTCCACAAGAGACCAGCAGGCAGGCAGAGGACACCTGTGTTCTGGACTCCTTTGCTCTCAGGCCTGCAGTCAAACCCAAGACACCATCACCATCTTACACGGTAATTACAAATGAAGGCAACTGGCAGGGGGTATTTACATCTGAACACCCAGAGACACAAGTACATGGTACAGGCTCAGTTTTAATTACAGGAATCAGGGTTCTGCTATGTCTAAGAAAGTTAATGATGACCCACAGTAAGCAGAACCAAAATTGTTACTTACCAGATATCTTCAGGCCAGCCATACTTTATCAGATCTTCATCTATAGTGAGATTCAAGAGAACACACAAAAGTTAAAATACTGTCAAATAAAGATGCACCAGGTTTACAAGCTGAAAAGGGGACAAATATCAAGCCCTCCCATAACTTTCTCTCTTTTTTACTAGAGAAGACAGTAATTTAGAGAGGCTTTGAAGCTTGAAAATGCAGAAAAGTAAAGAAAGGTTTATAATTAGAGGATATGAACTACAGAAGTTGAATATTCCTAATCCAAAGACATTCCTGTTTCAAGACAATGAAAATGCCAAAGGCAAATCAGAGCAGCTAAGGAGTCAGACAGTACCTCAAAAAACTTGCTGTGGTAACACTGAACACTAAGATGGTTTTGCCAAAACTCTGAAATAATGGACTACATTTTAATGCAAGAAAAAAATAACCTGCTTATATAAATAGCATGGAATACTAGCAATAAAACACAAGAGAAATAAAAAGAAAATAAAAATCTCTAATTCTATCACATGGAAATCACAGAAGAAAGAAGTAAAAGAACGAAGTGTTTTGGGAGATGAGGACAGGAACACGGTTACTGGAAGGACAGGGTGGGCAACTGATGTTTTTATTGCAAGCATTCTATTATGATTTAACTTCTTAAACTATGTGTTAGATAAAAATAAGAATTTTGAGCTGGGTGTGGAGGCACAAACCTGTTATCCCAGCACTCTGGGTGACTGCAAGCCTGAGCCCAGCATGGGCAACTGGGAAGTTAGTGCAACTCTTGTCTCTAAAGAGAGTTTTTCTAAAAAGGGGCTGGGCTGTAGCTCAGAGTGAAGGCCCTGGCTTCAATTCCTAGTGCACATAAATAAAACAAAAAATTTAAAACTTCTTTGAAAACAATGATTACTGGAAGGTTACATCAGTACATACTTCTGACATATTCTAGTCACAATAATTGGGAATTACTATGTTTAATAGAAGTATTTAGGTATTACACACCAAGGAAAGAATTCTAAGGTAAACAAAATGATTCATACATGATTTAAATGAACCTGATTAAAGTGGGCATTAACTTGGACAGCATGTGTATAAGTCGTGGATGCAGGTACCCTTAGGACCGTGACCACCGTGAGGTTTCCCAGGCCATCTACCAGCTTAGGTAGGAAGCTGCACTGGCCCTGGACAAGTGTGGAAATCAAAGGCCTCTTTCCTGCAGTACTCCTGCTTTTGCTTTACTTTCATGGCTCCCTGGTGACACCTGCTGGCCAGCAGAGAGAACAGACCTGAAAGATGTTGGGTGAAGGTACATCACAGGGTTTCAACTTCACCTATGTTCTCTGGTCCTAGGTTGGGAGTGAAGAGGCATTACAGACAGAAGTGTGATGCACGGGGTGCTCCCACAGGTGGACCCAAAAGTGCAGCACTCTTTCTCCATGGTGACTAGGAGAAGCGACACCTCCAACAATTCCAAAGCGCTCAACATCTGGATGGAGTTGACATAACTATCCAGAGGTGTATCTGCTGATGTCAATTCCTACAATGGGTGTGTAAGGGGTTCGACAGTCTGTCCCCACCCGCCCCCTACTCCAACGAAGACTTTCCAGTGCTTTCCTCCATCACACTTCCCATCTCCAGGCCCTCTACTTCAGCATTTGCTGTCACTGTAACTTCCTTCTGCCCACTACAAAAAAGAGATTTTCCTCTTAGAGCAGTTTTCATTTTGGGGCAAAATCCACACATACTTCTGGTACATGAGCCCACCTGAAAAGGGAAAGCCCAGACCAAATCTTCAGACGTCTCCCACAGGCTGGCATGCAGCATCCCCTCCCCCGTGAGGGCCTCAGCCATCAGTGACCTAACTCAGGAGAGGCAGGCTGGGATGTCCCTGTGGAAGGCAGAAACAGGACAGCCCTCTGCTGCAAGAAGTATGCAAACCCCTGCCTCGCGGAATTGCACAGTGCGAAACCTACACGGCCGTGCAGCAGGTGGGCTGTAGGTGGTGTCCTGCAACGAAGCCTTGGCGTCACACTTTAACACGGTAGAAGACACAGCAGGGTTAGTGAATAGCTGTGCACTCATTCACTGCAGGTAACCGGGGCTTCCTGTTACCATGCCTGACTTCTCAATAGAATAGAGATGGCATCCCCTCCTCTACGACATCAGGAGGATGCAAGGACATTACGCTGAAAAATATTGCTACAAACATGAACCTAGTCTGGGCAATTTAGTGACTTAAAGAATGACACAAAACTTAAATGAAAGAAAATAAAAAATGGCTCGGAATGTAGCTTAGTGCAAGGTTCTGGGTTGAATGCCTAGCACCGAAAGAAAATGATCTCAATTTATGGGTCACTAGGAGAAATCTAAAATTCAAGCAGTGACATTCTACAGGCTAAAGTCAATGTCATACAGTCACTGTGAGGAAAAACCCTCAAAATATGAGTTACTGCATCTAGGCGTTTTGGTTTTCCCCCTGGCCAGGCTGTGGCCCTCCCACTTACACAGCTTCTGTTTTATGGGAACCAGCTTTGGCCTTGTCCGTTTCACTGCTGTAAAATGCCTTCTCTGAAGAACGCTAAACAGCCTCGCCCACAGCAGAGGGCGTCTAACCGTTGTCTGTGCCCGCCTCTACCTGAACAGACATGGATGGGTTTAGAAAGAGGGGGAGGGGCCGAGGAGATGGCTCAGTAGAATAAGCGCTTCCCTGGCAAGCCCAAGGGCCTGAGTTCAATCCCCGGTTCCGCAAAAAAAAAGAGGGGGAGAGGGACTGCATGATTTTTTGAGACAGGGTCAGGCTGTCTTTAAACTCACTTCGTAGCCAGACTGGCCTCAAACTCCCAGGAATCCTCCTGCCTCACTTTCTGAAGTGCTGGGACTATAGGCATGCACCACCCTACCTAGCCAGCACCTTAGGGTTAAAGACAGGTAGCTATAGGCAGGTAACAAGAGGTATTGAGGTCAGGAGCAACACCTCAGTGGTGTTAACTTCCACTGCTGGCACCAGGTGGCCCTTAACATTTACTCAAAAAAAAAAAAAAAAGAAAAAAAGAGAGAGAGAGAGAGGCCAGGGAGATGGCTCAGTGGAATAAGCGCTTCCCTGGCAAGCGCAAGGGCCTGAGTTCAATCCCCGGTTCAGTAAAAAAAAAAAAAAAAAAAAAAAAAAAAAACATTTACCAGAGAGACAGCTGCCAGCATCTAAGACATATGAGGTCCAAAGAGGTTAAGTAACAGTGAGTTTGTTACAAGGCCACTGTAACCCTGGTGCGCGGACTGCAGGGCTCTTCGCAAAACATCACACTGCCCGGGCACACAGCAGCTGCGCTTCCCGAGCTCGAGAAACACTGCGCTCAAGTTCGCCGTGTTTCTTGCTGAGGTCCTGCCCTCCCTGAGCGCCACACTGTGAGGGCTGCAGCTATGTATCCAAGACGCTCCTGCCCATCAAGGAAGCACAGCGCAGTTATGAGTGCGGTGGTGCACGCCTAAGACCCCGGCACTTGGGAGGCTGAGGCAGGAGGACTGGTGCAAGCTTGAGGTCCGCCTGGATTATACAGCAAGACCCTGTCTAAAAAAAAAATCCAAAACCAACCACCAAGACAGCTCAGTGGTAGAGTTTGGGCTCAGCATGCATGAGGCTCTGAGTTTGACTGATTTCCAGCCCTGGGTTCAATCCCCAGCACCCAAACCAAAACCAAAAATTCAATTTCTTCTTTGATTGCCCTCCTTACTATGTAACCAAAATGCTTACGCCCGAAAGCAGTACTTTTCTTTAGCTTTAAACTTTAGCTCAAAGTCATTAGTGAGCTCCCCCCACCAATCTTCAGACTAGCTTTATAAAAATGAAATAAAACAAACTCACCACAGAGGACTGAGAATGTACCCAGTGTTAAGAGCACTTGCCTTGCATGTGCCACCCTCAGTTCCATCCTTCCTCTATTCCCAAGGAAAAGAGAACAGAAAACAGTATGGGTATTTTCTTTAAATTTTTGTTTTAGTTATATGAACGTATTTATTAAGATATATTTCAGCCAGGTGTGGTGGTACACATCTATAATCCTAGCACTTGGGAGGCTGAGGCAGGAGGATTCCACGTTTGACACCAGCCTGGGCCACAAAATGAGAGTCTATTTCAAAACAAACTAAAAAGTCAAATAAAATTTTAAAATAAAACAAAAGTTTAAAAGATACGATGTGTATAGTCAACAAACTTTGAAAAAATGTAATATGTCATGTTTCAGAAAAAGCATTTTCAGGCTCAAAAAACCCCAATCAGCAAGGCAAGGTGGTTCACACATAAATCCCAGCATGAAGACACAGCAGGTTCAAGCCCAGCCTGGGCTACAAAGCAGAACTTTTCTATTAAAAAAAATAATAATAATAAGTTTCTCCAAATCCTAAAACTAATTACACTATAAAGGTTGCAAATGATCTATCTCTTCAAAGTCTAAACCACAAAGGTCTTTAATTTGGTCTAAATTAACACAGGTTAACCTCTGATTTAAATTACTTTAAATCAAATGACATCACAAAACTCTGAAAACATTTCTAATCAGTAAGAAATAGTCAAATTCAAATAGTATTTGATATTACTAAGTTCTAGTAGGAGGAATTCCTTATAATGGCAGTAACTTGTCAAAGTAGTTAAAATCCACACTCTGTGAAGTCTAAAGAAGTAGAGCTCAGGAAGCAGAGGTCACCAGGGGCTGGGAAGGCGGCCGAGAGGGGAAAGGGGAGCAGCGAGGACAGCAAGGTCACACCAGATGGAAGAAAGAGTTCTGGTGTGCTGCAGCACCGTGGCTGCACACGGGCAACAGTAATGTATTCTCAGAACAGCAACAAGAGGGGATTCTGAAAGTTGTCACCACACACTATATATGCATACTGAAATATGAACAGTGTGCCCCATAAATATGTGTAATTATTAATTATAATAATTAA